>NC_064849.1:109955406-110555406 GCF_024139225.1 Suncus etruscus | reverse complement strand
TTTAATTACTTTGTTAATTCATTTTTTAAAAGTTTGTTCTACTATATATAGATGAGCACATATATTTTTATTCCTATTTTTTATCTTTTTTGGGTGTGTGACCTGTTTCTGTTTTCTTCTCTGTCCACCCCCAAATGCACCGACAATATAATATAGCACCATTCCTCCCTGCAAAGGCAAACTAATAAAAGGGGAAATTCTACATATAAAAACGAGCTCTTATCTACTAGAGATAAGAACTCATACTTGTTTACAATACAGGGATATCTCCCACCTTGAAAATATGTCATGCGGACCCGACTTAGACCCCAGGTGATTAGACGCCATCTGTCTAGCCTTGAACCCTGGATCCCAGACATAGAAATGACAAAGTTCTTCACAACAGCTATGGGAAACAAATCACAACCGGGTCATCCTTAATACTGCTGGGCCACCAACAAGTGCCAGCTCTAATATGATATCCTGACAACGAGGAAAATGGGAACAACTTGAGCTAAGAGCAGGTTATCCTACCTCACCAGCTAACGATAAGACAAAATCAGAAGACTTGTCACCCTTTGGTCGGTCCAAAAGCCAAGATCGGGATTTACAGATGACTGACTACTAGAACCATGACTGTATATATCTTGGGACCAATAAAAAAAAACCCCAGTCTAGGGTTTGAATTACGACCTGCACAACAACCATCATCCCCAATTCCAAAGGTCTGGCTGAGACAATTGCAACGGAATGGGGCTTCTGGAAACACAATGAAAGATGCTATCCTAGGTTCCATCCTAGGATCAGTGTAAAGACCAAGACCACCAACCACAGAAGATGGATTAAAATGACACTGAGGGAACAGAACTTCTAGAACCACAAAGAAAGACTTCATCGTAAGTCCCACTCCTGGACCTGTGCAGATACTGAGATCTCTAGATACAGAGGTCTGATTTTATCACCCAGGAAGGAGCATAAGCCTTCCAAACACCACGAAAGCACCAAGGGGAGAGTAAATGAACCTGGATGGAGTCTATAGTTAATCCCATGACAATATACTCCAAGAGTGGAGAAACCCCATATCTCTTAGGCCAAATGAATTCCTTTTCGAATGACCCCAATATTTACTATGCCATTGCAGGAGGGAAAAAAAAGGCAAAAAGCACAAAACATTTTTTATTTTTTTAATATATATTATTTTTTAAGTACTCATTTTTTAAATTATTTTTTATTTTTATTTACCTATCTACTTCTTGTCTATTTCCTTGTTTTGGTGTGGTTATTGAAGTTGTTGTCCCCATTTACATTTATGTTTTTTCTTCTTTTCTTTTCTTTCTTTATATGCCCTGCCATGTTTTTTTTATCTCAAGACCATGGCTATTTTTGTGGTGCTTATCGTTGTTATTGTTGGAGTGCTCACTGGATATTTGACACTTCTTTTTGTACTGTTGGGGTGTTACACCTTATTTTTCTCCTTCGTCTCTCAAACCGACGATGAGAGCCTCTAGAAGGATCCCACCCGTTTTCGGCTATTAGACTTTTACCCCAGTTTATTACTTTTCTCTTCTTCAAACAAAACCACATAACTTGAACTATCTAGTCCTGCCTCCCAGTTAGAGGGGGAAATAAGGGAGGCACCAAGACCAAACAGGTGCAAGACTACTAAGTAATAAACTAGGTACAGAGGGGACCACATTTTCTAGCAGCCTTGGGGGTGAGGGAGGAGGATTTGGGAGATAGGACGAAAACGGAGGTATAGGGAGGACAAATCGGTGATGGGAATCCCCCTGATTTTATATAAATATGTACTTAAAATATTGTCAACAATATGTAAGCCACTATGTTTAAAATAAAAATTATATTTAAAAAAATAGAAAAAAGAAAAAAAGTAAACTGTTGTCATAGTGGATGTTTTTTTATCAAATGTAAAACAGTCATACACACATAATCTCAAAACAATTTTAACTCTAAAAATTATACTTCAGTATAATATATATCTATATTTCAATATAGATTGAATATGCAAATATTCAATATGCAAATATAGTTTGCATAATATTTTTAACTTTACAAAACATATTTCATCTTAAATTTTTTCAATACAAATTATTTTGATGCTTCAATTTTTCCTTTTCAAATTCCTTGCAGGCTTGCAAATATTTTAATCATACTTGATTTTGAGAATTGATTTTGGCTGAGCTGGAATGATAGCATAGCTGTAGGGCGCTTGCCTTGCACACAGCTGACCCAGGATTGAACCCAGGTTCAATCCCCTGCCTCCCATACGGTTTCCCAAGCCTGCCAGTATAGATTTCTGAGAGCAGATCCAGGAGTAACCCCTGACACTAATGGTCTCCCATATGGTCCCCAAAACTGCTAGGGAGAAATTTCTGAGGTCACAGGGAGTAGCCCCCACTCCAAAACAAAAAAACAAACAAAAGAGACTAATAATATAAAATAAATAAAATTCAAACTTCTTACAATGATGCATACCTATCAAATTTTGCTTCATTTTATATTTACACTGACCTACAACTGCACTAGGATTAATAGCATTAATATATACATTTTAAACAACTTCTCCTTAAGGATTTTTACTTAAGATTTATATTTGGTATTTTTATCCTGCACCCATCCTAAACCCCAAATATAGTGCTCAGAAGGCTTATGGGCCTCTTCTAGAAACTTCTGCTGATTAGGTAGAATATAATGCAAGGGGCAGAGAATGAAATGCTTATCAAGTCTTGTGAAATTATCCTCGATAATTATCTAGAAATTATCCTAGATCCCCTGCAGTCAGTAATCAATGTTCTCCAGGTCCAATTGCAGTTGCTCAGGAAACCCTCTGGTACCAGGGATCAAATCAGTAGCCATATGAAAAGCATATACCTTAATTTCTATACTATCATATTGTTTTTTTGACTGGTATATTTGACATTAACATACACTTATATGGATGTTCTTAATTAAATTATTATTTTATTTGTTAAAGTTATTAAAATATTTAAGTGTTTTATTGCAAAAACAACAAAAAATATGAACTCGTGTATTTAGATTGCCTTTTAAGCAACAGATGTTGACAGATATATATGTAGCCAGCACCTTAAATTCTTTAAGTTGAATATTTGCATTCTGTATTTTTATCCATAGCTTTTTCTGAAATCCATTTTTCATCTCATTTATGATAACAATGCTTCCTCTACTCTAATTATATGTGTGTTCTGATCTTTAAATGTTTTCTATAGGGGCCAGAGCAATAGTACAGCTGGTATGGTACAAACGTGGTATCTATAAACGTGGGTTTGATCCCTGCATCCTAAATGGTTCCCAGAAATCCCAAGTGGAGAGCCAGGAATAACAGTTAGCACTGCAGTGTTGTACCGGGTTTCCAAGACACCCAAGTGTTTTCTACAGATTATGTATTGCATCTTAATTTTTCATTCAGTTGGATAATCTGTACCTCATAATTAAATATTTATACCAAAAAAGTCAAAAAAGAGTCTTTATGCTAAAACTGGTTGTCTGTCTCTGTTCTCTAATTCCAGAGGACTGACTTTGACGCCTGCAAATGAGCAGAACTTCTGGAACCATAATGAAAGACTCTATCCTAGGCTTTATCCTAGAATCTGTGCAAAAACCAAGACCACTAATTACAGAAGACTGATTACAACAATAATATAACAGAACTTCTAGAACCATAAAGAAAGAATCTATCCTAGGTTTTATCCTATGACCTGTAAATATATCAAGATCTCTAGTTACAGAGGCCTGATTTTATCATCTACAACTGAGTTGAAAGTTTCCTGTCACCATAAAAAAGACATTGGGGTGTGAAAATGAGTGTGTACAGAGCCTGTAGTTGTTCTCATGAAAGTATGCTTCAAGGGTGGAGAAACCCTGCATCTCTTAGGCCAGGGGAATTCCCTATCTAATGTCCTCAAAGCTTACTGTGCCTATGCATAAAAGAAAAATAAAATAGAAAGGGAAAAAGAAGCACAAAATCTTGCCAATCAGCCCTCCTTCCTATTTTTTTTCTTTTTGTTGCTGTTTTGCTTTTTTGCAGTTGCTGGTTTTGTTCTTGTTTGCTTTTTGTCTTTGTTTTTTGTTTCATTTTATTATGTTCTTCTTTTTTCCCCTTTCTTTTTTTGAATTGATATTTATAACCTCTAGATGGATATCTCCCAGTTTTTTCTCTCTTTTTACTTCTCTTTTTTTTCAAACAGAACCACATAACTTGAATCATCTTATTCTGCCTCATAGATTGAGAAGAAAATAAATGGATGGTGCCAAGACCAAACAGTCGTATGATCATTGAGTAGAAATAAAAAATGATCAGACTTAAACACCAAGCCCAAATGACAACAAAATCAATACCCATTCTAAAACAAGCTATACACAGAGGGAACCAGTTACACAAGTAGTCTGAGGGACAAAGGAAGGAGATATAGGATGCATGTTCAGAACAAGGGAGGATGGAGGACAATACTAGTGGTCGGAATGCCCCTGATTCATTGTCACGATGTACCTTAAATATTACTGTGAAAGACTCATAATTCACTTTGTTCACAATAAAAATTTAAAAAAATGTTTGTACTGGAAACCACGATATATCCAATTGTTGTAGCCATTACCTAATAGGGGCCTTGCTAAAGCAGTTTTGAGGATCCAGGTCCATGTGATGCATAGCCTAGGGATGAGTGCATGACACTTAGATACTTGGGATACAGCACTGTAATATTAGGGCACCAGAGCTAGCCCTATGATTTTCTGATCAGTCATCTTTGAATTAGTTTTTTTTCCCAAGTTTCTGATTTTAATAAACATTCCAAAATAAGAGAACCCACATAAATCTGTTATTTTTACTTCTCTTGATCTTATAGTGATGCTGGTTTGATTATTTAAGACTCAAAAGTAATATTTTGTTAATAATTGAAGCAGTTGTGTCTGATATCTGTTGCCTGATAGTTAAATTTAGTTCAAATATCTTCTCTCAACTATTGGTAACTAACTACATTTGCAGTGTGGAAAATTAATGCCTCAAACTTTCAGCTTTAAATTGTAGCCTAAACATTAAAGTTTATTCAAGGTTATAAAGAAGATTTTTATCAAACAATCTAAACAGTTTATTAAGTATATTTTAATTTTTATGGGAAAGTTTAATATTATTCAGAAGCTTTTTTTGTTGTTGTTTTTGGGCCACATCTGGTAATGCTCAGGGGTTACTCCTGGCTATACACTCAGAAATTGCTCCTGACTTGGGGGACCAGATGGGATACCGGAGGATTGAACTTCGGTCAGTCCTATGTCAAGAGCTTGCAATGCAAGTGCCCTACCGCTGTGCCACCATTCTGGCCCCTCAAAAGCATTTTAATATGTTTTTTCATTAAAAGTTTTCGTTAAAAGTTTGATAGGTAAGATCTTGATACTTCCTATGAATCATTATAAGAGATTGGTATTTCAATTGAGTGTCTATTATAGGGTAATATAAGTTCTTATTTAATCACATCCCCCCAGAATCAGGGGACATTAAATTTACAACCTCCAGCAATGCTGGACCTGAATAGACAACACTGTTTTGCTGGATTAGAACTGAATTGACTGTCCACACAGCTGTGATAAGTATGGCATTCGTGTGGTCCTAGAACCCTGTGAGTAATTTCTGGTATCACTGATTCCTACCATAAAGAAATTCAGTTGTATATTAGAACTATAAGAGTGAAAACAGATATATTAGAACTTGTTCTTCTCGTGGGAAGCTTAGATTCTAAGTATTTATATTAAAATTAGAATGTAATCTAATCTAATACTACAGCATTTTTCAAACTCTGTGCTGTGGCACACTAGTGTGCCGTAAGATATTGTCTGGTTTGTCGTGGGAAAAATTCCAGTTTCATCTGTAACATGTGGCTTCAGCTCACAAATAGACCAATCATTCGATTATTTCATTATAAAATAATTTGTGTTTATTTGATTCCTATTCAATAACTTTACTATAGTCAAGATAGGCACATTTTTTTTAACATTTTCTTTTCTTTTTCTTTCTTTCTTTTTTTTTTGTTTTTTGTTTTTTGTTTTTTGGGTCACACCCGGCAGTGCTCAGGGGTTAGTCCTGGCTCTATGCTCAGAAATCGCTCTTGGGGGGCCGGGTGGTGGCGCTGGAGGTAAGGTGCCTGCCTTGCCTGCGCTAGCCTAGGACGAACCGCGGTTCGATCCCCCGGCGTCCCATATGGTCCCCCAAGAAGCCAGGAGCAACTTCTGAGCGCATAGCCAGGAGTAACCCCTGAGCGTCACAGGGTGTGGCCCAAAAACCAAAAAAAAAAAAAAAAAAAAAAAAGAAATCGCTCTTGGCAGGCTCAGGTGATCATATGGGATCCCGGGATTTGAACCACCAACCTTCTGCATACGAGGCAAACACCTTACCTCCATGCTATCTCTCTGGCCCCTTTTTTAGCATTTTCTAATGGTGGTGTGCCTTGTGATTTTTTTTAATGAAAAAAGTGTGCCTTTACACAAAAAGGTTGAAATACACTGTAATACTAGATAGAATGGTGAAATATCATAAATAAATTAGTGCACTTTCAAGGATTTCTGAGATTAAAGTAAAATGTTACATTAATATCAATTATTTTGAATGGCCTTTTGGCATAGAATGTAATGAAATCCTTCATTTCACCATTTATGTGTAGATGAGCTGATTAAATCTTGCTCCATATTTATATATTTTAAGTGGTGAGCTTCTCAAAATACATTATAAAAGTGACATTTTAACCGATTTATTTTTAGAAAATATTTATATAATAACAATGATTATTGGAAATCTTTAAAAATCAGTGAATTGAATGATTTCTTGATTTTATATTCAAGTTAAGGAAAGAAAAATCAAAAGAAATCTTGGCACGTAAAATGAATTAGAGATTATGGATAATTAGCTGAATTTCTTACATATTTTGATATTTTGCTAAATTATTGACATAAATTTTATTTTATTCTGAGTATATTCTCAATAATTTAAAGCACCAATAATAAAATTATTGATGCTGTTTTTTGCTAATTTTGAGAATCAACGTTTTTTTAAGTTATTCCTATGACAGAGTTGTTTACTTCAAAATTTACCAATAAGGTGATGTTCAAATTCTTTCTTTATAAAGGAAGATGAAAATGAAAGAAAACAAACTAACATACCTGAAAGCTTAGCTGTAACGCTTAATAAGAGTTACCATTTAACCTGTCAGATTTTGGTTCTGGAGCACAGTACTTATCAAGTTAACAGCAAGAAAAGAGCAAAATGTTTGCTATTCTTAGAAAAAGGAAAACATGATTCTTTCAAATTTGTTTTCACTTTCATATTTGTAAAATGGTCTTGAACTCAGCTCTATACATATAATGTTGTGTCTTGCTGTCCTGTGATGCAGCCATTGTTATGTCAAAAACAAAAGTACTAGTTTGGCATGTATGTGAATTTTAGAGACGATGAAATTCTATAAAGACAAAGTAAGAATATTTTAGTGGTATTTCTGTTGCTACAATAAAACACTTACATTCTAATTATAGACAAAGTGTTGACAATTTTCCTTGACTGTGTCTTTTCTTATGTTACTCAGTTAATGCAATAAAAAAAATTAACACAGCAATTTCCTATAACCTGTTTTTCTATTTTCTCATTCAGGAATAGAGGGATACCACAATATTCTGTCCAAAGACAGTACTTAGCATTTTGTTCTTTTTTCTTATGTCTATAAAGACCCAGGAGTGTGACTGTTTGGAGACCAGCCCATGTACATGTCCTATGATGGTTAAGACAATGAAAACAAAGAACAAACATCTTTGACTAGATATTCATTATTTCTTTAGAACAGCCACTAAAACACGTGGGGCTGTATACATTGTTGTGTACTTTTTAAATACTGTGTACTTTTGAATATCTAGCAGAACTATGAGTCTATAATCATTCGATTACAGGAACATACTCTCATAATTACAATAATTAAAATGTCTCCAGACTTTGCCAAATGCCCCCTGTTGGTTATAATGATTGATTACCTGTTAGAAACTACTAATTTAAAATAATAACTCTTTGGTTTTTGAAAAGTAGAAAAACTATTAACTAATATAGACTTGTGGCATTTTCTCAGCTTTAGATGTTCAACAATATAACTCAACATATATATATATTTGATATATATATCAAAAATTATGTTCACTAACATTTACTTTCAAATTCCCCTATATTATTGATTACTTCTTCCCAATTTAGCCCTCCTTCCTTCATCTCTTCTTGTAATCTCTATTTTTTATTAAATACACTGAATTCATTTATTTGTTAGTCAGTTCTAAAAATAATAGTTTATTTAAGCACAGTGTTTACAAAATTGTTCAAGATTGAGTTTTTGTCATACAATGTACACCACCTTTCACCAGTGCACTTTTCCCATCACCAGTGCCTTAGTTTCCCTCCACACACACAATCTCACCTGTATCTGGGGCAGGCACTAGACTTTCTTCTCTCTCTCTCTCTCTTTCTTTCTTTCTCTCTTTCTTTCTTTCTTTCTCTCTCTCTCTTTCTCTCTTTCTTTCTTTCTCTCTCTCTTTCTTTCTTTCTTTCTTCCTTTCTTCCTTCCTTCCTTCCTTCCTTCCTTCCTTCCTTCCTCCTTCCTTCCTTCCTTCCTTCCTTCCTTCCTTTCTTCCTTCCTTCCTTCCTTCCTTCCTTCCTTCCTTCCTATCTTCCTTCCTTCCTTCCTTCCTTCCTTCCTTCTTCCTTCCTTCTTCCTTCTCTTCCTTCTTTCTTTCCTTCCTTCTTTCTTTCTTTCTTTCTTTCTTTCTTTCTTTCTTTCTTTCTTTCTTTCTTTCTTTCTTTCTTTCTTTCTTTCTTTCTTTCTTTCTTTCTTTCTTTCTTTCTTTCTTTTTTTCTTTCTTCTTCCTTTCTTTCTTTCTTCCTTTCTTCCTTCCTTCTTTCTTGCTTCCTTTCTTTCTTTCCCTTCCTTTCTTTCTTCCTCTTTCTTTCTTTCTTTCTTTTTTTCTTTCTTCTTTCTTTCTTTCTTTCTTTCTTTCTTTCTTTCTTTCTTTCTTTCTTTCTTTCTTTCTTTCTTTCTTTCTTCCTTCCTTCCTTCCTTCCTTCCTTCCTTCCTTCCTTCCTTCCTTCCTTCCTTCCTTCCTTCCTTCCTTCCTTCCTTCCTTCCTTCCTTTCTTTCTTTCTTATACTACACTTTTCATAACTGTTAATAAAGGTGTACCATGCGTGCCACTTTATCCCCTTTCAGCACCCAGTTCTTGTCTAGAGTGATCAGTTCCAATCATTATTGTCATAGAGGACACGTCTCTATCGTAACCACACTCAGTGATTTGTGGCATGCTTTTTACCATGGACTGGTCTTCCTGACCACCATCTCTATTATCTCTGAATATTATTACCATACAATCATTTTTTTCTTATATGCCACAAATGAGTGAGATTATTCTATGTCTTTTTCTCTCTGACTCATTTTATTCAGCACAATAATCTTCATAACCATTCATGTGTAAGCAAATTTTATGATTTTATTTTCATAACAGCTGCATAGTATTCCATTGTGTAGATAAAAACTGCAGTTTCTTTAGTCATTCATCTATTCTTGGTCACGTGGGTTGTATTCAGATTCTGGCTATTGCAAATATTGCTGTGAAGAACACTGGAATGCAGAGGGCTTTTCTTCATGATGTTTTTGGTTTCCTAGGATATATTCATAGGAGTTGTATTAGTCGAATGTAAAAAATGTTATGCCAGTTTATTTTTAATATAAAAAGTTTATTTAGAAATAATGGGAGTAAAGTGGAGAGGCAGGTTAAGATTTGTGCTCCAGAGATATTACTGGCTTCAACAGAGCGAAGGGGGCTAGTACACACCCAGAGTCAAAGTATAAATGTATATACAAAAATCAAGACAGGAGGGGCCAGGAGCATATACATAGGCAATATGAGTTTTGGAAACATGGTACCAGTAGCATGCACTTATGCCTGTTTATTTTTATTTTACTATTATTTGGTGGTGCACACCTGGTGAAGCTCAGAAGTTATTATTGGCTCTGCATTGAAGCAATTCCCAGGGTACCATATGGGAAGCAAAAGATAAAATTTGAATAGGCAACATTCAAGGCAAATGCCATTCCTGCTGTGCTCTGACCCTATAAGTTTATTTATTTATATAAATATTTTTTTCTTAAATGACACATATTACATATATGCTTATATACATTTCTTTGCAGGTATGTGCAATAAAATTATTTTTACAAAAAAAGAAAAATGGTGAAGAGAATAAAATGAGAACAGCACGAAGAAAATTTGTGAAAATTATTGTATCTTGAAATGAGACTATTAAGTCATTGCAGAAGATTTATCAAGCCTTTGTTGTTAGCTAATCTTTATAATGTGTTTTGTATATGAACACTAGGTGGCTTTGAATCCACTTTGATATCTAACCTTGTGTGTTACTACTGAGATGACAATATTAAAAATTTGGAAGTTATATTGTTTAAGAATTCAAAGCTCTGTGGCTGTCAGACCTCCAAAATAATAAGGCAAGAGGAGGGTGCCCACATTCATTTTAAAAATTCCTGGTGGTGTCAGTTCAAATACTGGCATACGTGGATTTTAGTCAGTTTGGCATTTCTGCAGATATTCGGGCTTAAGTGGTAAAACTGGAACATTTGTGTAGTGATGATTATGGGTGGTGGGTGTAGCTAGCATAGATTAGCAGGCCTGAGATTTGGCCCACCTGTCCTCCAAAACAACACTTTTTTGTTTATAATAAATTAGCAGCACTGATGAAAATATCACGAGAGCATGCATATATGATCTTGTAATTATTCTAACTCCTAATCTATTGATAGACAACCTTATACATTAATGTCTGTGTGATGTGGTGAAACATTATATTTTCACATTAAACATGGAATTTGCATTCAAGAAAGTAGATAAAACTGAGATCTACACTAATTTGCCAAACATTTAACAGTGATACCAGAATTATAACAGTCTCAAAGATCCAGTTTAAAAATTTTCCAATAAGTCACATTTACAATAATCTACAAATTATAGATATTTGAAAATATATGTAATTTTATATGAACACATTTTTATAAACAATTTTAATTGAGCCACTGTGAGATACAAAAGTACAAAATTGTTCATGATTTTCAGTCATGCAATATTTTTACCCTTTACCTGTGCATATATTCTGCCACCAATATCACCAGTTTTCTTCATTTGCCCTTTTCCCTAATCTTTCCCATCTCTGTGTCAGATATTCTTTTTTTCTTCTCCTTCTCTTCCTCCTCCTCCTCCTCCTTCTTCTTCTTCTTCATCTTCTACTTTTTTCTTCTTCATCATCATCATCTTCTTCTTCTTCTTCTTCTTCTTCTTCTTCTTCTTCTTCTTCTTCTTCTTCTTCTTCTACTTCTTTTCTCTTCTTCTCCTTCCTCTTCTACTTTACTTCATATTTTTCTTCTTTTACTTGCTCTTCTTTTTCTTCTCATCTTTTCCTTCCTCTTCTCCATCTTTTTTCTTTTTTCTTTCCTTTTTATTTTCTTTATATTCTCCTTCCTCTCCTTTTCCTTCTTTCCTTCCCCCTCCTTCTTTCTTTTCTTCTTTCTTTTTACTTTCCTCCTCCACTGTCTTCTTTTTCATCTTCTTTTCTTCTTTCTATCATTTTTTCCTTTTTGTCTTCTTATTCCTTCTTTCTTTTTTGTCCTTTTTGTCTTCTTATTTCTTCTTTCATCTTCCTCCTCCTCTTGCTCCTTCACTTCTCTCTTCTTTTCTCTTTCTTTCTCCATTTTCTTAGGCACTATGGTTAGCGATATTGTTACTAAAAGGGTATAATGCATATACCTTATTTCCCTCCAGCACTCAGTTCTTGTTCAAAGTGATAAATACAACCCAATGTCTCAATGGTCCCTTCTCTGCCATAATAGCACTCCTCTGTTTTCTGTGGTAATTTTCATACCATGAACTAGTTTCCTGTCCCTTGTCGTTATTGTCTCTGGATATTAATAGCATATTATTTTTCTTTATATCCCACAAATGAGTGTAATGATTCTGTCTACCCCTTTCCCTCTGACTCATTTCAGTCATCATAATACACTTTATATGTATCCATGTATAACCACATTTCATCACTATATTTTCTTAAAAGCTTTGCAGCATTCCATTGTGTAAACATACCACAGTTTCTTTATCTACTCTAGTTCTCAGATACTTGAGTTGTTCCATGTTTTTAGCTATTAGGAATAGTGCTATTATGAACATAGAAGTATAAAAGGATTACTTGCAATTTTGGGGATATATTGGTTTGGGGGCCATAGCTGGTGATGCTCAGGGTTACTCCTGGCTATATGCTCAGAAATCGCTCCTGGCTTGGGGGACCACATGGGATGCTGGGGATTGAACCAAGGTCCATCCTGGTCACCTGTGTGCAAGGCCAATGCCCTATCACTGCACTGTCGCTCTGGCCCCTAACCTAGGATATATTTTTAAGAGTGATATTGCTGAGTCATACGAAAGCTCAATTCTAGTTTTTTGAGATATAGCCTTTTTTTTTTTTTTTTTTTTTTTTTTTTTGCAAAAGGCTGGGCCAGTCAACATTCCCACCAGCAGTGAAAAAGAGTCCATTACTCTATGCATCCATGCCAGCACTGATTGTTCTTTTTGTTTGGGGAGGGGCACTAGATAATAACCAGGGGTTACTCCTGGTTATACGCTCAGAAATTGATCCTGGCTTGGGGGACCATATGGGATGCCAGGAGATCAAACTGCGGTCCTTCCTAGGTCAGCCACTTGCAAGGCAAACACCCTACTGCTACGCCACTGCTCTGACCCCTGTTCTTTTACTTTTTGATGTGTACCAGTTTCTGTGATATGAGTTGTTGTCTCATTGTTATTTTTAAATTTGCATCTTACTGATGTACTATGATGTGTAATACTTTTTACATTGCCTGTAGGCCATTGTGTATCTTCTTTGAGGAAATTTCTGTTCACTTCATCTTCCCATTTTTGGATGGGATTAGACCTTTTTCTTATTAAATTCTTTATCAGTGCCTTATATAACTTAGATATCAATCAAATATTAGAGTAGAATCAGGTGAATATTTTCTCTCACTCTGTGGTTAGCCTTTGTATCCTGCTCACAATTTCCATTGAGATGTAGAAGCATTTTAGTATAATGCTTCCTCTTGCTTGGTCAATGATGTTTCAACCTTGAAGGTGCTTTTAGCTTCAAGGTCATACATAGAGCATTATGCATATGGAAATAAACAAAAATGTAAAATACTTACATCACATACAAAGCAAACATTAATTCACAGATGATATTGACATATACTTCACCAGTGATTTGCATTGAAATTATTATTTTATCAAGTTTGAACAAAAAATTTAAAAAATAACATATCTAGAGAAACCTGGCTTGAGGTTTCCAGTGGTTTGCAGTGGTCAGCAACCTGCAGCTCGCCAGCCACATGTGGCTCTTTATACTTTTAATGTGGCTCTTCTGTGTGCCGGGTGGCCGCTCCAGAAATCAGGATTCTGGTCCTAGCCTCTGTCTGTGCACGCCCTGTGTGGCTCTTAAAATAAATTTCAATTGTGGTTTTGGCGAGATTTAGCTCAGTTGAAAAAAAAGGTGCCAACCACTGGTTAGAGCTACTGACTCAACTGACATCACCATAGGCCGGGAAAGCAATCAGCCAGCCTCAGTGGCAGAGCACTAATGCTCCACTCCTGTGCATAATTCACAGGGAACGCATCATCTCCTGAAACCAACTCAGAAAACCCAAAATAGTCAAAACAAGTTACAATAGAACTCTTCAACAAGGAACAATAAAGGATCCAATATCAGCTTTATACAAAAGGTTTCCTGGTAGTGGAGGATTGCAACCAGAGAACTGGAGAAACTAACTCTCATTTTTCCATTGGGAAAATAGCAGAAAACTTCACCATAGTCTCTGAATGAAGGCAGTAGGCTTGAAGGATCAACCTGTACCAATCAAATATATAGCCTCACATATAAGGGCTTTAAGGTAAAACTGTGGAGAATGTTTAATGATCTTAAAAGAACAATAGAACTTGGGGACGAGGAGATAGCACAGTGGTAGGGCATTTGCCTTGCAAGCAGCCGATCCAGGACCAACAGTGGTTTGAATTCCGGCATCCCATATGGTCCTCCAAGTTAGGAGCGATTTCTGAACACAGAGCCAAAAGTAGCCCCTGAGCGCCGCCAGGTGTAGCCCCAAAACCAAAATAAATAAATAAATAAATAAATAAATAAATAAATAAATAAATAATAAAGGAACAATAGAACAAATAGCAAACAAAACATAAGAGGATATGAGAATAGAAATGAGAAAACTATAAGCTGAAATGACAGACCTAAAGAATTTTGTAGGTAAAATGAAAAACTCACTGGAAGACCTCAGCAGCTAAGTAACAGTAGCTGAGGACAAAATCATTGAGTTGTAAGATGAGACACAGTAAACCTCCTGACTATAGTTAATTGAAGAAATCTTCAAAATAAATGAAAGCTGACAAGAGAACTCTAGGATCAATTAAAGAGGAACATTATAAGAGTCATTGAAGTCCTAGAGACTCAATTTCAATGAAATGACTCAATTTCTATAAAAAAGCATTTGTCAAAGATATTATTGTTGAGCTCATGCAACCAGAGTCAAGAAGCACAAAGGATACCAGTTAAAAGAGACAGAAATAAAAAGACTCCAAGACATATAATAATAAGAATGTCAAAAGTTACAGGCAGATAGAATACTGAAAACAGCAAAAGTAAAGAAGGAAATTATATACAAAAAAAAATCATTCTTAAGATTTAGAAATGATAATTTTTGGGCCCAAAGACAACAGTGGGGTATATTTCAATTAAAACTCAAAAAATGAACACCTTACCTAGAATACATTAGCCAGACAGATAAAGGGAATCATTTTTATTATAAGTTTTTATAATTTCTTTATTTAAAGACCATGATAAAAACATAATTGTAGTTGGGTTTCAGTCCTAACAAGAACACCCCCTTCACCCATGCAACTTTCCCATCACCAAAAACTTTAAAATATTATTTTATTTATTACTGAATCTCCACAATTTTATAAAAGAATTTATAATTTTATACATAAAGAAATGGTGAAGCAGGATAATATGGGTGCACAGGCTAAAGGCAGATTAAATCATTTAAATGCAAGAAAAGTACAATAATGAATTGTGGATCCATTGTCTGGACCCTATTGGTGTGGCTTTAGAGACAGTATTAATCGGTGTTGATCAATATCTACATTTTGACATCGTTTTTATTAGAACTTTAATAATACTGAATAAAGACATCTGAGTGAAGAATTTTTTTCTTGCATGTTGGGAAGTTAAATGCTACTTTTATATTTCATTAAATATATGTGTCAGAACTCATTTTTCCTTGATATATCATGACATAGATTTTATTTATTCTCTATATAAATACATTTTATTTATACTGAAAATAGTGAGAGATATCTTAAATCTTTAAGTTCAAAATATAATTCAAAACATATACATTCAAAATTGATACACATGACATATTACCTCTAATTTAAATAAGATTGAAAATGGGATTAAATGAAAAGTTATATTTATACTTAATGGAAAAGCATCCTTTTCAGAGTAAATGACATGGACCTGCAACAATAGCATAAAGGGTTGGACACTTGCCTATCATGCAGCCAAACCTGTTGAATCCCTAACACCTCATATGATGTCCTGAACACAGTGCCAGAAATAAACCTTGAATATAGCTGGATATAGAGCCAAAAATAAATAAATAAATAAATAAATAAATAAATAAATAAATAAATAAATAAATGAAAAGAGAACGAAAGGGTTGGCGCAGTGGCCCTAGAGGTAAGGCATCTGCCTTGCAAGCGCTAGCTAGCCTAGGACAGACTGCGGTTCGGTTCGATCCACCCTGCGATTTGATCCCCTGGCCTCCCATATGGTCTGTGCCCTCCCCCCCACAAACCAGGGGCGATTTCTGAGTGCATAGCCAGGAGTGACTCCTGAGTGTCAAACGGGTGTGGCCCAAAAAACCAAAAGAAAAAGAAAAAAAGAAAACAAAAGTTCCATCTAAATTTATATGCACCTGAAAGGTGAAAAATAATATAAACACGATGCTTGAGGAAGCTAAATAAGATTTTAATATATGAATTTGATTATCTTACACTTGAAATGAAAACAAAATAATATTATTGTGATTTACCTATAAACATTGCACTTTAGATTGTTATGTATTAAGTCCTTTTGCCAATCAATAACTTATGGAATATTATATTAATGTTTTTTATAGTGTTACATATGTAAGTGTGTTGTTCTTACCTATAAGAGTATCTAGTGCAAAATATATGTGAAACAAGACTATAGCAAACATATATATGCCCACCTTCGGTTGTGATTTTAAATAAAAGTTCTAATATTTTTCAAAAGCAATAGTTATTTTTATAAATATTTAGTTCTTAAGAAAAATGCATTGTTTAAAGAAAACACTTTAAATAATGCTTTTGATAATAAACAGATATTTATATTGAATTTACATATACATAAAAGGAGAAAACAATGTACACAAAGCAGATTCCCAGTGAGTGTTGTTGTTTTCTGTTAGCTAAATTTATTTTGAAGAATTATCACAATATATACTTTAATTTATAAATAAAATTTAAATAATGGCTCACAAAATAGGGCAGTCATATTCTGAAAATATCTAGGAGAAAGCCTTTGACATGAAGTAAGATATATAAACTATATTGCTGCTTGGGAATATTTTAAATATTTCAGATACTAAGAATGACATAGTCTTTGTGTATGGTATGCCTTTAGTACAATTTAGACTACCATTTGTCCTCAAGTAGGTCTATTTAAAGTATAATTGACTGCCCTAGCAATTATTGTGAATAGCAGCTGTCTGCTGGTAAAAAGGCATATATATAATGAGGGAGAAAGGATCAAATACATGCAATAGAAAAGAAAAGCATAAAGAAAATATCTATATGAGGTATTTTAGCCCAGATTTTATACTTGAAAGGGACAAGGCCTATTAGCCATTTCCAATTAAGGACTATAAAAAAAATGAATGAAAGTACTCGTCTATTTATGAAAAGCAGCTGGGACTCCCTAAATTCACAACTAGCAAAAGTTTATTTGTTCTAAAATTGTAACAGCTTACATTTCGTTTATTTTCATTAGCTATGTTAGGTTTTGTGAAAACCTTTCTTGTATCATATACCTTATGCAACACACAAAAACACCTTGCTTTGTTTTTCTCCTAAATAGCTACATAATTAGATGGATTATTTCATGTGTCTGTGCCTGTGTTTGCTGAAGAGAACAAGCCAGATAAATTAGCACTTAGCAGAACTCACAATAGCACATAATATGCCCTTGTGTTTCAGATAAAGCTTTATTTGTCATTCACGGCTGGTTGGCAAAACTGACTTTGCTTTTGAAAATGACAGGTGGTACTCTGGTGAGCTCTACATGGAAAAAGAAACAACCTTCACCAAGACCGTTTCTGTCAATAGCTACCATGATTTAGTATTCATTCTGGGCTTGTGTTTCTTCTAAAGTTCTGTTTCATTTGCATCTCTTAGGTCTGGCGTCACCAAGGCGGTTTAATAAGTTTGATTCTGTACCACAAGGCTCCAGAAAAGCAGGCTTCCTCTCTTCTCTGCATGCCTGATTAAAAGACAGGTGAAGTTCAGTATATTTCAATAAACCTCAGCATTCCATGTCAGGAATCAATAGCCCTCTTTCTTTTTTTAGGGGTTATTAAATTGCAGCTGTAACATTAGCCTTCTTTATCTAATTGATTGTCTTTTCACAGGGCTAAGGAAATCAATAGCAGTCAATGGTACTGCCCCGTTTTTACCTAATAGGTATTTTCTCCTAATTGGCTGCCTGGGTGGCTTCACCGAGCTCAGTATGTTTTAAGAAGTCCACAGTATGTTGCAACCCTTGTAAACTATTTTACCCTGTGCAACAGTTATTGATTTTATAATGAAATCTAGAAAAATCGATAGCAATCAGGTATATAGATCAGATACGTTATGACAAAGGGCAAACTCACTTTGCTACTACTTCAAACTGTGATCCAATTAAAAGAATCCTTAAAACGTTAAATTTTCTGGAGGCTGATTAAAGTCGGTTGATTTGTTGTTCATAACCTGATACAATATCCAAAGAATCTAAAGATGCAATTATAAGATAAAATAGTAATTTTAGTAGACTCATTCTTATAAAATGAGGTAAATCAAAAGCATTAAGGTAAATAATTTAGTTTAGAAAAGTTGTGGTTTATCAAAAGTTATTGTGCACAATATTGTTCACACTCAGAACACCAAGTAAGCTATAGTATTGTTGAGATAAATTAAAGTAACAAAATGTTTAACTTAAATGAAAATATAGTATGCTGCATTTTCTAATTATTTAAGAAAGTAGTATGCACAAACAAGGGAAAATATAGGTATTCTATAAATAGTGTTATGAGTCATCTTCCTATATAAAATTCTTGGAACAACTGATTTATCTTTAAGAAAAACCACCATGTAAATTATATAAAAATTAAATCTGTCCTCACATTTTAATTTATCTTCAGTGAGAAGAAAATGTTCTTTATTTCTAAAGTGATTTTTTTTTCTGTTTGTCTTTTGTGGGCCACATCCAAAGATGGTCAGGCCTTATTTTGGGCTGTGCACTCAGAGATCCTCTTGATGGGGCACTGGGGTCCTGATGGAGAATATCAGAGACCAAACCCAGGCTGGTCATGTACAAAGAAAAATCTTGCTTGCTGTACAATCTCACCATTTTCTTTAATATAAATTTATTGTAAAATTTAATTTTGCACTTCAGTTGTACTATTTATTACTTCTGCTGATCCTATTCATTGTTATAGTGCTTAGATTTAAAATGCCATAATTTTTAATATCTTAAATTTTTGAGTGAATTATATATCTCATTTATTATTACTTTATACAATTTTACTCCCAAATCTTGAAATTTGTAAATCTATATTAATAAAACTTGTTTTACATAGCTGCCTAAAAATATGATAGTAAATGTCAGAAGTATCCAAGTCTTGCAATATAAAAAAGAATTCATTTTCCCCACTTGTTATGACAACAAATGGGACATTGTCATTTCTCAAACTTGAATCATAGGCTACAAAGCAGTTTCCTAACACTTTTCATATTAGCATACATGCAGCTTCGTCTTATCATCCTTTACTGAATTGGCATGTCCTGCTAAAGTGTCATGCCATTTAATATTGTCTAAGAATGATGGGGATGACAGGTCCACAGTCAGTGACAGTGCACTCAGGTCTGTAGAGCTGTCACCTGCTTCAAAATCACATATTTTATGTACATGATTTGACCTCAGCACTATCAGTTATTTTTTTTCATTATCTGGAAAATAAACATCATACTGTAAATTTTAAAACAATTCAGAATAACTGATCTTATTTTCCTAGGTACTACTTTTTAAGATCCAGGGGAAAAAAATCAAACGGAGGTTTTTGTTTTTGTTTTTGTTTTTCTTTCAACATAGAATTCTTCATCAAATAGGAGTGGAGATTGAGAACTTGGATGCATACTGAAGGTATCTCTAGCTTAACAGTAACACATGACCAACAAAGATAATAAAATATAAACCAAATTCTATTAGTCACATCCACATGTGTCAACATAATGCTAGTTTTTTTAGTTCAAAAATTAAATCAGTTTCCTCCTTTGTTTTGCAGCACAGACTAAGTAAATTGAAATAACAATTAGTTTGTCATCCTTCTCCCCACCTCTCTGATGGCCTTTTCTCAATTTGCAAGCATTCAGCCCTGCAAAATTCTCCAGCTCTCCTACCTCCTATTTATAGATCCTTAGAAAAGAGCGTGATGAACTGATTCATGCTAAGTATGAATTGCTGGTAAAGTTAAATATATCACTTCTTCCAGGCAAAGAAATTTTTAAGGTGTATTAAAACCTAATGCCAAGAATGTGAACCATTAGTATTGACATTCTGTATCACAGAGGGTTTGACATTTTAGAGAATTCTTTTATGCAAATAATTAGGTTCTTACACCATTTTTGAAGTAAGGACAACTGTTTGTATTAAGATTATAGTGAAATAAAATAGAAATATTTAGTATATAATATAATATTTATAATATATAATATAATATTTAGTAAATATTTAGTATATAATATAATATTTATAATATATAATATAATATTTAGTAAATATTTAGTATATAATATAATGTTTATAATATATAATATAATATTTAGTAAATATAATATTTAGTATATAAAACTAAAATGTTTTATACATTTTATATTTCCAAGGATATTTCCAAGGATATTGTCATATGGATATTATTATAATTATTAATAGACACATAAATGCTGAAAGAGAAAAAGATTGGGATTTATTATTATTATCATTAATATCTTCTACCTGCTAGGAAAAAAATATTATCCCCATTTTCTAGGGTTATTCTGCCTAGTTTAATCTTCACATTTGAAACAAGACAGAGTAATAGGAGGTAAGAGCATTTACTTTCATATGTCTAGAAGCCCTAAAGATTAGAGACCAAGAGAAGACAACAGAACATTTTAGTTTTAATATCTTTTTAAATAAAAAATTGAGTAAAAAATAAAGTTTGCAGGCTAGTGAAAAAATCACAACAATTTTTTATAGAACCATTTCTGACACATTCCCTATCTTTGATGATATAGATGTCTCAACAATTCCTTTACAGAAGTGTACCTTTTACATAGGAAGTTATCTCTTGTCTTTTGAGGGACAAAGAGGTGATAGTGTGCACAAGTAACTTCAGTTCAACATATTAAACCAAATATTTAAAAATATTTCTATTTAGGGGCCGGAGAGATAGTATGGAAGTAAGGCATTTGCCTTACATGCAGAAGGACTGTGGTTTGACTCCCCGCATCCCATATGGTCCCCCAAACCTGCCAGGAACAATTTATGAGCAGAGAGCCAGGAGTAACCTCTGAGAACTGCTGGGTGTGATCCAAAAACAAAAACAAACAAACAAACAAAATTTCTATTAAAAATAAGTTTCAATAATTGCACATCAAAGTAGCAATTTTGAAGTAACCTGGAAATTCAGAATCCTGACAAATATCTTCAATCACATTAAAATTACTCCAATAAATTAACAAGAATTTCCATAAGATTTCTCCCTATTTTAATAAATAATCAACACAGTAAATTTTCCTGGTTCAGGCAAAACTTAGCTGCAATGATGAAGCCTCATTTAGTATTCTAAATTTTTTTACAGATACATGATAAGCCTAATATCATTACCTGTGACTTTCTTTTTTTTAATTCTTTTTTATTGTGACTGAAGTTCATTTACACAGAATTATTTACAATACATAGTGACAATGAATGAAGGCCATTCCACCACCAATGTTATCCTCCCTCCACTCTTGTTCCCAGCATGTCTCCCACATCTCCCTCCTTTACCCCCCAGAATCCTACTGCCTTACAGCTTGTTATACGTTGGGTATCTATTCTGTTTGGTGTTCCAGTCTGGTCATTATTTTTATTTACACTACATGTTCATATGACTGGTCCTGGTATCATTCTTTTCCCCCCTCAATTTATGAGGCTGAATGAGAAAAATTATGCTATTCCGTTGGAGGTAAAAAGGTTAAGGAAAAGAGGAGAAAAAATTTGGTATCAACTACTAATCACCAAATAATATCCACAAAAGTGGAAAAGAAAGGAAAAAGTGGAAGAAAAAGAAGGAAAATAATATCAAAAAATAAACAAAAAATAAAACAAAACAACACCAGAAAAAAGTGCTGCAGTGGCAGGGTTTGTGTTACCCTACTTTTTTTTTTTTTTTTTTTGTATAGGTACAGCAAGTATTGGGGAAGGAAGGAAATTCCTGTGGCCTAAGAGATTTAGGGTTTCTCCACTCTTGAAGCATATTGTCATGGGAACAATCACTGGCTCCATACCTTCTCATTGACATATCCCAGGGTTGTAGGGTTTTTTTGTTTTGTTTTGTTTTTTTGTTTTTTGTTTTTTTTTATTTTTATTTTTTGTGGTGTCAGGAAACTTTCTTCTCTGTTGAGGATGAGAAAATAAGGCCACTATAGTAAGCAATCTTGGTATTTTTGCAGGTCCTAGGTCAGGGCCTGGGATAGAGTCTTTAAGGTTCTAGAGGTATTGTTCCATCATTGTTGGTGTGTTCAGTTTTCTGTATCATGTGCTCCATGTTTTTGCTCGTTCCCTAAGCTGAAGTCTAGGAAATTATGGTTCCAATGGTTCTGCTCAGTCTCTGTTGTCAGAATTGGGCCTCTGTAGTAAGAAGTCTTGATTTTTGTAAAAGACCTGGGCTATAGCCTAGGGTAGGGTTTTCCTTAATGGTCTCAAGGTACATTCTGTTCAGTCACAGTTGTCAAAGTCAGTTTTCTGTAGTTAGTGCTCTTATTTTTCAAAGGACGATACATCTTCTGATTTCCACTTCGTGTTAGATGATGTGATAGGACCTCCTGGTCTTAGGTCAAGTTTTCATTTCCTCACTGTCCTCGTTGTCATATTAACACTGGCACAAGTATATCTCCCAACGCAGCTTAGTTCCTAGTGTTGTTGCATGGGTTTGTTTCAGTTCTACGTCTGGGATCTGGGATTTTAGAATGAACTAACACTGTCCAATCTCGTGGAGACTGAGTTGTATCCACATGACATACGTCCAGGATGGGAGGCACCCTTGTATAAAAAGTGTGAGTTCTTATCCTAGAAGGTAAGATCTTGTGTCTGAGTCCATGATTTCCCCTTATTTACGTGCCTATACAAAAACGTATGGTGTCCTTTTGTATTGCTGGTGCTATTCCAGGTAAGGATGACAGGCTACACGTATAGTATCTGTGGTGTGGTTTGACCTTTTATCTCAGGCAAGACGTTTTCTTGGTTTTTGCCCAAGCAGCACCAAAACTGGTCAGGGTAGAAAAAATATGTATATATAAAAAATAGAATATATAGATAAAATTGAGATATATAGAAAAAGGAAATTGAGAAAAAAAGGGAAAAAAGGTATTTGATAAAAGAAAGTGAGTGGGGAGGCTATCTGTATGTTTGGGAATATATATCTTAAGATACATTCTTATAAAGGTACTAAGCTAACGTAGGCAATATAGGTCTCCCAATTAGGTCTTCTGAGATATTCTTGTGGGGAGCGAAAGCCAAGGTACTTTTTTGTAACACAGACTTTGGTCTAGAGAGTTTAAGATATGATTTGCGGCTTTTCAGAGTCCTATAGTGTCCTTGAGCTGGGGGTTTTTCTGCAGCTGAATCCGGTATCATGCAACCGTCCACGATTTGAAGGGGGTGAGATGGGTCACAAGCTTGAGTCAGGAGGCTTATTGGTTGTGGTTTCTTGCTGAGACACAAGATGAGGGATCAAGAGGGTGCCGTTCATTGAGGAGCTGGATGGTGGTCTGTTGGGAAGGAGGTCGGTCTTGGTGCCTAACGAGTTAAAAACTGAGGGTAAACAGAGTTAAATAAGGGGGAGATAACAAATTTAGGTTGGGATATAGGGGGGGGGAGAGAAAGGTCTCTGGATGTGGAAAGGCAATATAGAAGAAGGGCTCTATACATTGTATACATAAAATGTTTAAGGCTAAGGCTCGGTAGTCAGAGAGGACAACTGTATAAAAAGTAACGTTTACTTAGACATTGACTTCAGAGATCTATTTGAGTGCTATCCTCTATTCATAGGATATTCCATTTCCTTACCTACAACAGTCAAGAATTGGAATATTTTTGGACTATGTTAAAAAGAGTGTATGTCGTGCGGGCGCATCTGCGCCTGCGGGCTTTTGAAAAAAGGTTGAGATAAATCTGCTTTGGCTAGCTGTCCGGGGGTTCTTTGGCTAGCTGTCCAGCCCAGTGACCACCACATGCCAGTGCAAGGGACCAACTCCTAGCGTGTGTGGCTTCTCCAGGCCCAGGTCTCGCCTCTGTAGCTTGCGAATGAATGGATAGGGGAGGAGTTTTGCTTTACCCCATCCCATTCCCCAATGCCCAGGTTACCAGATCAGGCCATGAAGACCCTCTGGCGAGAGGGAATCTGGGCCCCCCGGACTGACTGGCAGTCTGGGGGTTCTTTGGCTAGCTGTCCAGCCCAGTGCCCACCACATGCCAGTGCAAGGGACCAACTCCTGGCTTCTCCAGGCCCTGGTCTCGCCTCTGTAGCTTGCGAATGAATGGATTGCATACCTGTGACTTTCAAAATAATAATAAATGAGACATGGGAGGAAAAATAAAAGTAAATAAATTCAATAAATTGAATAAAATATTTTAAAGTATATAAATTAACCTGAAATCTTAATCTGAAACTATATATAGTGTCACATAGTTTTATATATACATATAACTATAGATATAGAAACTATATATACATAAATCTATATAGTTAACCTTATTAAGCTATAGGTTCATTCAATTTTGTTATCAGGATATAAGTTCGATATAAGTTATCATTATACAATTTATCAGGATATAAATTAACTTTAAAGTATATATACATATATCTAGTGTTTTTATTTTTCTTTAAAATATCCCTAGAACAGTTCAACAGCTAAAAGCATATGAGGTCATGAGGTTCATGAATACCTTTGCTCACAGGCATTGAGTAGAGGTACAAGGAGCTCTTTGAGAACTACTAAGACACTGCAATCACAACAGAGTGATCATCAGTCTATAAAAAACAGGTGTGTGAAATGCAATTAAAGTGTGAGATTCCTGATAAACTCAACTAAGAGGATTAGGAATGTGATCTACAGTGGGTTCTTATGTGAGCACACGTTACTAAAAAATACAGCTTCAACTAGCATGTATAGCTAGTTGTGTACAGGGTTGTGTATAATGCATAGGATGTGTATACCATATCTACATGAGGAAGAGTGCTGGCAAGCAAGTGTGCAATCACCCCTACTAAAGTATTGAATCCCTAGCTAGCCCTATGACCAAGTATGTATCACAACAACTAAATGCATGATCCCTGATAAATACTACAACCACTTGTGTGTTCACCATGACTAAGCATGTGTGAAGTCTGTCATCATAACAGTCAGAACAACAAAAGCAATGGAACACCGTGAGGATGGAGTTAGAGAACCAAAACTGTGAGTTCTTGAAGAAAAAAAAAAAAAGAAAATTCTGGCTGATTAAAATATTACTTTGCCATTACTAGGCATTGGTGGCACTGTCAATATCTCTTTCATGCAATATTCCCTATTCTTCCCAAATTTATCTTAGTCACTCTTTAAAAAATGCAATATAATTTTTGAATCTAAATGGATTAGAAACATACATCTGTTTAAATGCATTTGCTATGTGCATGATATTTAAATGCTCATATAACTTCTAACTATTCAGTCAAGACAAATTTCAATGACAACTTTGTTCACCCTAGTTTCTTTGAAGTGCTCAAAATGAAAAATGATGTTACCAAGTTATAAAATAATGTCCATGTGCAGCTGCTGCTTCTCCATTTCCTCCTCCTTTTTTTATTAACATCACCACTGTCATAATTATTATTATAAATTCAATGTGATTATAGTTCTAATGATAAGGATGGTGATTTTGAGGTTTATTTACTTTGAAGGACTGTAGTTATCTTTTTATTCACATTCTCACATCCCAATTAACCCAGCTCAAGAGACCTCTTTAGATCCCAAAACATATAATATTTGTATCAAAGAATAGATTAAGGGAAACACTCATTCTTTTTCTGCATTGAGTGCCCTTTTAGTAGTGGAAATATGTATACAGCATTTTAATCCAAATAATCTAAGCATTTTTCCATTCTTTTTTTGTCCTCAGATTTCACTACATACAAAAATGGATCCTTGCTCTTAAACATTTATGGCATTTTATTTTGAAGTTGAAAATAAATAAAGTTCTAAATAAGGCAGTTTTATTGTAGTTTAATTTGTAATTTTGCATTTAAACTCTTGAATGATAATAAAAATTATTATTTAATCATATTACTTATGTCTTAAAAACAATATAGTATGCTTTGGCCCAAAATAAGAGTTCATAAATACCCTGCAAATATTCGCTTCTATTTGCCTGACCACACTGGAGAGAAGATTCAAAGTAACCCTGCATAAGCAAAGCCCTATAAAATAGCCATAAAAGTACATAGCCAAAGAAATGAATGAATTATTATAAAAAAAACTTCTTGATCCTTTGCTCAAAAAAGTTAAGTAAAAAGCATGATATCCCATTTGGATTGTCTTCTCCCTACTCTTCATATGCTGTCTTCATTTTCTTGGCTCATTTACTGTAGCAGATGAAAATCATAAAGAAAATAATATTTATGAAAATCATGATTACTATACTGTGAAGTGAGAAAAAGAACTCTTTAAGAATGGATATAAAAATAAATTTATCTGTGATCTAGGCAAATTAGCCAGATGGTATAGAGTCCAAGACAAACTGATGACATTATAGTAGCTAAATTCTAGCCTCTATATTTGGATTGTCATGAGTTATTGCAAAGCCTGCCTTGAGTTAGAAATAGTTACTGAATACAGGTCTCTCTCTGACAACATAATGAGCCATAATCATTACAACACTTGGACTTCACATGAAAATTAGAGTAACCTTATGCAGTATGAATCCTGAACTGGGTGTTCATTATTTTTAAATATTGCTTGAATGTTGGCACCAAAAAAAGTAGATCATCTATAGGACTGGTTTATCAAATAAAGACATATTTGAGTATGGCTTTATCATAAATATAGGTAGTATATTAAAATCATAAAAATGACTACTTCTACCACTTATATACATTATGCTTATGTCACAAAGGGAACATGATTTCAAAGAAATTAATAGCTCCTTTGGAATACCAGCTGTGACAAAGACACTCTTTGACACTGTGTTGATGCTGTGTATGTGTTGAAAATTGAATGAATTCCTCCTGGAGCACTGGCATTGAGAGATGTAATAGAGTAATTGAAGATTTTTAAGCCCTCCCACATTCTATGAACAATCATTTTTTAAGAAACTTATTTCTATGTATGCTGAAAGGTTCGTCTGACATGTAAAGGCTAAATTACTTTTAAAATATGGAATGAAAGTGAATGCTCTACAGAAATGGAAAAGAAAAGCCAGTTCTACTTCCAACTGGGAAAGTGATTGTTATCTAGCCTTAAATCTCTACTAGAAATTTTCTACCTTGCTTCTCTATGGATTAGGATAAATCAGGGAGAAGTTGAGAGTGAGAATAGTGCAGATGATATGAGTGAGGTGTATGATACCAGAATAAAATAAAATTTCCATTAGGTTTGACTTGTAGAGAGCAGACGTTCTGCAATGATAACTTTATTAAGTGATTATTTTTAGTATTTTCTACCTAATTTATTACTCATTCAATAAAACTATAGTCTTTACTTTGTGAGCTACATGGAGTGTTGACAGAAGTAGATGTTTTTATTTATTTAATAAAGTTATAACATGTCCAAGCCCCAAGTATTTTAGAATACTAGATAAACAGAACACCAATCTTACTCTGTAAGAGACTAAAGTGAAAAAAATTACTATTGAACATAATTCACAGTTTAATAAAAAGTAGTCAATATATCTCTAACTTTTAGTTTTAAACTCAATTACATGAGAGTTTTAAGCACCTATATATAAGCATCTATGTATTAATAGATATTAATATATCTATTAAAGCTGTATATTACATATGCTGTAGAGGGTTATTGCATATGCTATATACAGATATAAAATATGCTCTGTCTAATAAATATATTATTGTATATTCAACAAATAATATATTCTTTATGGTACATATTTATATGTTTCTCTATGGTTATCTATTTAATTATACAAGCTAACATAATAGTCTGGTAGCAAATTTTTTACCTAATCCACCCTGCCATAAATTTAGAGGAATTGTCTGCCATTATTTTGTCTTACCGTTTTGGTTATCATACTTCAAATATAAGTTGCTCTTATATCCAGTATCTGGAATCAACATATAATCAAGACATATTTATTTCTGTAAATTTTAAGTAATCTTAATCTGTATAATTTTGTGGCAGTCTTTACTAATAAATTATTTTAGTACATACCAAGAAAATGTCTGAATAAGGCTTCAAAAATTTCACCTGTTATTTCAGTCATCTGTTCTTTCCAGTTATAGTGTAGTGGTCAACAAGAAATTAAATTTTCAGTTTATTCTATTTTTACCTAACTTTTCTAAAAGAAAATTAAATATATTACTACTTTCTGTCAATTTAAAAATGCTTATTTCTTTATAAAATATTGCATATAGGTAATTTTACATTAACCACAATACCATTGTAAATTATAATGTCAAATTTTAGTGAATTAGTGATGTTTAAGTTGTACTTATAAAAACAGGGTTCATGGCATAAATGCTAACATTTTAAGGTATCATTTACAAAATTGACATATATTAAGTAAGAAATTTTAGTACTTTGTGCCCATTTTAATGTATATGAGGACAGTGTGTATGGAAAATATACAAACATCTTTCAATTCCCATTGGAAAATAGCTTTTGATAACAGGAATCCCTGCACCCTTTAGGCATGCCCTTATGCACACATATGCATGTGGTCAAGCATGGGCATGGTCATATACACTCACATACACTTCAAATGCCAGAAGCAAGAATAAATAATCACCTTTCCTTATAGATCAAAGGTTCCAACTTATTTTGATTATTTTGCCTGAAGTTCACATGCTAAGTGAAACTATCTAGTTTACTGGAATCCAGTTAAATAGCAAATAATGACAGCCACAGTCATATGTATGAGGTACATAGAACAGGTATGCTTTTAAAAATTATTGTTATGCTCCCTGTCCTCTCCTATCATGTTACACTCTCCAAAAAGCTACCTGTTGTCTAGTCTGTCCATTTGTAGTTTTCTGATGGTTCAAGCCTGTTTGAGTCTTTGGTCCTGGGAAAAGAGTGGGCCCCTCTGAATTCAATCTGTTCTGATACATCCTTCACCTGTGCTCAGTCCCCTTCTTGTGCATTTCAAAAGAAATTTATTAGCACCAACTTTCTTAATGGAAAGAGATTTATTCTGGATAAATATTTGACACCCATTTCACCTTTATCACTACAGACTACTTCATGCATTGAGACAGAGACAAAATCTTACAATAAAAATTACTTTCATTTTTCAAGAACCTCTCAAATGTTTTGAAATTGTGAATCAGTAACTTTAGGTAAAATTAAGTATCTCTAGAAAATATATTTTAGTCATTAAAATCACTAAACGTATTTTTATAAATAACAATATATGACAGATTAGTCAAAATAACATAAAAACAGACCCTGAATCATTCAACTTGTATAATTGATATTTTACACCCACCACCAGTAATCCCTCACTTCCACTGCCTCCCAACATTCTAATATATTCCTATGAGTTTCTACACATTAATTCCCTCACATAAATACAATGATGTAGCAAATGTTTTTTATATTTGGTATTTCATAAGCAAATATGCTTAAAATTATGCTCAAAATATAGAAGAATTTCCATATATATGTAAATATATACATATATTTAAAGGCTGAATAGCATCCCATTGTATTTTATATCACAATTCTTTACTTACTTATCTGTTAATGATCATTATCTTGGCTATTGGAATAATACTGTAATGACCATGCGCTGAAGGATTTCTTTGATATACTGATTTCCACATAAACATACAACCAGAATGAAATCGCTTTATTAATTGGTATGTTTTAATTTTTTCAAAACTTTAATACTATTTTAATATCATCTTCTATATCATTTATTATCTAACCAACAAGACTAGGAAATTCTATGTTAAATCTGGCTGCTGTGCAATGCTACTCAGGTCCAAAAGTTCTTGGGGTTTCCAGATCTATACCTCATTTTGCTTTATGGTTCATGCAATATCAGCGATTAAACCTGATGATTTGTTGCAAGAAAGTTACTTAAAAAAAACAGTGTGCTATCTGCCTTCCTCAATTGTATTCTTTTTTTTTTCTCAATTGTATTCTTATACAAAGAACAATTATGAAGTCAAATGAAGCATTAGCAATGGTTAATGGTTAAAAGGAAAGAGAAAGGATGCATTCAACTTGGGATGCAGAAGCTCGAATAAAATGTAAGTATTTCTGTCTCTGTCTCTGTAAATTTTTCTTTAATCTCTTTAATATGTTTAATTTGGGATTATCTCTCTCTCTCTCTTTTTGTTTTTGGGCCACACCCAGTGATGCTCAGGGGTTACTCCTGGCTATGCATTCAGAAATCGCTCCTAGCTTGGGGGACCATATGGGATGCCTGGGAATTGAACCGTGGTCTGTCCTAGGCTAGCGCTGGCAAGGCCTTACCCTTTGTGCCACTGCTCTGGCCAGAGATTATATTTCTTAATCTTTTATAGATTTCAGAAACTGTTCTGCCTATCCTCTCTAAACACTATTTTCAGAGAATATTTTATCCTTTTTAATTTCACCTTAAAATATTCATGATTAAACAATATTTTGCTATTTGCATTTCTTATTCCTGATCTGTTCTTAAAAACTCATTATCTTTTATTTCTTTTAATATGTTTTTTTCTTATTTCCTAGGCATACTTTTAGTAGCTTCTTTATGATTATTTTTCATGTTTTTATTAAAATCACATTTTAAAGATATTTCCAAAGTCTGGATCAAGTCAATAAAATTTACTATTTAATAGTCATATTTTTTTAGAAGGAGCAAGTGTATGTGTACATTTTTCTGTACTTGCCTGAAACACAAAATTTGATTAAAGTTGGAAATGATGATTTATCTGAATTTAAAATTATTGGATTACAACTCTTACCTGCTTTTTATTTTTGCTTCTGTACTCTTTGTAATTAATTTCAGAAATAGGTTGACTAGTTTTGCTGTTTAAATTGTTCTCCACATTCTGAATGCATTTTAACATTTCTGCAAATATCTTAATTCAAGGTCCAATTTCATCTTCATCAACACTGTTATAGCTCACTCTCTGCTGTTCCTCTGCTACAACCCACTACCTTTGCTGCTTCACTCATAGAAGATCAAAATAACACTGGTTTCCCAAAGCAACTTAAGCCCACACTTGATCTTAGTGCAAAGAACCTCTGCATCTTCACCATAGATGGTGAATTTTCAAATTTGGATTTGCTCATTTTGAAAACTGGCTATATTTGAAAGTCAAATTTACTATTTTTGGCAAGATAGAATGTTTCTTTTTTTTTTAAATAATTTTATTCTGACCAAAGTCAATAACAAATCTTTCACAGTAATATTTAAGGTACATATATACAATGAATCAAGGCCATTCCCACAACCAGGGTTGTCCTCCCTTCACCCCTTTTCCCAGCATGTGCCCCATCTCTCCCTACTTTTCTCCCCCAGAGTGCTAGTGTAACTGTTTCCTTCTGTGTATTGCTTGTTGTAGATAGGGTATCAATTCTGTTGTTGACTTTGGGTTTGAGTTTAAGTATGATCATTTTTTATTTTCACTCCATGTTCATATGGCTGTTTGATCCTGGTACCATTCATTTTTATTTCCCCCCTCAATTTATGGGACTTAAGTTGTGTAATTCTGTTGGAAGAAGACAGAAAGAAAAGACAAAAACAAAAAAACCCAAAAAAACAACAAATAAAAATAACTGAAATAAATCCCTCCAGACTGAGAACCAAGCTGTAACACGGAGAAATAAATCATTGTCCAGAACCACCAGAGAGAGCATTGCAGAGCTTGATCTAAGCCCTCCATCCAGGATCAGTGAGTGTGGGCCTACTAAATCCGCATATATTTATTTCCATGCGATGGTACATATAAAATTACATGTATACACAAAGCTTAGTTAAGAAAACTAATGTTTGATGATGGGAATGTTGCACTGGTGAAGGGGGGTGTTCTTTACATGACTGAAACCCAACCACAATCATGTTTGTAATCAAGAAAGAAAAAGAAAGAAAACTAATGTTATATGAATAAGTACATTGAAAACAGAAGTTTTAGGACCTGATACAATTTTCATTCTTTCTTACATGCAAATGCATTAGGCATTTTGACTATAAAAGTATAAAACAGTATTCCTAAAAACAAGTCTCATTAAAATTTGTGTTCATTATAACCCTTGTGAACCATCACTTCCAAGAAAAGTTGTTCTCAGGGAAAAATGCTGAAGCAGAAGTTAAAACTAATCAACTAACTCAATTTATTTTATCTTTTAGGTCTTACGGTTATATAGCTAGATGTGCTAAGGATTTATTTATGACGATGCACAAGGATCACTAATGTTGGTTCTCAAGAGACTGTGAGTGCTAAAGCTCAAACCAGTCAGCTGAACCTTTCCCACTGTACTATCTCTCCAGACCCTAAACCCAAATATTTTTAAAAGCTACAACTTGTAAAAGTTTATGAAAAATTGTATGGGAGGACCCTTGCTCCTTATACCCAATAACATCATAAAGGTGTAGGGTATGTATGTATTATTATATTAGTTACTTGATATTTATTTAGTATTTATTATTATTTTATTATTCAATAATATTAAATGTTGTCAAATGTTTTAGATTTTAAATTCAATGCAAAGTAATGCTAATAGATTCTCTGCTAATGTTGATTGGTTCTAAATGCTAACCGTTGTACTAATATTAGTCCTGCCTTTTGTTTAATTTACTTTGCATTTAAAAATAACTGTAGGGGCTGCAGCAATAGCACAGCAGTAAGGATTTGCCTTGCAGATGGCTGACCCAGGGCAAACCCAGATTCGACCAGCAGCATCTTATAAGGTTGGTCCTCAGAGACAGGAGCAATTTCTGAGCGCAGAGTCAGTAGTAACCCCTGAGCACTGCCAGATGTGGCCCCAAAAAACTAAATAACTAACTAAATAAATAATAACTTGTAAATAATGTTCCATATTTTATTTCACCTTTTTATTTGGGGACTTTTATAGAATTTTTTTTATTTCAAGAAATTTATGAGTTCTCTACTGTTTGCTAGCATCTAGAGGTTTTATTTATCATGAAAAAACTTGGTGTATGGATTATAGCAGTTGGATAAATAAAGTTACTCTTTAATCACTAAAATGATTTAACTCAAATTAACAAAATATGTGTATGATATAAAATTTGGTTGACAATAGCTTTTATTTTATCACCACATGAACACACATATTAATGTGTTCATAAGAATGTTGAATATTAAAAAACAAGTATATATAGATTTTTTTTTCATTACTTAAAAATTCAACTTCCCAGAATAATAATTCCCTTTCAATTATTATAAGGAATCTATCCATATTTTATATATTGTATATAAAAATATATTTAATTTTTATATATTGTATATATAAATATATTTAGAATAAATGTAAAACTATTTGAAGTTATGGGAAAATACATTATTCTGTGTACATTACAGAATTAGTACATATTAATCACTCAATAAGTTAATCAATGTCACTAATAATTGTTGGTATTTAGGGTGAATTATTTTATTACTTTAGATTTCATAATCATTGTTATTTCAAAGTTACAAAATCAGCATTTAATTTTTAGTTAAAGTAATATTCCTAGGATCCAGAGCAATAATACAACATGTTGGGCATGTTTTGCATATGACCAATTTGGATTCAACACTTATTATTCTGTATGGTCCCCTGAGACCTGCAAGTCATGATTCTTGGATGCAGAGCCAGGAAAAAATTTTGAGCCATCCTGAGTGTAAACCCTATCCCCAAACTCCCTAAAGCAAAACAAAAATGTAATATCCCTAGTCCAAATTGAATTCCTTTGCAGAACAAAATATAAGGTATTTATATTTATATGTTGATTTGTGAATATCTAAATTACTATTTAATTTGTATGATGGTAACTAAGAATTAATCTATTTAAACTTAAAATACAGAACAGAGCAGTAGAGTAGTGGTAGGGTATTTGCCTTGCACGCACCTGACCAGGGACAAACTTCTGACGATGCCCAATTTCCCATATAGTCCCCCAAGCCAGGAGGGATTTCTGAGCGCATAGCCAGGAGTAACGGCTGAGCATCACTGGGTGTGGCCCAAAAACCCAACCCCCCAAAAAAAACTTAAAATACGTAAGACTTAAAATAGAAAACATGTACAGCTTTCAATGAAGATGGAAGCTTTCAGAACACAATACCAGTGTGGTTCATTTAAGAGGGAAACTATAAGAGTTATCGAGGAAAATATCTGGAAAACCTCGTCAGGAAGATGAGAATTATGGGTTTTTCAATAATTAATTTCAAATCTTCTTGGTAAACATTGAAAATAAAACAGCCAACAACTATTTGAAATCTTGTATATGAAAATGTTAGTGATTAAAAATAATTTGAAATGAAGATACCTGACTTGTTCTGTTTGGTCTACTACTCTATAAACTATCTGCTATTGTGAAACACAAAACAACAAATGAATTATTATTTAGTTTATAGCATTGTCAGGTATTTTATCAATATTATAAAGAAACTGTTATATGAAAGAACTTAACAGAAAATCAGCGATAAGTTCGGATGGACACATTTTAAACTAGTATCCAGAAAATTCCATGTGATAAAGAAATTGTTGTTGTACAGGTCATATTTTATGTCATATGAAGCCAGAATATCCCTTTCCCCTCCTTTCTTTGTCCTTCCTATAACAAGGTCAACTGTGAAAGAACAGTATGTTGCTAGCGTGCCTGCCAAGTTTTAATTGAAATGTTGTGATAAATTTCTCCGTAGGGTCAGATGTTATTTTCTGGTTAAGGAGGGTCAAGCTGGTCTCTTAAAGAACCACTTTTGATTTTTATAGTGTCCAGTGATTCGTTCATAGACGTTGATTTACTACAGATCTGACCTCCGTCCTGTCAGTTAACCTCTGCAAATATTTTCAAGTCTGTAGTTCACCTAGGACCACTGACAGAAAAAAAAAGTATTTTATTAAAACAGACTTCTCATTTTATTAGTGTGAAAATAGGCCTTTCCTAATCGATAAAACAGGAAGCATCCACTTCATTGATTTAGATGAGAGACTAAAGGTTATTTAACACAAATAGAATGAGGTATGTAACAAAAACAGCTATAAATATGTGATGATTCAGCATTAATCCCTTGCTTAACTCACCAAAGAAGCTGCTGCACCCAACATAAAGATCAAGTTGATTGCAAGTATTTTTAAAAATTTAGAATATAATTTTGATGACAAATACAACTTTTGTTTGATCACTGAAAATATCTGCACCATGTTTCTGCTTATGGAAAAATAAAATATCAATGTTTAAAATGAACATAGTTCTGTTCCACATCTTCAGAATACATTATTTTGAATACAACCAAAGCCTTTTTGAAGAGTGACTTTTAGTGAAATATATTGAACTACGTAATGAAAGATGCAAGCAAAGACATGGCAAAAACCATTATTGTTGAATTGATTCTATCTTTCTATCATCTATCTAGTATAGATGGTATCAGGAATCAGGAAAAATGAAATTATGATCTTTGACTTGATAAAAGTTCTTCAAGTTGAATAAAGATTGATATGTTTATAGTAGTCATCCAAAATCATCTGTCTCAATCAGGAATTCATTTTTTTCTTTTCTTTCATATTTTATTATTTTTCTCCTTTTTTAAAATATTTATTATTAAAGAAGAGTTATATTGTAATATTATATAGGTTTCAGGTGTGCATACTTATGAATCAGGGCCTATATAGCCTATATTTTCTTTATTATTGAATGTACAATTTCACCTTTCATCATTCACTTGGACGTTTTTACTTGATTTACTCCCTATTCTCACATATTGCTTTCTGTTAACCACTCATTGTATGTTACAGTATAATATTTTTGCATTATTTGAAAGACTTACCTATACATTACAGTAATATTTTAATTTTTATTGATACTTAAATCACTTGAACAACAGATTTACTTTTATAATTTTAATATAATTTTTAGCTATTTATGTTATATACAAAAATATAAAAATGTTAACATTTCTTAAACTTATTTTTTTACTGTCTTGTCAATATGTTTGGTGTTTTGGTTAAATCTCATATAGACATTTATAATATTATATAACAAACATTATCCATGATAAAGGTCTTATTGGCATAACCCAAGTAAAAGAGATTAAGTGTATACTAGGAGCTACTAAAAGTGAATATCATCATTTTAAACCCATACTTTATGATAATTTATGATTGTTTTTGAAAAAAATCACTCACATAACTTTATAAATGTATATATAATTTATAATTCAGAATAAAAGAACTTTTACTGTATTAAATATATAGTTAAATGAGCTCATGTATAAAAATAATAAAGCACAATATGAGTTATTATTTTTATTCTTTGAGAAGGATTTTATCCAAGATGTTACTTACAAAGCTAAATATATCAGTATCTTAGAACTGCAATGTGTGCACTTCAATGTTATAGTTATTTATGTAAATTGTTGACAGTCATAAAAAGCTTAGAAAAGTTTACTACACAGGAGTATAATAAAGTGCTGTGTCAGGAAATTCTTTTTATCATGAAAGACAAGTTAGATATTTGGTTTTATAATTAAAGTAGATTTTACAATAAGTGATCTAGAGTCATCAGAAGTGATCCTTTCCAAAGGTTTTTATACAAATTCTATTTGATTAGTTTCTAAAAATTAAATAGAGTCTGTGTGCTGCATGAGATAATGTATAATGTGACTTAATCTCTCTCTCTCTCTCTCTCTCTCTCTCTCTCTCTCTCTCTCTCTCTCTCTTTCCTAATGTTCAACCAGTTACTTAAATTGTTGTTTAAAGTTCTGGTTAAAGGAACAAAAAGGAGATATGAGAGTTGAAATGACGAGTTTGGGGTTGATTTTATTCCAGACATGGGTTAAGTTAAGAGTAAAAAGAAAGGAAATTAGAATGATATAAAAATCAATCATAATATCATGAAATTGTTTACGAATCTTAGGGCATGAAAAGTGTTCTAGACCAACGTAATTAGTTTTAGCAGAGTTGGAGAGGAATCCCTTCCCTCCTTCTCTGACAAGAATCCACTACAAGAACAAGACACATTAGAATTCTTGCATGAAAAGCATTTGGGTTTTATAAGAAAAGTTTCAATGGAGTTTCTTTAAAGCACATTTACTAATAGTGTATGTAGAGTGAATGAAGAAAGGCAGGAAGGTACAGGCAATGTTATGAGGAAATTATGTTGGCCATGCTGGTGACTGATTATTCTACAAGCTAATATAAAGGAATACTTTAAAGTAATTTTCTGAACCTTTGGGCTTGATATTGTGTAGGTAATGGTTGTCGAAATGCGTATGTAATGAGACAGGTAAGGAAGGCCTTGAGAATGACTTGAAAGTCCTTGAGTAGTATGTAGTGAGAAATAATACTGGCACTACATCAGAGTTATATGAAAAATAATCATATAATCATCACAGCAATCCAGTAAATTAGATAAAACTATTGACATCATTTTATATATTTAGAACTACTAGAAAAATTTTAATACAAACTTGGTATGTTATAAAGTGGCTTTTCAGAGAGATAAGTAGGATGGTAATTTTTGTTTTGTAAGTGGCGAATCTGGGTTCAATCTCTCGCATTCCATAAGGTCTCCCACGCCCACCAAAAGTTACCCCAGAGCTTCTGGGTATGGTCCCCAAACAACAAAAAAAGTAGTTATCCTTAGAAATCTTACTTTTCAGGGGCAGCCTACAACCACAAAATCTGTTATTTTCCTGCTTTGCAAACTGCAAAGTTAGAAGAACTATCAAGTGCTTGCAGACTATAAAGCCCAGAATTTGTATTTGAAATGGTGTCAGTTAGACTTCAAACTCAATACTTCTAACTTAACATTTTCCTATAAAGAATGTGAGCAAAGTCTACAGCACTGAAGGTTCTTGGAGAAAGAGATTTTCTGCATTTTCACTTTAGCTAAGATTTTTAGCTAAGATTTCTCCTCGCTGTGAATATAAGAGTTGCCTGCACAAATTCACCAAATTAGCAATGATTCTACACACTCCTACTTATCAATGCTTTAAAGCACAGCTTGTCAAAACCAAACAAAATACTCAGTTGCTTCAACAATGAATATCTAATCAGCTATCAGAATTACCAATTAAAGAGTGCTCACAATGTGTTGGGCACATGCTAAATCCAGTCTATATGTAGAACTAAATACAATGATGAAGAAATACCTTATTAATGTAGTAGCTTTATTTTACATAAAAATAATCACCAAAGTCAAACTCACCTAAGTTTTACCAGTTAACAAAAGACCAAATCCATTCTATCTGTGGATAAAACTAATTCTACATCATTTCCAGTACAGTCAAATGCACTCATACACTTTCATGAATCTAAGTCTTCCATGGACTATTTTGTTTGAGTTTCACTTTATCACATTTGCCACCTCACTTTATTTAAATTATTATGAGTGACTTTCATAAGCAATAAATTATAAGAATGAAAAAGATAAAAACAAAACAATCCTATTATATATACTTATACAAAATATATACTTGTAATAAAAACCCTCTTGTGTACTATTTTATCTTAAGATGAGCACAAAGCAATTTGATTATTTTCTGTAGTAGATCTCATTTTTTTGAAATAGTATTTATTTTTTTTAAATAAAAAGGAGTAGTATTTATTTTTAAGGGATCTGTATACTTTTGTTTACTTCCATATTTCTCACCTGCCTTCATATACTTCGCTTATTGGCTTATAAATTAATTAAAGAATAAAAGTAGGTTTGTTTCTTTTTTTTTTTATGTTTAGCAGATGCCACCTGTCTCCAGAGGACAGGTTGTTTGTTGTTATTAGGGCACCATACAGAGTATAGCACGTATAAACACAGTGGCTGGCGTCTAATTACTTGAGCTCTTTATGGAGGTGGATCCTCTCACAACACAATGCTCAACAGGATAAAATAAGGCCAACTGTCTTTGACAGCATCAGCTGCCGCCCAGAGTTTGGTGTTTTGCCACCGACACCAAGTCTTCTTTGTTTATCAGGTAATTAACAGTAATGATGTCTTGCTGCTTAGCTTTGTTGCAGAACCAAGGCTCCTTCTTTGTGGATTTGGGAGGACTCCTTGGTTTAGACTGGTGGCTTGACTGTCATAAGCACCAGCAGGCAATTCTAGGCTTAATTACCTCCCTGTTTTGTTCTTTCCATTGGGCAATAAACATCCTGTCTAAAGGCAATTTGTGGGAGAAGGGAGAGAAAAGGGAGCCTGTCTCCTCTCATGCCATGCATCCATCAAATAAACTAACTTAAAAATGTTTGACCTTGAGTTCTTAAACATTATTGTAATTCCCCTTCTTATAAGGAAAAGCATTTTTAAAGAAAGTTATTCAAATAAAATGCAACCCCACAGATAGGCAGTCTGTTTATGAAATATGAGGGAATTCAATTACCCATGAAAGGATGAATGGCTTCTTTTCCTTCTCTTTGTCTGGTCATCATTGTTACTGTGGATTTCTTTAACAAAAGATATCAAAATAAACAGAAATGTCTTCGATGAACTGTGAGCCTGCAGTTAAGTGACACATCTATGGGAGTGTGCCTCTCTATCATGTATTGAATGTAGCGATGATTTTTTAATGGTGCATTATTGAAATTTTAGCAAAGTCATACTAAAAAGAGGAAATTGCCTTACAGAATAAGCTGTAGGGCAGGAAAAAAAGCCTCTTCGTGTAGTTTTTAAATTTCTTGTTTTAAAAAGCAAAAATAGTCTTTTCAGTAGAAGTCAGTAAAATATGAAAAAAAGTGGTTAAGTTCTGTTCATTACAGGTGAATTCATATGGAAATTTTAGGCATTTGAATAATACTTTCATTTTTCAAACCTTTAGGCACTAATTAACTTTGAGCTTTAGTTATTTTTTGGTAAAAAAAAAAACAAACATGTTTAGATAAATTGACTATGAAATATTTGCTTTTCAAGAATTTTCAGTGTTTATGATATTTGAATATAGCAGTTTCCCAAATCCTAACATTATAGAGATAATTTTATTAATGATGAATATTGATATTATTACTTTTGCAATTTATAGATAGTTTTGTGGATAAAGGACCAACTATTTTAAAATAAAATTTGCCTGTTTCTGTTTATAAAATTTAACAATTCTATAGGCTGTCACTATTTCATTTAATATATTTGATTAAATTAGTGATATAGCAGACACAATATCAACTAGTAAAAAATACTTTATCATAAGTAAGCCTTATATGAAATTTTATATACAGACAGAAGATTGCTGATATATAATGTGATTCTTTTGTGAAGCCACACCCTATGAAGGTCAGGGATTATTAAGTGCAAAGTATCAGAAATAGAATCAAACCTTCAATACATCTCTAATTTGGCATAGGGGTATAGTAAATCTAGTAAAACATCTACAGTGAAAACAACTATTTTCCTTAAATAAGTACTTTAGAATGCATACAGAAAAGAATAAATAAATTATGCAACTGGTCTTCTGTGTAAAAGCAGTCCATGACTTCTAAGTAATTTTGTGGGGATAGAGGGATCTCTCAAGCCATGCTCAAAAAATCCAGACTCCACTCCTGGTGATAACTGAGAGATGGTTCAATGTTCCAGCCAGCAGTGTTGAGTGGTTCAGGTTGGCAGTACTCAAGACAGTTGGGACCACACTCAGCTATTAGAGTGTCAGGGATTAAACTTCACACCTTGAACATGCAAGATGCATGACCCTGACCCATGACCCATCTCGTTAGACACAATTGATTGTAGTTTAAATCCCCTTATAACCTTATATTTATTTTATGCTTTTTTTTTCTGTAAAACAATGTGAATGCTGGTGGTTCTATTTTTTTAATGTGAATATTTTCTAAAATCTCAAAATTTATAGAGGAATCAAGAAGCTATTCAACATCACTGTTTCTTAAGTTGTTGTTGTTGTTGTTGTTGTTTTGGTTTTTGGGCCACACCCAGCGGTGCTCAGGGGTTACTCCTGACTGTCTGCTTAGAAATAGCTCCTGGCAGGCACGGGGGACCATATGGGACACCGGGATTCGAACCAACCACCTTTGGTCCTGGATCGGCTGCTTGCAAGGCAAACCCCGCTGGGCTATCTAAAAAAAAGGTGTAGTCTCCAATAAATTTAAGCTCCAATAAGTACTTTCCATTGGGCTGTTATTCTGATATATCACAATGATTCATATTATTTATTATTGTTTTATTTGTACAAAAAACACAATTATAGAAACTTTGAATATACATTGTAAACCAGGCATATGGAAGAATGTGTGTGAGTAATTCTCTAGGGAATTGGCATAAACATCACTAACATTCTTGAGGAATATTTAGAGAATTAATATAATATTGTAAAACTTGTAACCTACCTCTTTCAGTGGAAGTGTTTTGGGTCCCCTTTCTACACTGTTAAACCACAAAATACAAGGAATAGAAAAATATGGTAAAATAAGTAATAATTTTACAACTAAGGACCTATATTAATGTATGTGAGTACAAAAACACATTCATTTTTGGCTGTCTTTTCCCAAAAATAAAATTTTGTATTTTTAAGTATTTAATAAAATAATTACAACAGGCAAGATTGTTGTAGGTCTTTGTTCAATTCAATGGTGTGGGATGATATTTGCACATATGTGGGTACATGATGTGCTCATTTGGACCATAAGAATAGACTTCTGTACACAAAAACTTAATTAGAATACTTCAGAACTTTAAATGGTTGGCTGAATTTTGTTTGTTTTGGGACACACCGATGACATTCAGGGGTCACTTCTAGCTCAGAAATCGCCCCTGGATTGGGGGACCATATGAGATGCCAAGGATCTAACAGCAGTCTGTCCTATGTCAGCCGCATAAAAGGCAAATGCCGTACCGCAGCACCACTGCTCTGGCCCCTGAAAATTTTAATTCAAATAAGAATTTGAGAAAATTCACAGGTGATCAAGCTTTTAGGTAAGGATAAAATTTCTTAACTTGATCGATATGGTGTACAAGTTCTTGAAAATCAACATAAATAAGCATACTATTTGAGCTCTTATATTTGTGGTGGGAGAAAGAGGACATTTCAATACCAAATTGTTTTTACATTTTCTGTACAATCCAGGAAGAGAAAAGATGTAATAATAATAATTATGATGATTTATTTTGATCATCTGATTGTTTTACCCTTATTCATTTGGGAGTCAGAGTGGAGTCTTAACCATCCTGTAAATACTGATTTAGTAAAAAGAAACTGAATATATTTTCTCTCAAACTCTCTGCATTGATATACTGAAATAGGAGGAAGGGGGGAAGCCCATAATGCTTCATTAGTTAATTGTGCAGAGTACAGCTCTTTAGGGGTAAACAAGTGAAGGACATTTGCTGAATGGCCCATCCTCGTCAGGCATATTATGGACTAATGATGCTAGTAATGGTAGGAGGCTCCTGGAGAGTCATCTGTCAAATTAGCACATTGAATTATTTATTGCCTCCGAGTAAAAATTGTTGAAAGGTAGCAGCTGAGACATGTTTTTATAAATCTGAAATTCTGAGGGGGGGGAGACTAGAAAACTCACACAGCTGCTTTGAGGGTATACTTGCTTTTTAACACTTGCTTTTGTGCACCCACAGTATATATAGGGTTAACAATTTATTTCTGACTTTAAATCTGATATTCAGTGTACGTGAGTGTGTTTGCATGACATGTACACTAACCTGTTACCTATGCCATTGTTATAATGTGATAACTTAAAATTTAAGTAAATTATTTTAATTCTTCTTAACTACTCATTTCAGTTTTATCAACTATGTAAAGCATAGGTCCAATGTTCCACTTTTTACTCTGTTCAGTGCCAATACAGAAGATTTGGTTCTTGACTTCTAGTGTATGAGGCTGTTCTAATACAAAATTGCCTGAGATAAAATGTCTGCCTTCTCAGAACACAGAGGAAGCAAACTTAAGCCATGTCTTTTAAAGCAAAATAGCAAACATATATTTGGAGAAAAGCTGTTCCGGATTTTACAAAAAACACTATTTTATTTGTATAATAGTTTACAAGCAAATGTCAGAAAATTTCTCTTTTTCTCATATTAATTTTTCTGCCTTTTTTTTTCTTTTTTGGCCATTCATGACAGTGCTCAGGGGTTACACCTGACTCTGCACTCAGGAAATAATCCTGGCAGTGCATAGTAAATCATATGGGATCCCTAAGAACAAATCCAGGTCAGCCATATGCAAGGCATAGTACAGCACTACCAGTTTTATTATTATTTCAGTTCCAAAAATTTTTTTCTTTTTTTATATGTAAATCTTTATTTAAGCACGATGATCACAAGCATGTTTGTAGTTGGGTTTCAGTCATAAACAGAATACCCCCCATTAGCAAATATTATATAGAGCTTTGTGCAGTGGCAGTAACATAGCCAATGAATTTTAACTGCAACACAATTATGCCAATTAGAAAAAAACAAATATTATATAGAGAAATATTAAATTTACAATTTGTTTCACATGCTATTAAGGAATAACTTACTGATGAAAGTAATATAGAAAATAAGTTATGGTTATTTTGATATCTTGGTTATCATGGTAATCATGATAATCAATGCTTTTTATGATAGATTTATTATTATCCATAATTAGATAATGACTTTAGGAAGTTTGAAATTTGTTAAAAAAAATACTAGAGCACAAATAATCAGAGCTACCGTGTGTAATTTTAAAAACAAAATTGAGGCCGGTGAGGTGGCGCTAGAGGTAAAGTGTCTGCCTTGCAAGCTCTAGCCAAGGAAAGATTGCGACTGCGGTTCGATCCCCTGGTGTCCCATATGGTCCCCCCAAGCCAGGGGCGATTTCTGAGCGCTTAGCCAGGAGTAACCCTTGAGCATCAAATGGGTGTGGCCCGAAAACCAAAAAAAATAAAAAGTTAAAAGCAAAACCAAAAAGTGTTAATCTAATAATTTCAAAAATACTAGTTTCAATCACTGTATAGAACACTAGAAATTTATTTATACATATATTTATATACATGTATATAATTGGATCCTCATTTGATCCTCATAGTGATTTTCTCATATATTAATAAATACAAAGTAGACAATTACTGGAAAGGTTAAATTCTTGTTGAACAAAATATCACAGAGAGAAACTAGTACTGGGTCAATCTTAAAATGTGATTGAGATATTGATGGGAAGGGAAAAACTGACAGTCATCCTGTATTAGAAATGATGAGTAAGAGAGTATTGAAAGAAAAAATTTATATAAGAAAATTAAATTAAAGAATACCAGTTGTATATAATCATGGAGTGAATTTTTAAATATTCCATTAAGGAGTATGCATTTTAGTTTTTGTAATAATTATATGTTTCTCTTGAACATTGTTTCAAGACTCTTAAATTTTATTTGATTGGTTAAATTTGATACACATTACATCTGTAAGCTTGACAAGAAAGAAGCACATTTGCTAAGATAGTGGTTGCAATAACTGAAATAATGAGATGGATTTATCAGAAAAAATTTGGGCAAAGATTAAGTAATGTTAAGTATAGGAAATATTATTCTGAAATGCTATATGTATTCAGGTTCATATCATTTTTACCATATTCATTAATACAGACATGCTCTGATGGCATAAAACAGAGAAAGATTTAAAAAGTGGAAGAACTGATTTATATTATCTGTCTCCTAGAGGAACAGTGGTATTAATCAAGAAAGAAAAGTCTTTGGAAGAACAAGTAAGACTTTAACAGTAATAGTACATATTACTGCTTATGGAATATTGTTTATAGAAATAATGACTTGAAATTATAGGTAAGGTCTAGGAACATAAACACCCAGAAGTTTGCTAAAAGTAAAAATATAGATCAAAAAATGTAAAGGTAAATTCTTTTTTTTTTTGAGGGAGAGTCACACCTGGCAGCTCTCAGGGGTTACTCCTGACTTGGTGCTTAGAAATCACCCCTGGCAGGCATGAGGAACCATATGGGATTCCAGGAATCAAATCACCGTCAGTCCTAGATCAGCTGTGTGCAAGGAGAACGCCCTATTGCTGTGCTATCTCTCTAGGCTACAAAGGTAAATTCTAAAGGTCAAATAAAGGGGAAAAGAGATATATAATAAAATCACTAAACAAATTATCTGATATTGTGTGGCCAATACGATATTTGCCACAATAGTTTATATTTTTACTAATATGAACACCAGTGTGTGAGAATTATTCAAAAGTAACAATTTACTTATTAGAGTCTATTTTTCTTCATGTATTGTTATTTTAATTAATTATATTTCACCTCTCCGCTTCTACATTTTTATTGCCTCTTTGTATGTATACCGACCATACCTACTAACTTTATTATTATATTATTTCTCTCTTAATTGATTTTTAAGAAAGGTAAAATCATTAGATTTTAGCGTTTTACCTTCTTAAACTTGTTTAATTAAAATATTATTTTGATTTAAAATATGAAGACAATATTGTTTTCAATTTGTATGAGTAAAGCAAAGGAAACTGTCCTAAATTATCACACTGTTATTATTTTTAGGCTGATGAATTTCCAATTTTAATTTTGCTTTTATATGAAGATTACATAGTCTCCCAAATAAATAACACTTTCTTTATAAACTCAGATATTTACTTTCACTCCAAATAATCATCCTTAATTTTGGGGGGGAAAGTAGCATATATGGCAATGCTTAGAAACTATTTCAGGCTCTGTAAGAAAGAGTCACTTTTGGTCCATAGGGTAAATGAAGAGAGCATATGATACCAGGGATTGAATTGAGCTTCCAGATGTGTAGCATGTGCTCAGCCTTTGAACAATATTTCTAGCCCTTTTCTTTACTTCTATTCTACTTTTCTTTCTCTTTCATTAAGCTCTCTTTCCTTATATCCATTTTTGTATGATGGTAAACTTCTTATTCTATTCAGTGTGTTAAAAATTTTAGTTTTTTATGAATTCACATTAAAATGTCATTTAGTCATGCTCACTTGCCAATATTTAAATTTTTATTTCTCTTTAAAATTAATTGACTATGGAGTTGGAAGTAGTATCAAATTCAGCCTTCTTTTTTTCACATCTCAAAAACCAGGGCTGAAATATATAGCTTATCTCACCACAGACTACATTTCATTTCACTAAAACACCATTGTCCAAAAAAATCACTAATAGTTATTTTATTTATATCAAGGCATTTACAAGAATATGTTGTTCATTTAGGTGGGGTTTACACCTTATGATGTTAATGTTTGCTCCTGGTTCTGCACTCTGAGATCACTATGGCAAGATTTGGGAGACCACCTGGGATGGCAGAGACTGAAATTAAGTCAGCCACATGCAAAGCAAGAACTCTACCCACTGCATTATTATTCTGGCCCCACATTGATATTTTTCTTATCAATATATGTGGATCAAATAAGTAGTTAAAAAGATAAGCATCCAGAAATTTTTCTACCAGATGATGCTTTAATATAATGTTACTGTATTTAAATATAGTTTTAATATAAATACAAGATTAAAATTTAATTTGATTAAAGAATCTCAAGCTTCTTTATATTTGGAAAACCAGAATCTCTTACATACGTTTATAAGAAGTGTTTCTTGTTCTAAACTTAGAACAAGAAGAGACCAAAAAATATTGAAATAGCTCATTTTTCTATACTCACTGGAAGGTGACTACAAACTTCCAGATCTTGATGTTCTTGCTGAAATAGATTTGGGGAAGTTTTATAAAATGTTGAATCTTGATTTTGGTTTATTTAGTTTAAAGAAAGTGTATTTACTTCAAATATAATATCAAAGAGAATGATGATGATGATCCAGTAGGTGGCAATCTTCACTCAGAATATGTGTCAAGTCAGGGTCCTAGTTCAATTTGGGATGTGACGGCATATCTAAATTAACACCAGGAAGTCTGTCTCTATAAAGTTTGAAATAACACCAACAAGCAAACCTCTTATGTATTATAAAGCTTTTCAACCATTCAGTGATCTTCAATTTTTGGGATCCATCTTGTTTTGTCAAACTAAATTAGGTATCCTTTTGATCTTATATTATTTATATCATCTTTAGTATATAGGCATGATAGCTCTATAGTAGACTAATATCTTCATTGCATAATACATATGTACTATATTAAGCTGCCCTGTGGTGAAGATTTACTTATATTTTCAAGAACTTGTAGAATGTCATTAAGCTGACGTTATTTTCAGTTCAGAAATTTAAATGGTTTTGTAAACTACATTTTATAATTTATCATATTTATCACCCTGTAAAAAATTTTGGTTTTTAGATTCTAAAAAGGCTAATAAAAAACAAGTCTTTCTCAATGGGAAGTTGACTATTTGATTTTCAGTCAAGACAAAAACAAACAGAATAACATCATAGAAAGAAAATGTATAAGAATATTTTCTAGGCTTTAGCAGCCCATTTTTGTTTTAAAATTTCCTAATAAATTGTGGAAATTTATTTTAATAAATATTTTAATTTATATTCTAATATTTCTAGATATTATATTTATAATAAAATAGAAAATAAATTTTCTAATAAAAATTTCTAATAAATTATACATATTAATGCTGTAATTCTAAAATGCTATTTTTATTATTCTTACCAGCCTAAAGAAAGGTCAGTTATAAAGTTTCTATTCCTCACCTCTTTTGTAGTTGTTTTTTATAAATAAATCCATATTTTAAGTATTTGAATTTTTTTGTGTGTGTGGTTTTTGGGTCACACCCGGCAGTGCTCAGGGGTTATTCCTGGCTCCAGGCTCAGAAATTACTCCTGGCAGGCACAGGATTCGAACCGATGACCTCCTGCATGAAAGGCAAACGCCTTACTATCATGCTTTCTCTCCGGCCCCATATTTGAAACTTTTTAATTGGTATCATAAGTACTGCTGAATATGGTGATATTATATTGTTGAGCAATATTTTATTTCTTCTCAATCTTATTTTCTCATCCCTTAATGTTCCATGTGAGTTCAACTACCATTAGTCCAGAATTTATGTTGGGATTGCATATATATCACTTGTAAAAAAAACTTGGAATAGCAAACACGAGGGCTCCTTTAAATGTGGCTTCTCTGTCAGCCTCAGCATTTAATTGAAGTGGAAAGCAACAGATACACAGAACTAATAGACCTTTGCTGTCACTGTTAACTTTTTTGAGTTTGATAACCTGCAATAACAACTACTTAGACCTATACTACAAACTGTATTGAAATTATGGAATATGTGATAAAGTATATTCACATATTTTACTGTCCTTCTACAGAGGAAAAATGTGATGTAAAAATTGATAGGATTGTAGAACAACACACTTTTAAACCAATTTTTTATATTGCCAAAATTCCTGATTTAGACTGGGTAGGTAAGCTCTCCATTCACCTATCCAAGTGCTGAAAAGACTCCTTTTTAAATAAAGCGATCGTTTTATATTTTCTATGGGTTTGTATTTCTTTCAGTGGATGACAGCCCAAGTTAATATCGAAGAGTTGGAGGTTTGGGATTTTTTTTTTATTGTTTTGAGCTGCACACCTGGCAGTGCTCTGGGTTTAATCTTTGCTTTGAGCTCAGAGATCACTCCTAATGATCATGTACTAGGGGATCATATGTGGTGCTGGAATCATACCCAGGTCGAGTGCATGAAAGACAAGTGACCCATCTATTGTACTATTGTTCCAGCTCTAAAAAATTAGATATTAAACTTAAAATATAGATCAGTTAAACTTAAGGAAAGTTAAATAAGAATTACTTATAACTAGTAGATATCTAGTAATTGAAGCACCTAAAAAATTCATCAGTAGAGGCTTAACTTGTTAGATAGTTACTAAACACATATTATTAGATATTTACTAATTGCAAGCAATTTTTATGTGTATTTAGTAACTATTTAACAAGTCAAGCTTCTACTGATGAATTTTTTAGGTGCTTCAATATTCATTGAGAATTTCCAAATAATGTAAAGCATTATTTGCAAAGTCAAGTACGTACAATTTCTGTGAAAAGCATTTCACTCTCACTTTATTGAACAAAAATGTTGTTTCCTTATAAAAAACAACACAATGATGCATTTAACCATTAGAGATAATTTTTTGCAATAATTTCCTCTTAGAATCAAGCTTCTGAAGGAAACTTGTAACACTAGTATCAAAATATTTCAATGAAAAGAAGCAAGCATTCTATATATTTTGAAAGTAAAATAATTTATCAATGATAAAATATATATTCTGTATTATACTTTATTTGGTTAACCATGCATTACTGTTTCTAAATTAAATTAACCAGACTTTTAAGGAAAAGGCTGGCAGTTACATTTTTAGATGTATTCCACAATTTAAGATGTCTTTTGGTCACCTCATTTTTCTTTTTTATCAACACTGTTGATTCTGATAAATACATCTTGTTATTATTGTCACTAAAGCACAAAAATGCAATGAAAAACTATCATTTAATGCAAGATGAAATGGCTCCCAAATAAACAACCAATCCAAAATTATATTACTTTTGACATATTTCTCTCAATTCAAGAACACTTTGGCTATCTGAAATCTTCCTACTGCTTTAAAACTTAAAATTGGGCAATTCAATTATTACTCCTCTCTCAGTCCCATTTTCTTTCATTCTCATAGACTAATACTAACTTCAGCCTATAGCACTAAAAACCTTTAGGTATCACACTTCTTACCTACAACCAAAGTGTGACCATGAATTTAGTCGAATTTGTTCAATGGATCTATCTGTAGACCTATTATAATAATATGTTAATAATTATATGTTATAGGAACATAAAGAATAAATAGTATTTTACTTAAATGGGCAATTACAGCATTTATCAAATATCTATCAAACCACACAGGCTTTAATGAGATCTAAACTTACATACCAATATTTGATTGCAGGAAAGTTTTTTTTTTCCTCCACAGGAATGATAGTTTTAGCTAATGGATTAAATAAAAAATGTACTCAAAACTAAGATTGTAAACTGGCTCCAAATGTAGACTACAGGAATTTCATGAGGCTCATATAATTTAAGGTATTTTAATTGGCATTTGAAAAGCTATGATTATGCTGTTCAGGCTCTAGATTTATTGAATTATTAGAAGATGACCACAATAGGCATAACTGAACAGTGGGTCACATATTCTCTACTTATCAGCAGTTACTGCTATTTACCAACATGCACTTAGTAATACTCCTTCTAGCATATAACAAGACTCCAGACATATCTGAATTTTTAAATCATTGTCTTATATAGAATCTCTCACAGAAGAAACATGAGTTATATATATTTTCAGATGTTTGTCAAATCTTAGCAATCTACCCAAAGGTAAAGGCCTTCTAACTTGAATGCTATCTCAAATCTTCCTTAAATATTTCCAAATATTAAGCAATATACCTGTTAAAATATTTGAAAGTACTTTATAAACATAGCTAAGGTATTATTTTTAAGTTAATTGAATATGTGCTAGAAACAAATTTAGATTTTTGATTATTTAGAATCCCATAAATTAAAATTGCTTTCTTAGTCATTTGTTGTTAAAATTTCACCTTCATAATCTTTTTGTATTGACAAAGAATTTACTAAGTAGTATTTCTGGGCTACTTTCAATTATTTGATATAGTAACTATAAATCAATCTGTTGTCTTTCTTTTTATTAATCTAATTTTCGCCCTAGAATACAGGCTACAACTAGTGACCTGCAATATCAAGAAGAGTAGAAATTGTTGTTTCTCACTCAAATGACCATTTACATTGTCATTTTATACCCAACCTTTCTACAAATGTATTTTTAGGTCTAGAGTTTACATCAAGCATGGCTTTTGATGAAACAATTAAATACATATCTATCTGTTACAATGACTCTACCAACTTTAAATAGCAAGAAATACTCAAAAAGCAAGCTATGTTCTAGATACAAATTTAACAAAGAAAATTTTAGAAACATAGCTATCCATATATAATCAAGCATGGATTCTGGTCAGATGTATAGGCAGAACAATAAATAGATGAGGTCATTAGATACAGGTTTATATAATAAATAACAAAGGGGAAAGAAAACGATAAATAACAATGATCAGCTAAAAAAAAAAGGGGGCGAGGTGAGAACAAGCATAGGAGTGGTGTGCACCTGTTACAACAGAGGAAAAACAAGAGTGAGTGTAGCCATTGGAAAAATAACCATGGAGTCCAGACTGACCATCCTTTTTAACAATAATATAGAACAAGCTAAATGGACTATCCAAAAGGTAATATTGACCCACAGTGTTTAAGCCACTGATTATAGAACAGCATAGAAATTTATAAAAGGTTAGGTGCATCTAAAGAAGCTGTGTAAGCAAAAGAGATTATTGAATGGAAACCCTATTTGGTGTGTAGGCCATTTAACCTAACTAAACATGAAAATCACTTTGACACCCTTTGAATTTCCTCCTCTGAAATTTCACATCAACTCAATATTTTCACTATTTCTGTGGCTTGAAAAAGGCATCTTCAAGGAGGAAACTGCCTTCTCCAAACAAATGGAAGCAGAGATAAGCAGATGAGAATATATTAAGCTGAGGATTTTCTGCATATAGTTTCCAGGATACAAGAGCCAGCTACTGAGTGGGAAAAACTATTCATCCAATACCCATCAGATAAGGGGTTAAAATCTAAAATATACAAGGCATTGACAGAACTTTACAAGAAAAAAGCATCTAATCCCATCAAAAAATGGGGAGAAGAAATGAACAGACACTTTGATAAAGAAGAAATACAAATGGCTAATAGGCACATGAGAAAATATTCCACATCACTAATCATCAGGGAGATGCAAATCAAAACAACTATGATGTACCATCTCACACTACAGAGATTGGTGCATATCACAAAGAACAAGAACAAGCAGTGCTGGTGGGGATTTGGAGAGAAAGGAACTCTTATTCACTTATGGTAGGAATGCCTTCTAGTACAACCTTAATGGAAAGCGATATAGAGATTCCTCCAAAAACTAGAAATTGAGCCACATATAATCCAGCTATACCACTCCTAAGGATATACCCTAGGAACACAAAAATACAATACAAAAAACCCTTCCTCACACCTATATTCATAACAGCACTATTTATAATAGCCAGACTCTGGAAACAACCAAGATACCCTTCAACAGATAAATGACTAAAGAAACTGTGGTACATATACACAACGGAATATTATGCAACCATCAGGAGATATGAAGTCATGAAATTTATCTATACAGGGACATACCTGGAATCTATTATGCTGAGTGAAATGAGCCAGTGGGAGAGAGAGAGACACAGAATAGTCTCACTCATCTTTGGGTTTTAAGAAAAATAAAAGACATTTTTGCAAGAATTCTCAGAGACAAAAGAGAGGAGGGCTGGAAAGTCCAGCTCACAGCACGAAGCTCACCACAAAGTGTGATGAGTGCAGTTAGAGAAATAACAACATTGAGAACTATCCTAATAAAGTGAATAAATGAGGGAAGTAGAAAGCCTGTCTAGAGTACAGGTGGGGGTGGGGTAGGGGAGAGGGAGATTCAGGACACTGGTGATGGCAATGTTGCACTGGTTAAGAAGGGGGGTATTCTTTACATTCCTGAAACCCAACTAAAATCATTTTTAATCAAGGTGTTTAAATAAAGATATTATTGGAAAAGAAAAGAAAGAAAGAAAGAAAGAAAGAAAGAAAGAAAGAAAGAAAGAAAGAAAGAAAGAAAGAAAGAAAGAAAGAAAGAAAGAAAGAAAGAAAGAAAGAAAGAAAGAAAGAAAGGAAAGAAAGAAAGAAAGAAAGAAGAAAGAAAGAAAGAAAGAGGGAAGAAAGAGAAAGAAAGAAAGAACGAAAGAAAGAAGGAAGGAAGAAACATGGAAGAAGAAAGAAAAAGATAGAAAGAAAGAAGAAAGTAAGAAGAAAGGAAGGAAGAAAGAAGGAAGGAAGAAAGAAGGAAAGAAAGAAAGAAGAAAGAAGAAATAATGAAAGAAAAAGGAAGAAGAAAGAAAGAAAGAAAGAAAGAAAGAGAAAGAAAGAGAGAGAAAGAAAGAAAGAAAGAAAGACAGAAAGAAAGAAAGAAAGAAAGGAAAGAAAGAAAGAAAGAAAGAAAGAAAGAAAGAAAGAAAGAAAGAAAGAAAGAAGAAAGAAAGAAAGAAAGAAAGAAAGAAAGAGGGAAGAAAGAGAAAGAAAGAAAGAAAGAACGAAAGAAAGAAGGAAGGAAGGAAGGAAGAAACATGGAAGAAGAAAGAAAAAGATAGAAAGAAAGAAGAAAGTAAGAAGAAAGGAAGGAAGAAAGAAGGAAGGAAGAAAGAAGGAAAGAAAGAAAGAAGAAAGAAGAAATAATGAAAGAAAAAGGAAGAAGAAAGAAAGAAAGAAAGGAAAGAAAGAAAGAAAGAAAGAAGAAAGAAAGAAAGAAAGAGGGAAGAAAGAGAAAGAAAGAAAGAAAGAAAGAAAGAAAGAAAGAAAGAAAGAAAGAAAGAAAGAAAGAAAGAAAGAAAGAAAGAAAGAAAGAAAGAAAGAAAGAAAGAAAGAAAAGAAAGAAAGAAAGAAAGAAAGAAAGAAAGAAAGAAAGAAAGAAAGAAAGAAAGAAAGAAAGAAAGAAAGAAAGAAAGAAAGAAAGAAGAACAAAATAGAAATAGGAAATATATAAAGAGTATTTCAGAGTGATGTGTCAGAACAGAGTAAGGAAGGACATCAGATTCACGAGGTCATTCAGGCTCTGCCCATAGACTTCATCTATCTTGAGTTGCTTTCCTAATGATTTGAAACAACATAATTTCAGGAAGAACATGATTTTGAAGTTATTATTGAACTTGAGGATGGTGTCAACAGTAATTAAATTGATTAGCAATATCTTTTCAGGATGCAGGAGTAAAAAATGAGATTTTGTATCACGTGTACAATGTTCTCTTTAACAAATGAATTTTTTAAGGACCTAGAAGAGAAATAACATTTCCGAGAGACAGTAGCACAAGTGGTCCTAAATACTGTGTAGTTCACAACTCACATTTTGGGCTCATTCACTGATCTATTCACTTCAGCAAGATTTATTGGGTGTATATTTTGTGGTAGGAGTTCTGTCATTTCAAAATTCAACCTTGAGTGTGGATTTAGCTTCTCAACATTTGCAAAACATTAATATCCTTTGTTATGTTCTGAGACACTTGTTTTAATTTCCTGCATGAAGGGTAACACTGAATGCTTGCCACATAGAAGAAACTGTCATAAATACTTTGTGAATATGAAATGGTGGAACATACTGGTAACATCATGAACTCTGAAACCAAACTTCTTTGGCCCTAATTTTGACTGAAGTTTATTTAGCTATAGTTTTATGATTTTTTAGTAAGAGGCTAACTTGACTTTTATGCAGGAATAGTAGTAAAAATATTGAACAAAGGATTGACATGACTTATGTTCAACCAGAATTTGGGGGAGGGTAAGATGTGCAACTCAAATGTCTACACTCTCATCACTAAAGGTAATTCCTTCACATTAGAAAATAACTCTAGTCTACAGAAAGTGATTTTTCTAGAAGTGTCACTTTTTTCTTTGAAACTCATTAACTACTCTTAATGAGGTTGAAGTACTACAGAGTGGTACTTGTTTATCTGATTCTTCCCTATGATCCTGGGTGATGGTTTTGACTGACTAAGGAGGCTTAGGTTTCTGAAATCAGCCTTTGAGAGGAGCACACAGAACAGTTTTGGAAGCATGGGGCACATCACTTTTCCCCATTTACTTCAAGCGTACCTGTCACTGAAATTACATGGAAAAAAAAAAAAACACATTGAATTTGTCACCATAGGCTACCGTTTTTTAAAGGTTTTACCAGTTGCTTGTAGTTCTCTTTTGATGTAGGGTAATGTTTTATCAGGAAAATACTTACGAGGAAAACCTTTAAATTTAACATAAAACCTAATTCTTTTGCTCCTATTGAAGCTAGGAAGACTGGATCCTTATTAGAGTGCATTTCTACAAAGAGATAAACATTTTAAAAAATAAGCATGAATGGAATCCAGGATAAAATGCATCCATTTGTACGGGAAAATAGCTTTTACTGAGGAAAATGGCACAAATTCATCACATGGAGAAAAATGTCATTTCAAAGCCTATTTCCAAGATCAAAATGTAGAACTTTTAATATAATATATTAGCTTTTTAGTTAGACTAAATCTACAACTTTTTAAGTTGAAGAAGTTTTAAAAAAAATTAGCCCATCAACAGTTAATTACTCTTATTAATAAATAAATGTCAAACTTGTTTCAAACTAGTGAGTCAAGAGAATCAGCAAAAGGCAATTTGTATTTCTACATAATGGAGCACTAGGCTGAGTAAAAGTTTTAGAATAACATTTAATTTTTCCTTGTATATAATTGAATATTAAATGTAAATTATTGACTTGATAAAATAAACTCTGATATTGGATCTGCTAGTTTTTGTCTCATTCATGTTAAATACATTTCGACATGCCGTGACATACAGCTAATAAAAGGGCATCTGTCACAAGGGACTAAGTACCAAAATCAACAATTTGCATAGTGAACAAGGTTTATATTGTAGCGACTCATGTTGTCTTATATTGAACAATAGGATGAACACTCCCTTATGGCCTCCACTAAATACTAGACATGTGGCCTTAGAAAAAGAAATCCCCTTTCATCCTACTTTTGACTAGTAGTGCTTTGTTAGTTCACAGCAAGAGTTTGACTTTGTGCCCTGGTCTCTTTCTGAGAGGAAGTCCAGTTCAATTCAATTTGCATCTCTCTGCCTTTTAGTATTGGAACAGCATCCATTTGAGCAGGCCCCATGATAATGCAGAGCAGATGGGCAGACTTTTGTCTAATTAGATTCTAGGCAGCTTGTTTGCTACAGTAAATGTGAGTGTATCTGCTTATTTCACACTTATTTTAGTGACAACAGTTTAGCAGAAACAGGATAGAAATGAATGTGGGAGAAAGCTTCATCACAGAACTACTTGCTATAAATCAATAATTTTAACTTAATCACTACTAATTAACAACCTTAATTAATGAGCTGATTATGGATGCTTTGATTATAAAATATAAAAATATGCCTCTATAAAGTTTATAATTATTACTCATTCCTTCTTTAATCCTTTCATTTCTTCCTTCCTGTCTTCTTTCCTTTGTTCCTTCCTTCCTTTGGCTTTTTTCTTTAATAATCCAAAGATTATTTTATTTTAAAGTATAAGCATCTATATTGTGATGTCTTTTTAATCCAAATAAAATAATCTTTAAATAAATAATAATCTTTAAGATATGATTCCCAAATAGCAACCCCTTATTAATGTATTTAGATTTCTAAAAAAAAAGGATCTGTAGATATTATAAAACATATTCACAGGCTTGCATTTCACAAGTCCCTAAGGGATATTCACCATCATTCCTCATCCCATCATTGTCACTGACCAATAGTCCACCCTTGTGTATAATGTCCATTTTCCTCTCAAGTTAGACTCAAGAGTGAACACTGGCTGCTACAGTCTCATTGCTTAGTATCAGACACAAAATGTTCATGTTCCCAGTCCTGATCTTTTCCAATTAACTCTTCAGTTTCTTGGTTTTTCCTAAACACTTATGTACAAACATACGTGTTGAGTCTGTGGGACAAGACTGAGAAATACTAGAAATGGTAAGATAGAAGTAAGGAATTTATTTGAGGGACTGTGTATAAGATTCAAGTAGTAGAAAATATGCCTAACATGTGTTAGATACTAAGTTTTAGTACTGATAACATTTAGTAAACAGCCTTCCTTATTGTCAAAACACCGCTTCCAGGCCTACTACTATTATTGGTCTAGCACTGCAGTGCAACAAAAGAAAGTAGTTGGTATTTTGAAGGTCACACTTACTCTTATTTCAATTACCTTCTATTGAGGACTCTGTCTCATGTGGTGCAAGTTGCTTCAAGGCTTTCTCTCCCACCCAACTTCAATAGCAAAATCTACCTTCATATCTGTTTAAATCAAAGTTGAACAGGATATTAAGGATTATGTCCTTGTACACAAATTAAAAATCGGTCATTTAAATAATGTCATGTTTTTGATTAAAAATTCATGAAGGTTAAGATCAGAGAGAAACAGAAAATATGGATGAAGTCTTGTCAAATATATTGTAGACCCCTTAAAGTATTGGTAAAAAATGTTATGAAGTATTAAAAAATTGACTATGAAGAGGATAGACTGTTTATTTGGATTATGATTACTGAAACATAAGAAAAGTTCTAATTTCTGAATACTTAAGATCTTTAATATATTTCAAACTTTGGAGTTGCATAAAATGCTATGAGTAGATATCATGAGTAGATATCAATGAGTAGATAGGCACAATTACCTATTACAATTCTGACTATGAAAATCTAAGCTTGCTTGTCTTTTTATAGGCTATATCAAAAGAGAATGGTAGATAACCAGCTTAGTTCCAACAAAGAAACTAAAATACAGGTATACACAATATGCAAAAAAATCATAATCCAGAGTAAAAAAAAATGCACAGAAGTGCAGGGACAATACCTTTGGAATTCAAATAATTCTTATCTAACTGAAATGGAAAAAAAAAACCTCTTAAACAATAACAATTAGATTTCCTTGATGCACTAGTGAAACTAAAATGAATAAATGAATCACACTCAATGGTATATACTAGGAGAAGGAAATGCTAATTGATTTCTTCCCATAGATGAAGAAGAAAAAAATCTGAAACATTTTCCCAATATATTTGAACAAACACTAAAGCAAATTATTGTCTGACCCACATCCACTTGAAACCCCTTCCTTTCCAGTCTTCAATATCTCAGTAAGTGACTTATCTATTTTCTGTCACATAAACCAGGAACCTTGTAGTCTTTCTTGATAAGTTCCACTCTCCTCTTTTTTATTTTTTTGCTCTGCGATATCACTTAAATCAGTTAACCCAACCTCTAACTGACATTACCTTTTTCCTATACGTTTGACCAATTTCAGAGAAAAACTTTACTTACTCCTTTGTCAGAATTTTTTACCAGAAATTTTATCCTTCTGTAGTGTAAATATTATAGTACAGCTGCTAGGGTGCTTCCCTTGCATGCAGCTAATCTGGATTTAATTTCTTCCATCCCATATGAAATCTTGAGCTCCACCAGAAATGACCCTTGGGCACATATCCAGGAGTTGGTCTTTAACACTGTGAGGAATGGCCCCCAAACAAATACGTGTGTGTGTGTGTGTGTGTGTGTGTGTGTGTGTATTGCTGTTCATCTATGTTATCTCTTATAATCATATCAAATATTCTTTCTGACACACACAAGTATTCTTAATACAGTTTCACAATTCTAAGCAAGCCACAATTGATGTCCTTTTCAGAATTCCACTCAATTTCATTTTTCTTTTCTTATTTTACTACACCTTTTTCTGCATTCCCTTTGTAGTTTCTAAGTCAACTTTCCATCTCCTATAATAGAATTTTACTAATAGACTCCCATGTACTGTATTTACCCTTTTACACCCTGTACAACCATCTTTCATGTTCCTTCCTTGAAATTTTAAATAACTTTATACTTGATTTTGCTGATAATATGTATCCCAAAAAGTTTTCTATGCACCGTCTGAATTAGATTTATTTAAAATATTCTCTGTCCTTATTTTTTCTAAACCTAGATAACTTTTATGTCTAGCAAATTCCTTGCTTCTATAATCCCTTTACTTTTTCTTGTTTAATATATAACAAGAAATAACTTAAAAACTTGGTTATAAACTTCTATACATGTACATTGTTTTAAAATAACCAATATTCAAGACCAAGGAAAAGCAGAAATATGCAGAGGGAAGCACTGGTGACCAGAAGACATTTGTTTTCTGTTTAGCTTGCTTCTAATGCCATAAAAAGGAACCATTTTATTCTTGGATGTATTATTCTTGAGCATATCCTGTGTAATTCCTCTTTAAATAATCTGCAAATAAAATTGATGCATGTACTATTACTGTGAGGGAAGTAATCCCACCTAATCCAAATCCCTAAATGTTTCTATTCATGGAAGTTGAACATTTATTCCTAGCTTATTCTAAACTCTGATTATGATTTTTCTCATCTTTGATGAGTCATTTTGTTTTTCTGTAAGAAGAAAAGACAGTTAAATTGATTAACATTTCAAGAGATACTAACTGATAATACTACTAAAGCAAAGTATAAATTTTTTCAGTGCTTTTTATAGATGCATATTTAAGGATACTAGACACTAAGATACATATTCATCAGCTTAGAAAGATATTATATTTATTTTTTACAATTGGGTTTTGTGGGGCCACACACAGCAGTGCTCAAGGATACTGCTGTCTCTGTACTCAGAAATTACTCCCAGCAATGCTTGGGGGAGTAAATGATAAATTCAGAATCAAATCTAGGTTAGGTCCACACAGAGCATGTGCCCTACCTGTGATATTCCCGCTTTGGTCCTAATCAATACAGGAAAAGTATTGGATTTTGTTTGTTTGGGTTTTTGTTTTTGGTCACACGGATGGCGCTCAGGAGTTACTCCTGGCTCTGCGCTCAGAAATCGCTCCTGGCAGGCACGGAGGACCATATGGGATGCCAGGATTCGAACCACCATCTGTCCTGGATCGGCTGCGTGCAAGGCAAAAAACGCTCTACCGCTGTGTTTTCTCTCTGGCCCCAATACAGGAAAATTCTTTTTTTTTTTTTTTTTTTGGTTTTGGTTTTTGAGTCACACCTGGCAGCTCAGGGGTTCCTCCTGGCTCTATGCTCAGGGGGACCATATGGGATGCCGGGATTAGAACCACCGTTCTCCTGCATACAAGGCAAATGGTTTACCTCATGCTATCTCTCCAGCCCCCAGGGAAATTCTTGAGCCAAAAAACATCCTTTTTCCTTCCTTTTTCTGTCCTTCCAATCCCTTTGTCTTTTCCTCCCCCCGCCACTCTCTGCTTGTCTGTCTGTCTGTCTGTCTTTCTATCTATCTACCTACCTATCTATCTAAATAAATAAATAAATAAATAAATAAATAAATAAATAAATAAATAAAATTACTAACTGTCCTGGATAATATTTACATCATAAAGTGATCTATCCCTTTCCGCATCCTTCAGAGCTACTTCAGAGCTGAATAATTTCTTCTTAATTATATAATTCCCTAAACAACTCATTACCAGTGTCCCTTATCTGCCTGTAAATTCCCCCCCCTCCAGATGTCTCTCTCTCCTTACATAACTATTGGGTACATCGATTATGCCCCCATTTTCTATTATTGCTATCTGCTAGCAAGAATAGCATATCTTATGCTCACTTAGTATTATTGAGGACCATGCAATGCTATATTGGGAATTAGAATTGTCAATCTAAAAGAGAAATCAGGGATGATCATTTTTATTAATTTTATTTTGAGATTGGACCATACCTGGAGGCGTTCAAGGGTGTGTCTCTATGCTCAGAAATCGCTCCTGCAGGCTCCGGGGACCGTAGGAAATACCGGGGACCTATCCCAACTCAGCCATGTGCAAGGCAAATGCCCTACTGCTGTGAGATTGCTCAGGCCCCCTAGGTAATCATTTTTAAAGAATATAAGACACTCAAGTGTTTAACAAATTAAGTAAATAGAGAAGCACGGTCACCATGTCTACACCCAGTCAGCTTTATACTCTCATTCTGTTCTGGAAAGAGATATAAACCAAGCCCTGTAAAATTTATGGGTACATCAGCCACGAAGTTGAAAGCTGGCAATATCAAGTAAGGAGGGTAGGCTAAGTCCCTGTCCTGCTGAAGCCACAGTTTCTGCACCCATAACCCACAATCATTACTTTGTCGGTGGCCCTGATTCACCACTCACTACTCCATGGCTCTTTGCAGAGTCATCAATCTAGCCAAAACTCCAGGTATGCCAATATTTTTGCTGATATCACCAGGACATTTTTGGAGCGAGTGAAGGCACCCCCAACTTCCTGCGATATTCTTGTACTTCTGGCAGCCCTAACAGCTGAAAACACACTTCAGGTGCTGGAGCAATAGCACAGCAGGTAAGGCGTTTGCCTTGCACGAAGCCAACCTGGGTTGGCATTCCTAATGGTCCTGTGAGCCTGCCAGAAGTTATTTCTGAGCCCAGAGCCCAGTAATCTCTGAGTGACAGGGAGAGGAGGACACCATAAAAAATCTGCAGAATCAGCAATAGTCTTGGAATTCCTGGACCACACAACTCCATTTTTGTTTTGTGCTGTCATCCTCATAGGAACACAAAATTTATGACAATGTGTAGCTAAAGTCACAGCTAAACTTTTTATAAATGTTCAGAAACAAAGTAATTAGCTAGCAATAAAAGGTTAGTTAACTTTTTGACAATTACCTCATTAAAGATATGATAATTTTCACAAATTTGTTCATTGTACTTTTTTCCCCTTCTTTCTTTTTCCTTTCTTATTTTCATGACTTTTTCTCCTACATACCTGAAAACAATGTATTATGATCAGCTATGACAATTATGTGATACATGATTCACTTTAAATAAAGCAAATTCACTTTAGAAACAAGAAAAAGAACAAGAAAATAAAGGTAATGACATGCGATTTTGCTCCTTCCTTTTGCATTCTGTGTACAAGAAATTATACAAGAAATTGTACCTGTACAAGAAATTGTAGCAGAGAGAAATTGCATCTCTTGACCATTCCTGACTCTTCAATATACTTCTTTTTTTATTCTTTTTTATTCTTTCTCAGCCATCAGGTATATTTTCTTAGCCTTTTGAGAAATAACTATGCATTTTAAGTAGCTGATTTCCTTTAAAGCCCCTAACTTCTATCCCATTAATACTAGATAAAATAATGCTACTGGAAAAATCATTTAAATAACTAATATAAAAATTAATACCAAATCCTGTCTTTTATTTAATATTTCATTACATCACATCTCACCACATATGCATATAGAGATATGCATACATATATACAATACATTATAAGCAAACATATATATCAAATAATAATTAACAATATGAGTTTTATTCTTCAAATATCTCTACCAGTATTTTATATTCACTTTTGCTTTGTTCATGTTATCTCTTTAACCAGTGCAACCCTTCGTATCCATTTTAAAAATTGAAGGACTTAAAAACAGCACTTTTTTGTCATGCACCAAATTCTGGCTGGATCCTGGGCACTGCTTATAAATCCTGAGCACAACCAGGAGTCATTCCTGAACATAGAGTCAGGAATTAGCCCTCAGAACTTCCAAGTATGACGTAAAAACAAACAAAATGTATAAAAAAAATATGATTCATAGGTCTTAAAAGTTGACTTCTTATGAATAAATGTGTGTTGTTTTACAACACCATACAACACACTGTGTTTTCAAAAATATTTTTATCAAAATAAAACCATTTGACCCTCAGTAGATATTAATGTTTGTTTCCATTGTTTCTGGAAACCAGCAGAACTTGTTTATAGATTTAATAAATTTCCCTAAGCTGCACAATTTAAGTAAATAAAATCTTTTTTATTTTTTATTCTTTTTTTTTTTTTTTAGTTTTCATTTGTTTTTGGCCACCTATGCAGTGCTCAAAAATTACTCTTTTCTTTTCATGTTTTTTATTTAGTTTATTTGCAACTTTATTGTATGGTATGAATCTACTTTAATCATGTGGTATATATAATTATTCCTTTAAGTAGCTGGATATATTCCACTTCATATAACATACCACATTTCCACATAATTTTTATCAACATGTTTTCATTCATCTTGGTTATAAGCTTAAGTTATATTGTAACTTCCATTTTTTTTACTAATTAAGGAAAAATTAAGTTGTTTTACTTACTGTCTACCCTATTTATGCCTATCAGCAAATTTTTAACATTACTGTTATGCTATTTACAACTTCTTTTTTTAATTTTTTAAAATTTTATCTTGTTAAGAAATGGTGTCTATCATTGTAGTTTGATTGTACATTCCTATATAACTAAGCTAGTATTATATTTTGTTTGTTTGTTTGTGGCTATTTCTGGCTGGGCACTCAGAAATTACTCCCGGCAGGCTCATGGAACCATATTGGGTATCAGGGATAGAACTCCAGTTGGCCACTTGCAATGCAAATGCTCTACCTGTGCTATGACTCCAGTTCTCTATTGTTTGTATTTTAACATGCTTATTAGCCAATTGAATATTTTTGGTCAGGATACTTTAATTAGCCCCTTATTAAATATGTGAATTTGAAAATGCTTTCTTCATTTATATGCACTATTTTCATTTCTTGTTAAAACCCTCAAAAAAGAAAACTTTCCAATTCAAATTGTATTCAGCTATTTTTAAGTGCTATTTATTTTTTGTAGTCATTTTACTTCTCTTACATTTAATCAATCTATATTTATTTATGTATTTCTGCATGAAAAAAGCACTTGGCTAATTAATGCTTACTACATTTGTGGTATTTTAACCTTCTGAAAATGTTAATTTTTATATTTAAATTATTAAGGTTGGTGACTGAACTTTTAAGAAAAATTTATTGAAACCCTTGTGAGTTACAATGTTCTTTATAATTGGGTTTCAGACACAATAGTTTGGCTTATGTTATTTATAATAGGGTTTCAGAAACAGTTTTCAGGGTCAATCCCAGCACCAATGTCAATCTCCCCCCATCAGTTTTTCCAGAGTGCATCCTATTCCACCTGCCGCTGCCCTCCAGCCTGCCAGCATTACAAACACATTTTAACTTTTTGATTATTTAGTTTGGGTCTCATCATTTCATTGTTATTGACTCTGGTTTGATATTTAGTTCTGTCCTTTTATAACAACACCAATGCACCCGAGATATTATGGCCCCTGACCCTCTTCTTTTCATATTTGTCTTTCTCCTCCACCACTTAATGTATTTTCTTCTCCTCATTATACTCTTAGGCCTAGAGTGTTCTAGACTACTCCCATTTAAACCATTGCATCTTTTTTATGCAGTTATTCTAAATAGCACATATAAGAGATATATTCCTGTATTTATTCTTCTTCTGGCTTACTTCATTCAACATAATATGTTCCAGTTCCATCTATGTTGCAGCAAATTGCATATTTGAACCATTCCTTACAGTTATGCAGTATTCTATTGTATATATGTACCACATGATCAACTCATCTGTTGTTGGACATCTTAGCTGTTATACTGGGTGCTGCAATGAATAGCAGTGTGCATACACCCTTTTGGATCAGTGTTTTCTCGGTGACTAGGTTTTTCATAGATGTAACATTTTCCATTGAATCTTTATTTATAGCTTGCATCCACAAATTATTTTACCAATTTTTGTCAAAGACAACACCAATAGAGCTAAGACACACTGCCTATATATGGAAATATAAACATTTATGATTCAGGGAGGATGTTTATAATAATCTCTCTAAGTAAATAGATCTTTTATGACAACTGCTCTCCTGGTAGGGTGTTAGGGTAAAAGAATTTTACTTTGATACCCCTACATAAAAACACTACCAAAAATTGTATTCCTTAACATTATACAGTTTGATTCCTATGATTTTTAAAAAAGTAAACACAATTAAGAATGTACTATTTATCAGCACACAATATGAACAGATTTGGCATGTTTCTCATCATGTTCCTCTAATTGCATTTTCTTTTACTGTTCACAACTAAAAATGTGACTTCTGTAAATGTGTGTTTTTCAATCCCTGGGTTCTTTATTGCTCACTTCTTAGGGTCAAATTAGCATTGGTCTTCTTTCCCTTATTATTAGGTAATACTGTACTAATGAAAAACAGGGCCCATTTATTTATAATGGCCTTGGGGTCAATTATCAATTTATCATCATGTCCTGTAGATTTAAAATAAAATATGCTGTTCAGTATAATCATTGTACAAAATTGACATTAAGTAGATTCTCTGAGTTTGGACTTAATAAAGAATACAAAGAGTGCTGCCTAAAAGGTTTCTCCAACTATAAATTCTATTAGGTAGCTTTTAATACAAGACAGTAGGAAACTGAACAACTAAATTAGAAAGATTTTTTTTACTGCTGCTTTTTGTCTCATGCATGTGAACTGTCATTCGAAGACAGTTTGGTATTCAATAAGCTGTACTTCATATTTCTATAATAATAATAATAATAATATAAAAGCTGCTTAAATTTTTACTCCCATTAATTTCTGCATATATCTTAAATATTTACATCCAATATCAATATATTTTGAATAGAGCATTCTGTCCTAATTCAGTAAGTCCTATATTTGCAATATAAAGAGAGATAGTTTCTTAGGTAATAAATATCCTAATTTCTTCATATTTACCAATTAGTACATGTTCAACAAAGTAGGACTATCACCTGTATTATCTCTTAGAGTCTATGAGAGGTCCTGAACTTCAATTCTCATTAAAAATCACTAATTTTTTATATATTATTGTTTAAAACCAAGACTTAAATTATACTAATCTAAAATTAAGATCAACATATAGTACCCATGCACATATTAGATACATATTTTAATTTCCAGACTCAATGAAAATGTGAATAAAAAATAAAACAATTGAAGGTTAAATGTCCTATTCATGTGATCACAAGTATCCATTACTTTATTAGGTGAAAAAGTTATAGAATATTTACTTCTTACTCTAAAAATATTGTGGACTCAATATTGGACATCATTGATCATAAAAGCAAAGGATAAATTGTTTCTGTTTTCATAATGTTTTAGTAGTCACATTTTTGGAAAATGGTCTTATCTGGAACTAGAATTATTCATCTTGACAATTGTGTATACTTGTATTCACCTAATAACTAATTTGATAGGAAACATTGTGTTAAAAAGAAACAATAGCATACATGAAGAAAATATGATGATTCAATATATTAATTATGCCAAAGATTTTTATTTTTACTATGTAAGAATTTTAAAAGAGAAATAGTTTATAGAACCTTAAAGGTGCATTATAGACATAAAGCTTAAATTGAGAAATATTGCTAGTTTCAAATAGATACAAAAACAAAAATAATAACTATGATCTTAAAAATATTATATGTAATTCAATGCAAAAATTGAGCATTATAAAATGTGCCCACATTACTGTTATAGGAATCCAAATAAAATAATATAATATTTATTTTCAAAAAATATGTATTATTTCATTGGGAATAATAAAAATATTAAACAACAATTTAGAATTTTCTCAGTATTCTATTTCTAATAAACAGTTAATGAGGCTAATTAATATTAGAGTAATAATATAATTAAAAATATATACAATAGTAAATAGTAAAAACATGCACTACAATAAATATCTTACATTATTTGTGAATAACAATCTATAAAATTGGTTTAAAATAAACTTGTTAACATAAACTTTATATACAGTACAGTTTCCCTCTTAGCTCTATGCTAGAGAGGAGCTAGCTTCAGTGCATACATCTATTTCTTTTTAATGCATTTTTACCACTTACTTTCAAAGTGAGCCTTCTAAACATAATCATAACAATGTCTGACTACCCTGCAATGAAATGCTTTATGCAATAGTCAGGGAAAGAATAACTTTCTTTCAAAGGAGTACATTACACATTAACTACTTTAAGTCTGGGTCCAAACTCTGGGTTTTCCATTATTCACAGCAAACCTCCCAACAGGTTGAGGAGACAAGGCAGGTTTTCAAGCAGCACCTTCTGCCAAACTCTCCCAATGCTGAGCACACCCCAGCTCCTGTCTAGGTCATTGATGAATGTACTTCAGGCTAGACTAGGACACGGCACAGTACAGTTCTCTAAACGGTGATAAATGACCACCTTTGTGTGAAATGGGTTAGGTGGGAGGGCCCCCCTTTGACAAGGCAGAAAATGAAATGATTACTATTGGATTCTATTGACTTGTCTGCTTAGAACAGTTGTGCCTCTTCTTAGAGGTTAATTGGACTTGAACTCAAGAAATTAAGAGGTCAGCTGAGGTCACAGTGACAGCAGGCCCACTTTTAACTTGTTGTTAATAACATTTGACAGAAAGGGGATGAATCTGGAAATTTCAGTCTGGATGCAGTTTAATTTCTTTAAGAGTAATCATTTGTACAAATTATTAAACAACTTTGAATCACTTTTTGAACTGCCATGTGTTTTCAATTCTTATCAGCTATTGTTTTATAACTGAATTTTCTTAAAACAGCAATTAAGTATATCTGTACACATACATGTAAAACATATGAAAAGATCTATTCTTATTCTTGAGATAGATGTATAATTTTAGAAATTTTGTTGAAGACTCAGAAAATTAAGTGATATAGATTTAGAAATAATGACTTTCTAGTGTATTATAACTGAGCTCTTTCTTTTTATCAAACTTTTTACATTCACAAATATACACACACAAACAAACAAGGGAATATATCCTGTGAAAACTATTTTTGTTTGTTTGTTTTTGAGACAAACCTGAAGGTACTTAGGGCTTACTCCTGGATCTTCATTCAGGGATCACTAATGGCAACGCTAAAGGGACTTAGGAACTGAACTATCTCCTTAGCCAAAAAAAAAAATTTAATTGAGATACAATTGACATATAATCCAGTATTTGTGAGATGTGTTTAGAAAAATGACTTGGTATTTGCATAAGTTATAAAAGTATAACAATAAATTGTGTTGCCACACATCATCACAATTTTTCTTGTGAGGAAGGTTTCAAGAGTTATTCTCAACTTTCAAACATACAGTAATACTAACTAAAGTCACCATGCTATATAAAGACTTATAGTTCTTCCTAAGATGACATCACAATTCCATCCAATAGGACATCTTTGTTACTACACTCATTAGGGTAACTTGTTAGAACTTATCCTGGAATTTTTCCCTATGATACTTGCCATCTTATTATACTCCGGCAAGTATTCCAAGGGGTGGAGACACTGAGAATATTTTGAGAGAGAGGAGTTAGGAGTACCACAAATTACAAAAGAGCCCAGAATCTCAGTGTTTGTACAATGCTGTGTAGATGGTCAGGAACAGACACATCATCTGCTGTTGCTCCAGCAGTTGTGTGGTACCTTATGGGAGGCTGGCAAGCTACTAGTGGTGAAACTATTCCAGTCTCCAGAAGTTTGGAGACTTTTGTGCCACTTAGATGGCACAATGGCAAAATGGTTTGGATCTTTGTCAAGTGAATGAGCTCCCAAGTTTAGTTTGGGGTATTATTTTATATTTCCTTTACTTTTTGCTTTCACCTTGGTTTATTTATGATTAATATAAATTGAAGGCCTATACGATGTTGGTTTGATTCACTCACTGTTTGAAAGTGATCATCATTATAGCCTTAGGTAATCTCTCAGTTGAGTCACATAATATCCATCTATTTGTAATAAGAACATTAAATTAAACCCTAACAACATTTGAGTATTTATTAACTATAATCGCGATATTTTAAATAATATTATTATAATTTTTTGCATATTTTATGAAGATTATTTCAAGACCAAAATTGATAAATTTTTAAGCAACATAAGACATTTAAATATTTACTTGTCATATAATAAAAAGTTTATATATTATAACCACCCTTATAATTTTATCAGCTATATCTTAGTATATGAAATCAGTCATGATATTTTTTATTGATTAAATAAACTCTTGATCAAAGCATTGTACACAGTTCCAAAGTTCTTCATGATTTTCAGTCATACAATGTCCAAGACCCATCCTTTCCTTGTACCCTGAATCTGGAAATAACACAAGTGCTTGAGAATAGATGAGTGGCTAAAGAAAATTTAGTACATCCACATAATATAATACTACACAACTATTAGAAAAAATTGAGTCATTAAATTTGCTTAACATAGATATGGAGAGTATTAATGATCATATTCAATTGTGGGATATTAAAAAAGTTAGTATGGTAATAATACCAAAAGATAATAGATACAATGGTTGGGAGGTTTGTATTCTTTAACCAATCTTATTATTCCCATGCTTCAGACCCTATTAACCTTAATTCTACTCTATTTATGCAAATGTTTATTTTAATTGTATTGTTATTATTGTTTGTTTGTTTTGGGGTCACATCTGACTGTTTTCAGGGCTTACTCCTGGCTCTGTGCTCAGGGATCACACTTGGTACTCTGGCTGACTACATAGAGTGCCTGGGATTAAACCTAGGTTAGCTACATTTAAAACAAGTCCTCGTTCTTGCCTGCTGGACTATTTCTCTGGTTCCAAATTCAGCTTTTTAGTTTCACATATAAGTGAAAGGCAAAAGAACCTAGCCCAGATTTTCCCTTTTATAAATCAAATAACTTATTTTTCCTTTGTATTATGGCTTCCAGATCAAAAAAGCATACAGCAATAAACTGTTAGAAATTTTAATCTATCACAAAAGTGAGGTGTTTTAATTAAATTTTAATTACTTTATTATGAAATCTCTCTGATATTAGTTATAAAATTTCCTCAAACACTTGACGTGAATACACTAGGTTTTTACTTATTCCATATTTAAAAAAATATTGTGGACTAGAAACTAATAAGAACTCTAAAAGTTCATTCTTTTATACTTAATAAAATAATCCTAAACAAATAACTGAACTATCCAAGTTTTCACTTCAATTATTTTAAAAAATGTAATTTATTTCACTAATCACTATAAGTCCTCATCGATTTTAAAATGTAGGATCTTTTGCAATAGGTCTCCATTTTCTTCCTTTTTTAAATTTAAATTACGTATTTAAACCCTGGTTACAAGTTTGCTTTCAACAATCACATTCAACCCATACTTTCAGATCACCTATGAAAGTTTAAAATGAGTTAACTCGAGGGTAAACTTGGGCCTTGATGTGTCTTAAAAGCTTCCCACTAAGGTAACATAGTCCTATTAAATCTATCATTCTAGGTTAAAACCTATAACTCTTAAAGAACTCATATTATCTAGCACTTAGAATGATTAACATCATTCATCCATATTATTCAATCATTGCAACTGCTCTGAATTGGGTATTATTTATTAGTTCAACTTAACTGTTTTGTAAATGAGGAAAATGAATTGTATGCAAGTAAAGATAAATCAGCAATATATATGTATATAATATATATAATATATACAATATATGTAAAACATATATATGGTCAGTAAACAATGGCCAGCAGGCTATGAACTTTAATTTTATGCTAGAGCTAGTTCTAGAAACTAATGCCTACTGATTAAGATATTTCTCTAATAAAAAGTAGATTCTCTTTGAATCCTGGCATCCCATATGGTTCCCCAAGTCTGTCAGGAGCAATTTCTGATCATAGAGCGAGGAGTAACCCTTGGGCGCTGCCGGGTGTGACCCAAAAACCAAAAAAAAAAAAAAAAAAAAGTAGATTCTCTCCTGATAAAATCTTCAGAATCTTTTATTATAAAAATGAGTCTCTCTATGAACATGAATCAAATGCCACCAAAGACAAACTGTTGAAATTTTTTTTTTTTTTGGTTTGGAAAAAATAAAATCACTTTTATTGTTTGAAAGAAATCACTCCTGGTTGGAGGGATCATATGGGATGCCAGAGATCAGAACAGGTTTTCTGATCCTGAAATCCATCCTGGGTCAGCCGCATACAAGGCAAATTTTTACCCTACCACTATGTTACCACTCTGGGGCTATTGAAACTTTTAATTAGTTAAAACTTTTCTTTTTATTTAAAGAATAAAATTTAAGTAAATCTTAACTAATCAGAAAGACTCAACAACTCATCCTCATGCCAGTAGAAATTCTGCAGTTGGGAGTCCAGTTGTTCAGAGAATGCAACAATAACATCTATGCTCATTAAAATATGCTATTGCTATAAAATATTTCAATATATTCTGAATATCAAATTTCACTCACTTACTTTCTATTAAGAATACTATTATTGCAGAAGCAGAGACCTTAAACTTTTTTTTACTTGATTAGAGCAATTTAATCATGTCAAGAATAAACAATTTTAGGGGCAGAAAGATAGTACAGTAGGTAGGACACTTGCTTTTCACAGAACTAACTCAGGCTTGATACTCAGCATCCCATATGGTCACTTGATCCCACCGCAGTGATGCCTGAGTGCAGAGCCAAGAGTAACCCTTGAGCACTGTTGGGTGTGACTCCAAAACCGAACAAAAAAAAAATTAAACAACCTTGAATTAATAACTTTTAATCTTTCATAGGCAATTCATAGAAGGAATGTTTGAAAATTCTCCTATTCTGTTAAATATTATCAATTCTCTTCAGCTGTGTTGCTGTTTTTTGTGCCAGGAAAGTAACCCTACTACTTTACTAATCCAGATTCACATTAGAGAGAACTGAAGGTTTGCCATACACTCAGCCTGGAAGCAATTCAGAAAGAAAGTCAACTCCTATTTGAATTTATGCCCAGGTTATGGACAAATGAATGTTAACATCCCTATATTGCACAGGGCTTCTCCAAAGGAAAGGGAAGGTAAATTCCTCCTCTTTGAACCATAATGCCTCTAATTTATACTGCAGCCTGTCAACAAAGCATTAACATATATTTTACCACAAGGCCTGATTGAAGAAAAGAATGGCTATGTGTGTATATGTGTACATACTCAATCTCTTTAAATACAGTTTGAAAAAAAAGTTATCGTAGCTGCTTTAGAACATATAATCAAGTTTTTTATTTAGAAAACTAGCTCATTAGTCTCATGAATATTGAGTCACAAACATCAATTAAATACTTTCTGTGAGCCTATCCCCGTGCTAGGTAGTCACTAGGATAATTGCGAAATTACAATGTACTTTGAGTACAAACATTCCATATGGTTGATTGAAGCATATGTATTAATGTTTTTGCCAAGTTTAAAAACTGAGATTTGTTCACTAGCAGTGAAGCCAAACTTCCATGTCCTCTGAGAATTCAGAGTGCTTGACATATTTCTCTTATTGTACTACTAGAACCTTATGAAATGAGGTGATTCTCACAATATGTATAATATTTTAATTGGGAAATTTAATTAATATTAGTCTTCTGTTTGAAAGAGACAGTAAAATTAAAAAAAAATACTAGTGATAGAAAACTACCAAAATTAAGAGGTGGGATCTAACCATGGAGAGTGATCCTCTCTCTTCTGTTTTTGTACCTTTCTTCACTCTTACCCCACTCACCCACACACACACTTTATTGAGAATCTTAAAAACAAATTTAGAATGATGACAGGAACATTTTGGGTAAGAAGATAATTTGATTGTTTTATGGCAATAGCTGAATAAATGAGTAAGATAAAAAAAAAAGAGGAAGCAGAGAGAGAAGGTGGAATAGACTAGAATAGATTTATTTATTTACAGTACTCCATGTATTCAATTCATACATTGAAGCCTCAGTCCCCATTGTGACTGTTTTGGCCATGAAACTTTATGGAGGTGCTTAAGGTTAAATAAACTGTTAAATGTAGGATCTCAATTCCATAGACCTGATGCTAGTAATAAAAGAGAAACATGAAAGATCAGGTTCTCTCCCTTCCTTCCTCCTTTTCTGTCTTTTCTTACACTGTCTTCTCTCCTCTCTCCTCTCTTTTCTTCCTCCTGTATTTTTAGCCCCCTTCTGTCCACCTTCCTTTACTTCTTTCACCATCTTTTTTGCTTTCTTCCTCCTGAACCAGAAGAAATGTACAAAAACTTCTGCCATATAAGACTTCATCTGTAGTATCTTGTGAAAATTTAGTTCATCTAAATTTAAAAGAATTAATATAGGCATATGATAAAAAGCAACCATTGCTGTTAGCAGGTCAGAGAGTAACTTTTACTTTTCACATGATAAGCCTCATTGTTATCCCCAGCACTGCATATGGTTTTCCAAGTTCTGCCCTGAGCACAGAGCTCCTATTCTCAGGAGTTAGCTGAGAATAGCCAGGTGTTATCTAAAGCCAAAGAAAAATAGCTATTGGCATGGTGATTCACATGACTATTATAAAGGAATATCCAGCAGGTCACTAATTGGTTGCTTCTGCATATATGTGTTATGGTATTTCTTCATGCTCCTTCCCATGTCTTTAGTAGAACCTGCTACATTTACATGAGCTCATTGAATCTGACAATCTGGAAAAAGCAGAATTTCACACATGATATACATCCTATAGACCAGGGACAAGGCAGTACAGAGTAGCCTATGTAATTGGTGCTGAAGGGAATATAAGAGTTTAGGACCATGATATTGGAGGATAGATTTAGAGTTAAGGCAGGATTATCTAGTCCAGTGCTTATCAAAGTAGTTCAAACTGACCATTGGATAGGCCTTGAAATATTGTGGAAACTGAGTGGAAATTTTCAGTTCGCTTTCTTCAAGAAGGTAGATTTCCAGAGGTTACCAAGTAACTCTTTTTCTTTTTCTTGGGTAAAGTGGGCCAAATAAGTCTGAGAAACTCTTATCTATCTATAATCTATCTATCCATCTATCTTTCTACCTATCATCTATCTACATATATATATATGTCAGGGACCTGACAGCCCCACATCCTTGGTCTGCTTCTGCTGCTGCTTTGCAGAACTTCCTGGTATAACTGCCCTCGAGGCCCCCACACCACTGAGGCTTAGGAAATGAGTAAATCAAGAAAAAGTTAGCACAAATTGTGCTACCTAACAGGATGCCTGAGGAGGTTTGCTAAACTATGCTGCCAGCCTTGTTCCTGTTGACCTTTCAAGCATGAGTTAAGATCTAGGTTTAACTTTATGTTTAGTAAGAACATTGGGTAATTGTAAATGTTTTAAAGGTAAATGCCTTCATGTTACACATTTTTTTCGGCAGGCCCACCCCCCTGCCTCTTTGTGCCTTGGTATATAAGCTCTGTGAACTTTGCAATAAACGACTCTTGATCAGAATCTTATCTTGAGTCCTGTCTGTTCCCATCCCCAATTCTTTTACAGGTTAAGTCCTCTTCGTGACCCACGAATAACTGGCGACCCCTGTCCCTGCGGGCAGGTTTGGGTTGTTGCATATATAATGTATATATATTTTGCCTTGAATATATGTATTTATTTACTAAAACAGAACGTTTATGATATCTCTAATTTTTTAATGTAAAGGTGCCAATTTTTGATATTGAAAAGTGAGTACTGAGGAAATATGATGAGATAAGCACTTTACTCTGGATTAGATGGAAAATGGTAATTGCCTTCTGGCAACCCAGATTTGCTTCTTTTCTTGTTTGCTTACTGTGTTACTGCTTTCTGTTGACCTTGAATTGTGTAACCTTTTTAGTCTTTATTTCTATACTTTCTCTTTAAATTTTAAAGTCTTATTGATCTTAATTTGACTTTAAAATGTATAGTCACTTTACCACTATTGATGCCTGAATTAGAAGAAAGTATGTGACAGTGCCTTTCAAACTGTAAAACTATGTAAAATGCAGTGTGTTGTTATTATTCACACTTACAATAAATTTATGTAAATACGTTATATCATCTGATAAAAATAAATAACTTTATTTTTGAATCTAAAACTCTTCTGGTGTAGAAACAACCTAGGTATTTAACTATCAATATATACAATATCATTGATTCTTGCCAAAATGTACCCTACACACAAGCACATAAATGCATAGTACTCGTGTAGATACCCAATAATAAGTCAGAAAAATAGAAGATGCAAATTTTGTACATAAGCAGTTTGAAGTTAGAGTCTTAGTGACTTTAATAGAATAGGTTGTTTATTCTGAAATATTTCTAAACATCTCTTGCCTTAGTTTTGTCCTTGGTGATATTGAACTTTTCATTGGTTTACTGTGGAAGATTAGGGAGCTAAGAAACAATGTCTTAGTAATGCATATATTACAAATCTGACAAAAATCACATATACCTTCAATTATTAGAAAAATGGTAATAACAGAGAATTTTCCTTCCAGGAGAACCCAACAGAAGGAAAGGAGGCACATAGAAAGTATTAGTTTCCCCTCTGCCTTTTTCAAAAACTAATTTTAGGTAGCCTCAATTCTGACCAGTGAACATGGGCTTTGGCAGTGGTCTGGGGTGAGGGGCAACATGTACAATCGTACTAAAACTGGGTTATTTTATGTCATTTTAAAAAGTAGCTATGATAAATCAACAAGGCAAGGATAGCAAATATGTATTTATTTTGTCAAGTGGGTTTCCAGTCAGCCCTTAAAGATGTTTACCTCAGCAAAGAGCTGGCTTACAATTGATCTGATTTTCTGTCAAGGGGGATTGTGTTAATGTTAACACAGCTCCAGTGGGTCTGGCACATGGGAGTGTGGCCCCAAAGGGTGAAGGCAGTTACTGAAAGGAAAAGAATAGAAGGGCTTTTAAACTTTCCAGTTTCTAGGACATGTGAGATCATATTGGATGTGGTACAGACATTGCTTTGCCCTGAACAGTGAGGCAATTCAAAAACTTTTATATTTTCACATCACAAGTACCAAAGAAAATATTTACATTTTAATCCATTGCATTTTTAACTTTTTAGTAGACATTTACAATATAGAAATTTTGTCTCAACTTGAGTTAATGTCAAGATTTAAAATATTAAAGGTAAACATTTATTTTGATAAATGTTTTTATTTCAGTTGAGATTTTAAACAAGATTATACACAAGTGAATGGAAAGGTAAACCAATTTATAAAAATTGAAATATTAAGAAAGTAAAATTATAACAAAGATGTTTTGTTTTGTATATTATTCAGTGTTTTGCAGCAATTTAATTCTTTACTAGCTTACATAGATACTCAGAAATTTCTTTCCCTTCATACTACTTAGCAATATATAATGGTGCTGATATTTGGGTCATATATTTTAATTGAATATGATAAAGGAGTTTAAAGTGACCTAAATATTTTGTCTAAAGAAAAATATTAATTTAGGCAGTATAAATACTGTATTGATAGTATACAAATATTTGTAGCAAAATATATGTACAGCTAACTAATACATAACATTCTAACATTTTTTGATTTCTCATTGTAAAACAATCTGAAAAATTTTCAAAGATAATACTGATATATGTTTTACAATTAACTATGTATTAAGTAATTTTGTTTGTTTTCATTTTTTGGCCACACCCAGTGACACTCAGGGTTTACTCCTGTTATGCGCTCAGAAATCGCTCCTGGCTTGGAGGACCATATGGGAAGCTGGGAGATAGAATGGAGGTCTGTCCTTGGTTAGCTCAGCAAGGCAAATGCCCTACCACTTGTGCCACCACTCCGGCTCCTGTATTAAGTATTTTAAATAATTTGCAAATATGTATTCTATAAAAACCTCAAAATCCACTATGATCAAAACTAAAATGGATTGTTACATACTAGAAAATCAGGGGCCAGAGTAATTGCACAGCAGTAGGGCATTTGCCTTGAATGTGGCTGATGGTCCCCCAAGCCAGGAGCGATTTCTGAGTGCATAGTCAAGAGTAACCCCTGAGCATCACCAGGTGTAGCCCAAAAACCAAAAATCAAAAAATAAATAAATAAATAAATAAATGAAAGAAAGAAAGAAAGAAAGAAAGAAAGAAATACATATTTGTTTCTTCAATATTAGTCTAGTTTTATTATTTAAGAGATTATTTAGCAAGTCTTCAACAAAGTATTACACACATTACTTTTTTGGGTACTTTAATGAATAAAAATAAATCAAAATTTAGAATAATGGGAAAAGAAAGAGAGAGGGAGAAAATATAGGGATTATGACACATGCTTTTATATGTTCAGACCTCGTGAAATTCCTGGCCCACATGGTCCTCTGAGCTTGATCAGGTCCTGGAAGTTCCCAAGCATCTAAAAGGTGGCCCAGTTAATCACTGGCAGTATTGAAGCTGAGCAATACTGTATACATATCAAATTACTTAAAATTTGAATAGTCTGAATGGCTTAAAGTTCTCACTTTACTAAACATTACTTTTTGACAATCAGAAACCAGCGAACCTTTTCTAGAACTCTTCCAGTGAAGGAGGGAAATCATTTCTTTTCCACTGTGAACAATTTTTAGTTTGCGGTATCAATGCCCTTCCACTACCAAGCAACTCAATTATGCAAATGAGTTCACCCCTGTGCAGTCTTATCCCTTTGTGTAACTTTGCTGTGAATCATTAAGTTCCACGTATGAGAAAGATCATTCTCCATTTAATGTTTTCCTCTTACTAATTTCACTCAGCATGGTAACCTCTAATTTCATCCAAGTCACAGCAAATTGCATGATTTCTTCTTTACAACTGCATAATATTCCAGTGTGTGTGTGTGTTTCTGTGTGTGTGAACTTTTGTCTATTTATTTTTAGTTGGGAATTTAGATTGGCTCCATATCTTGGCTATTGTAATATATGCAGCAATGTTCTTAGATGTGTATGCATATAGTTTTCAAATTAGAGGGTTTTTTGTTGTGCCTTGAGAATAGGTGCCTAGAAATAATATCACTAGGTTATATGTAGTATTATTTCTATATTTTTTGAGAGATCTCCATACAGTTTTCATAGAGACTCAATTAGATGACATCCCTATCAATAATGAATAAGGATTCCTTTCTCAGCACAGATCCAACAACACTGGCTTTTCCCAGCCTTTTAAATATGTGCTGTTCTCACAGGCATGAGATGATATTGTAATATCTCTTTGATTTGTTTTTTCCTAAAATATATATTATATATTTCATAAACAGATATAAAATATATATCATAAATAATAACAAATACTTTTTCAGAAGTGTCTGTTCTTCTAAAAGAAATACTTTGAGTGTCTACATTTGGGAAAAGAAGATAGTGACTTGATATTAGTTCTGTCACTATATTCACTACAAATTTTATCAACAACCCCTCCAATATATATATATATATATACATATATATATACATATATATATGTATATATATATATATATATTTTTTTTTTGGTTTTTGGGCCACACCTGGTGACGCTCAGGGATTACTTCTGGCTATGCGCTCAGAAGTCCCTCCTGGCTTGGGGGACCATATGGGAAGCCGGGGGGATTGAACCGCGGTCCGTTCAAGGCTAGCGCAGGCAAGGCCGGCACCTTACCTCTAGCGCCACTGCCCGACCCCACCCTCCAATATTTTTAATGCTACAATATATTTAGTTGGTTCTAAACAATATAGGCATGAAGTACAATTTTGTGTACTTCTTTAAATCCATACATTTTACCATTTTTTAATGCTTCCATTCTTTTTTTTTAATTTTTATTTAAACACCTTGATTACATACATGATTGTGATTGGGTTTCAGTCATGTAAAGAACACCACCCATCACCAGTGCAACATTCCCATCACCAATGTCCCAAGTCTCCCTCCTCCCCACCCAACCCCCGCCTGTACTTCCATTCTGTATGAAAGTTTTCCTAAGCATTTGTCACTTAGATCAGCATTAACTATGGCAGGATTTTGGCATGTAACAAAGCAATTGCAACATTACTAAATAAACTTTTCAGGGGAATATCATTGCAGTCACTTCTGTTTCTGATATTCAGATCCCCAAACTGATAAGCAATCAACATGATATTTTCACAAATTAATTGGCAGATAATAATTTAAAACATGAAATATACTGGGTAAACAATGCATATAACAGAAATTAGTATGTATTAGTATTTTTTTCTCTCATTTCTTACTTTCTGTATTTTTATTAATGTTGCAATTTTGTCGGTGATGTCAGATCTCGGGTAAGTCTCTACCAAGCCCAGGAAAAAGGGCTCAGGGCTGGGAGGGAAGGCAGAGGATGAGTACACTTAGTAGGCAGAACAAATTAAGAAAATTCTCAAGGAACGACTTCAGGGAGATGGCTTATTTATTGTAGAGGAGGGTAAGGTACTTATACAGAGGCCTGGCCAATAAGATGCACAAGAAGTTTAAACAAAGGGAAGTGAAGGTTGTTACTGGTGATAAGATCATCAGGTGATGTTTGTGTACCAATTGTGCAATTCAGATAAGCTCTCATCTCCCCCAAATGGGGATGGCCTCTCCTACATGATTGCCTGTTGAGGGTTCTTTTGGGGCCCTGGAGAGAATTGGCTTTATGGAGTCCTTCGCTGGTCTCCTAAGGTGTGAGACTTGTCCTGCTTTCCTGGGCCTAGCCTTACATATTAAATTATTCTAACATTTATATCAATTATGAGCATACTATATTAAACATATTAGAAAAACCATTATGGAGAATCTTGAAAAACCATGGAATATAGTAACAAAATTTAATCTTAGTTGTTAAAAATACATTTAATGAATATTAAAATTATTAAAGATTTAAATGAGGGGCCGGAGCAAGAGCACAGGGGTAGGGCATTTGCCTTGCACATGGCTGACCCAGGACAAACCTGGATTCAATCCCCGTGTCCCATATGGTCCTCCTACCCAGGAGCGATTTCTGATCACATAGCCAGGAATAACCCCTGAGCATCACCAGGTTGGCCCTGAAAAAAATTTAAAAGAAAATATTTAAACCTATTTATTATGGTTTATTAAATAAATTACTCTTATAACTTACATACTGAATTCAGTAGAACCGAGGTATAGTGTTTCTAACTAGTTTCCAGAAAGAGAAGTCCATAAATTATTTTTGGAGGAATCACTCAAAGGCACTCAATACTTATTACTATTTCTGTGCTAATGGATCACTCCTGGTAGGACGTACTGAACAGTATGTGGTATCTTTTTTGGATGAGGGGGAGTGTTGAGCCACACCCAGCAGCGCTCAAAGATTACTCCTGGCTCTGCGCTAAGAAATCAATCTTGGCAGGTTTGGGGGACCATATGGGAAACTGGGAATAGAACCCAGTTACATTCTGGGTTGGCTTCATGCAAAGCAAACACCCTACCACTCACTAGATCTCCTGCCTCCATATGTGGTATTTCAAATCTAACCTAAATTAGCTACGTGCAAGGAAAAATAGCTCTACCCCGCTATAATATTGCTCTAAAAAGAGGTTGTATGTTTTGTTGTTGTTGATTTTTCTTAGCCAGGCCACTTACACTAGGAAAAAAAATAGTTGGTGTAGTTATTTCAAGAATTGCTACCGACAGTGGATTAAAATAAAGAGAACACTCATTACTTTTCTGTTTGGAAGTTATGGGTAGTGTTCTTTCAACTTCATAAAATCAGGGAAGGACCAATATTAGCTGAATTATATTAGCACATGAGGATATTTCTATTTGGATCCAGGCCAGATTTTGAAATTGAGATGATTTTTCCCCATACAATATGATTAGTTTCTTGAGATAATATCAAACACATAACGTGAAATATTAGGAGATCCCAGGGCAAGTTAGTAGTTTTAAAATAAGGAATGTTCAGAGATGTTTCTCTTTCCAATAAATTCATAAGTGTTTATAAGGCAATGAAACAGGCACTAGCTTTTCATTTGAGAAATCTGATTTTTGTGTAGAATGTACACATTCTTGGAATTGATTTAAACGTAGCTTCTGTAACATTATGGTATGAGTCATATCTTTTTTCCCTGGAGATATGCTTGTAAAACTGTTAGTCCATTAGGTTTAGTGCAAACGAATTCATCACCATGGTTAAAGGAAAAAAATAATGACATTGTTCACAGATGCATCCTCTTGACTATTTGAATTATAGTAGTATCAGATATGTGGAATCTTATAACTAATAATAGAAAGCCTTATGATATAATTTTATTACACGATTAAATTAATAATAGATTAGGTTAAAATGTTTAGCAGATTCTCATTAAGAATGCTTACTTAAACTTGCTAGTTAAATATTTTGATATTAACAGATTTTAGTTTTTTATTACATTATTTCAGTAATGGGATAAAATATCTAATTTGGTGTTTATAATTTTAGACATTAAATGAAGAGTATTTATTTTAAGAGTACTTAATATATAATATATTCAATACATAACAACTTGCACTATAACATAATTATTATCAGTAACCTGAGCTTTTGAAGCCTTCTTTAAGGATCATGAGTTCTCAGTTGTGTAATAGAGAGATTATAGCCTTAGGAAAAGTAATGCTCCTAAGTATCCTGGGTATATCTCCTGTGTATCCTAAGCACAGTATTACTTCAAGAGTCAGGTCTGAAATGTCAATTTGTGGAGGCAAAGTCCACATCACAGTTGTAGGTTCATATCAACTATCAACTTAGTTCATATCAACATAATGCTATTTCATCTGAATAGAGTAAGGTGGTATAAATTTCTACTACTAAATCTCATTTAATAGCAATGACAAGCATTAATTAATAAAATTAAGTTGAATAACATCTAACCAGTAATGTAGGAGGTGAAATGAAAATATTAACTATGACAATGGAAAAGTACATTCATTTAATAAAACATACAGAAGGCCGGGTGTAAAAAGGAACATCTGAAATGTTGCATGGTATATGCTCTTTATATAGTAGTTTCTAAATAAAATTATATATTCAATAGATGAGTTGTTAACCAAGAATAAATATGAAGAACTGAAGATGGATATTCACTGTAGCTTTATTTTGACAATGGAATAGTTCTTAGCTTGAGTGACATGCTTGTTATGTGAATCTACATAGAAATTACATAAAACTGTACACAAGGATATGCATCTTATAGATGATATAAGATATCTGCTACATATAAAATGTACAATCTTCTGATATATAGTTATTTGTCTTTGCCAATTTTTCTGATTTTCTTTTGTAATAGCAAATAAAAAATCGATATATTGTTAAAATTGCATAAGTTATTGTTAATGAAGTGTTTTTGAAACATTTGAGGATTTTCTGTACTCTGCTTAAAACCCTCTATAAGAAAAGTCTAAAATTTATATTCGATTAGTAATTTTTATTATATAAACTCATTTAACCTTGATAATTCATTTTATTTTTCATATTTTTGTGGGGATCAATAATCATCTATATCTTCCTCTGTGGAAAGAGATCATATCTTTGCCCCTTAATTTTACTAAATTTAACTTTCTAAAATCTGTTTTTATAACAAAAAATTATATTTAAATAGCATAAATTTTCTTTTACCATAGCAAACATACATCATTTGTGATTTTAATATTTGCCATCATGATATTTATTAAAAGAAGCTTATCTTTACTGATTAACTGTGTGTAATTCCAAAGATTCAGAAACAAGGAAGCAAAAGAGGGAAACCCTATATTTTTTTTGAAAATTTTACATTTTATTGTTATTATTATTCAGCATTACATTTTTTGATAATCGACATTTAATTTTTAAACACAATTCTAGTGCTTTCTCACCTGATTTTATTTCTATAGTTCTATTATCACAATATTCAATGTGTAGAATATCAGAATTTAACATGATGAATGCTCTGGAAATGCTCCTATAAAAATTAAATAGAAATCTGAATAGAGTGAATGTGACTACTGCATCTATTATCTCCCTGAAATATTCACATTTTCAAATAGTTACTGTAACAGGCTTACACTGGTATAAAAAGAGGTGCCCGCATTTTTCTTTGAATATTTGCAAAATAAGATAATACTAATATTACATTAAATTGCGTTTTTGAGGCACTCAGTCTAATTTCTCAGGTTTTCTGTGTGAGTAGGTTATGGTAAAGAAAACTTTTGCTATTCTCTTTTATCAAATAAGAGAAAACTGCTGCTCAAGGAGATCTTGAAGTCTATTTGCATCACAAAAGAAATGTGAGCCTGTAATTCTAAAACAAAGAAGAGAGACACACAGAAACAAAACCTGTTTTGCAAAAAACAGACTAAACTGAAGTGGTTAAGATCTGCTTTTTAAAAAATCACATAAACACACACACACACACACACACACACACACACACACACACACACACACACAAAGCCAACAAACACATGGGATGTTTGGAAGGCTACTTATCTATACTTATTTATTCAACCTACTTACTACCTGTTAAGTTCTGTGCTAAATATCTGAAAATGCAAATATAATTGACATACAATCTTTTTCTATCAACTCTCTTAGAGTTAGCAGTGGTAGACTGCTAAACAAATTTTAATGAATTTGGAAAATAATAAGAAAATTAAAAATTAAATTATTCAAGAGAAGCAAAGACTTTTAAGAAACTTTCACCAAAGCCCTAGTCTAAAGTAAGGACCAAGACATTTTCTTATCTTTCTTTTAGAAGGTACCAAAACAATGCTTCAGGAGCAGGGGACCAAAGATTCTCAGCCAACCTGATTGATGGTTCAAAACATGGTCCTGATCATGTGATACATGGTTTTAGATGCCTCCAGGGCTGTACCTATGTAATGCTTTGGGAGCAAGTGTTGTCCAGAATTAACCTAACATGTGTTCTATCTCCAGACCCAGAAAATTTTATTTTAAAAAAGTAGGAAAACTTTGTTTTTCAGGATAAATGAGATTTTTCTTGACAGTATCTAACTGGTAATCTAAATCAAGAGCATGTGCATATGTATGAAAGTATGATATTTTCTTGGTGATTTTGTTTTATTTTTATTAATAAGATCACCTAGCATTTGTTAAGCATAATGTTGAATCATCTTAATGCAAAAACGACTCTCTATGCAGACTAAAGGAAAACAGTAGTCAATGCATATAATTTTTATCAGCACATTCTACATGACCTTAAACACTTCACATGAATAAAAATAGTTGAATATTTATAGATCTTAGCATTTTTCATTACACTATTTGTCTTTGGCAAATAGCACTTTTGAGTTGTAATTATGACGACCCATTAAAGTATCTTTGATCAGTCCCTAAACTTATAGCTTCCTCTTGTAAATTTAATTCACATCTGCCATAAAGTTATCAGTATGCTGATAGAGAACCTGTTTTATTTCTAATAATAAAATAATCTATATCATCAAATTAAATTAAAAAATGTTTACTAAAAAGCAAAGAAAATTACCCTCTTTTATTTATTTAATATTTTATAATAAATATAAAGGTGACCTATATTTATATTTGCCCAAATTTATTTTATTTTTTTTTAATTTTTATTGGGTTGAAATCCAACCCAACTACAGACATGTTTATAATCACAGTACTTAAGCAGAGACACTATTATAAGAAAAGAAATTAAAAATAAATCTTCAGTCCATTTTTCTTTTTTTTCCTCTTCTTTTTCTTCTTCCTCCTCCACTTCTTTTTCTTTCTCCTTCTCTTCTTCATTTTCTTCTCCTCCCCCTTCTTCCTCTTTTCTTTTTCTTCTTTTTCTTCTTCCTTTCTCCTCTTCTTCCTCTTCCTTTTCCTCCTTCTTCCACTTCTTCCTTTTCTTCTTCCTCTTTTTTCCTCCTTTTCCTCTTCTTTCTCTTCTTCCTCTGCTTTTTTCTCTTTTTCCGTTATATTCTTCCTCTTCTTCCTTTTTTTTCTCAGACTTCCTCCAACTCTTTTTAATATTCTCTTCCTGAGTCTCTGGGACTCCAGTGATTCCTGTGTTGTTTCTGTTGAGTTTATCAAAGACTTCTATTTTTATCTGTTCACATTTTTTGAGTAGTTTATTCATTGTCTGATCATTTGCTTTAAGGTTCTTTTCCAATCTTTTCGGCTGTATGGAGTTTTTCTGCATCTCATGCTCTAACACACTGACCCTGTCCTCAGCTGCTGTTGCTTTTTTGGAAAGGCTTCTCATTGAGGTGTTCATTTCATCAAATGAGTTTTTCAGACCTCTTCTTTCAGTTGTAAGTTCTGTCATTATGGTCTGTTCAGATGATCTATGCTTGCTTTGAGTTCTTTGAGCATCCTCCATATTATTACTCTAAACTCCTCATCTGACAGGCTTTTCAAGGCATCTTTATATTTTTATTCGTGGTGTTGTCATGCATTGTTTCCCCATTGCAACACTTATGTACGGTAGTGGTATTTTTACTATGTGCTGTGCTGGGTTCGTGGGTTAGAAGATGTGCCTCCACAGAGCGAAGCTGAGAGGCCATGCTCCTCTGGCTCCACCTTATTGGATGGGGTCCTTACATGGTTTGGGACCTGGAGATTGTGCTCAATTGTGTCTTCTTGGCTGTTTTGTGCAAGAAAGTAGGCAGGGAACAAGGCAGCAGTCCTTAAATGGCTCTCCTGTGCCCAATCCCACGGCAGGAATCAGCACTTGCCTTATTGGGTGGGTCCCTTACCGGGTTTGGGCCCTGGAGATTGTGTTCAATGGCATCTTCGTTGCTGTCTTGGGCAGAAAAGCAGACAGGGAGCAAGGCATCAGTCTTTTTATAAAGGCTCTCCTGTATCCCAAACACAGCAGGGATCAGCACCCACCTTATTGGGTGGGGTCCTTACTGGGTTTGGGCTGTGGAGATTATGTTCGATGGTTCTTCTTGGCTATCTTGGGCAGAAAAGGAGACAGGGAGTAGGCAGTAGTCTTTTATGATGTCTCTCCGGGTTGTCTTGGGCAGAGAAGCCATATGATATTTTTTTTTAACAGTAGATTTTTCTTATAATAGCTTTAACACTCCTGTGAGATTCATGCAATTCTTCTATGTACCTACATGCATTTGGGGGACCAAATTAAAAACAAATGACATTAATAATATAGACTAACTGTCCAAGTATGTCCAAATTTAAGATTGCATAGGTTGTGCTTACAAAATAAGAACTTATAAACTATCCAAAAAGTGTGATGCAAATATGATTTATTATTATGAAAAGGTAGTAAAGTTCATCAACAGTTCAACACTATGAAGTGTTCTTGTGTGGTAAAATTGTATCTATGAAATTTGTGAAATATGTTTTCACAAATCTAATTTCCATATGTCTAAATAGAGCTAGACATTAAATCATTAGTCAGGACAGAACATGTGAATGCAGAAAAAAGGTAGTATATAAAGAAAAATTACATAAAGCATATAGAACCATATACAACTTCACTGGTTGTAGCATATTTTGTTTTGAAAAATAAAATAAAAAATTTATTTCTAAGCTCATTCTGTGGGTCTAGACCATATAGAAAAAGATGAAACTTTAATTTATGAGAAAATTATCTTATATTGGGGATGCAGGACAGTTCAATTTAGCACGTGTGCTAGATGTGCTAGACGCTCAGTAATGTATGGGCTCAAAGCATCACTAGTTATGGCCCTAATGACCCCTGAGCATCACTGCAGTTGCTCTCAAAATTAATCACATATTTATTATAAAAAAAAAGTGTTACCTAAAAGTTAGCCCAGGTTTTATTAACAACATACAAAAGTATTTGTTATTTTACTGAAAACAAATACAAATTTACAAAAATCTCATGATAAGTTCCTTTTGGAAACTTCACATTTTATCACTTAATATAAAGAAAAAGATCTTGAAGCAGAAATTTACTCTATTAACTATAAGATAAAATTAGCTTATACTTTTGGATCAGTATGAGGCAGACTTTCAATATAAGTCCCACTTTCACAACCAATATACTTAATATTATCAATCAACTCATCTCGAACAGAAATTGCCTACAGTTAAACTATTGGTCATCTTAATTAGGTTTGACTAATATTTTCTAATCCATGCCAATTATACATTTTCAATGCTAAATCACATTTGAAGTTTAATTATTCACAAATAAATCAGATTATGAATTTTCCTTACTTGCATTACAATATCTGCTAAATTTAATATAGTTCATGCAATGTGTAGGGTGAGCAGTCTTTTAAATTTCACTTAAAATTACTTAGTTTATTGCATTTCATGTTCCCTACAATACAATACATTTAATTTGCACCCGAATTAATGCACTTATTTGTAATTCATATTTGCTCCAGGATTACCTTTTAGAGGGTGTATTTGGGGCCACACACAGCTGTGCTTAGAGCTTCTCCTGGCTCTGCAAACAGTTATCACTACTGGTGGTGCTCAGTAGACCATTTGCAGTGCTAGGGAATGGGACTTGAATCAGCTATCTGCAAGGTAATCACTATACCTACTGTGCTCTCTTGGACTCACTGTCCCTGGAGAAATTTAATTTGCAAAACATTCTGGATCATAGAATGATTGCAAAATGATGGCAAAAGCATTTTAATATAGGCTAGTAAATAGAGCTTAACAGAACACTCCATAGGCCCAGAGATGTGGCTCAGTGATAGTGTACTTGCTTTACATGTGTATGAAAACCCTGGGTTTGACAGCTGGCACCACAAAAGAAAAATATAAATAAAAATATCAAAGAAAAACAAAAGAGATACAAATATCATTTATTCTTACCTTTGAGGAAATGGGAATAATGGAAAACAAACCCGTGTTTACTTTTTCTGCTCGAAAAAAATGAAATCTTGCATGAAAGATTTCAGATAATCAAATTGAGTAAAGTGTCTGGATTCACTATAAAATCAAAAGGCTAAATTTTCCCCCATAAATATTTGTAAATTATAGATTGAATAAAACATATCACTATAAATAACTATAATTAAAACAAATAAAACTACCTAACCCCTCCAACAATGATATTTGCTCTACATTTTATGTTTAATGCAACATGTTTTACTTATTTTTACTCAATATATTTTTAATTTTATGTATTTTATGCGTGTTTTATGTATTTAAGTGTTAGCATTCACAGAGGTCTTTGGTGATATGCTTTTTTAAATTATATTTTTCTAATAAGATACAATTGACATCTTTTTCATATAATTAAATATGTTTCATAGAATATATAAATGTTCTATAAAATAAAAATGGTATTCTAAGTATTTTCTAGAGTATGTATATATTCTTTCTTTTTAATTTTTTTGTATTGTTGTTGAATTTTTAGAATTCTTTATGTATTTTTGAATTTCCTTGGCCAGATTTATGAAATACCTATACCTATTCATTAGGATGCCTCTTGTTTTGATAACAGATCCTTTGTGGGGATGTTTAGTGTGATCAGATCTCCAAAGATAGAACTCTAAGATTGGTGTCAAGGAGCATATTGTCTGTATTTTCTTACATGATTACTATTTATACAGACATATCTTAAATCATATTTATTTGATTGTATAAGGTGTTAGAAAGTGATCCAGTTTTATTTTACTTATTTATTTATTTTGTTTTTGGCTACACCCAGCGATGCTCAATTTAAAATATTATTACATTTAGGAGAAAAAATATATGTACTACTGTTTTAGGTTTATATTGCTCCATAAAATGACAAAAACCATTCTCAATTTTTTTTCTTGTTTCTTATTGACATTATGGAAAAAAACAGGAGATGCTGTGGATGAGCATGCACCGGCCCAGCCCTTGGATTGGTGGACATGTGCTAGGGAACTTCCTATTCTCCAGTTCTTCCTTTTCCTCCCTCTGTGCCAGGTGGTCCACTGGGCATAGTGGCTGACAGGTGGCTAACAGTGGCCAGGGACTGGTGGATGGGTGGCTAGAATTTGAGCATATGCTTCACTGTGGGGTTGTCAGTCTCCTTTAACTCCATGTACTTGTTCAGGATGGCAAAGACCTCATTGTTCGGGGCCGGGCGGTGGCGCTGGAGGTAAGGTGCCTGCCTTGCCTGCGCTAACCTAGGACGGACCGCGGTTCGATCCCCCGGCATCCCATATGGTCCCCCAAGAAGCCAGGAGCTACTTCTGAGCGCATAGCCAGGAGTAACCCCTGAGCCTCACAGGGTGTGGCCCAAAAACCAAAAAAAAAAAAAAAAAAAAAGACCTCATTGTTCAAGAATCTGGTTCTTGTGAATCTATTCTTCCATCCTCAGGTGCACGTTCTTGATGACCTCGTCCTTGCCATCTTGCCGCTGCACCTTCAGCAGATGGTAGCAGAAGTCAAACAGGTAGAAGTCCCTGCTACCCAGTAGCACGATGAGAGAGCAGCCGGCCCAGTTCAGGCCATCCCCCAAAACACTACTCAGCTGTGAACTCTCTGGTACCAAGATAAATCTCATACAGCACATGAACAAAAAAATTTAGGTTGTGGTTAACTATATTGATCAGAGACTTACAAGGCTAAAGTCATGAAATTGTCTGAAGTAACTAAGACAGTCTGAGACTTCCGGGAGCTACCTGATTGGAATAATAACTTAGAGTAACTGTAAGATTGAGGTCCATGCATTTTTGTTAGTCTCAAATCTTGAATTTTGGAAACTTCCTGGAGTTCTTTGCCACATGGTTTCCTTTTTTTTTTTTTTTTTTTTTTTTTACTCTCATGTTACAACATGGAACTGGTTTACTTTCTCAAATCCAGAAGAATTTCTATGTGATGACACAAATCTCTTCTAGAATAGGACCAGTATTCTTTACAAGCTCACTTATTCAAGTGAAGCTAACCAAAATAACAGACTTGATCATCAAAAAGTTAATTTGTTTGGTATTTTAATCTTACTAGCCTAAACATTAAAATTTATATGTCATATTTTAAAATCAATTTGTGATGAGATGAATAAAAACTTATCTAAGTAGTATTGCATAAAGTCCCATGGTAATGTAGTATGTGATATTTATAAATATTGGCTATATATTAAAATATAATAAGGGGCCAGAGCGTTGGTGCAAGTGGTAGGGCGTTTGCCTTGCATGTGCTGACCTAGGACAGACCATGGTTCAATCCCCCGGCATCCCATACTGTTCCCCAGCCAGGAGCAATTTCTGAGCACATAGCCAGGAGTAACCCCTGAGCGTCACTGTATGTGGCCCTTCAAAAAACAAAACAAAACAGAAATACATGAACAAAGAGCCAAGAGTATACAATGGAACATTAAACAGTTTCGGGAAAATTGCTTTGAGGGAAGCTCTAGCTTACTGTTTTGGTATATTTCATTATATTAATTTATGATTCAAAAAATAACCTAAAAGTCAACCTTATAAATTACTAATAAACAAAAGTAACAATGAATTTAAGTAAAATCTTACCTAAAAGTCCAGGCGTCCACAATAAGTGTATGTGTTTTTCTTTGTTAGTTTCTTTGTTTTTGGGTCATACCCGGCAGTGCTCAGGGGCTACTCCTGACTCTGCTCTCAGATGTCGCTCCTGTCTGGCGCGGAGGACCATATGGGATGCCGGAATTAGAACCACCGTCTGTCCTAAATCAGCTGCGTGCAAGGCAAACACACTACTGCTGTGCTATCTCTCCAGCCCAATAAGTGTGTTTTTTAAAACATCTGCCTATCCTTTATTCAGATATAAATGCTAGCTAAACTGTGGTAGAAGGGCCAGAGCGATGGCACAATGATGGGGCATTTGCCTTGCAAGTGGCTGACTCAGGACAGACCCGGGTTTGATTCCTGGTATCCCAAATGGCCCCCTGAGCCTGACAGGTGCAATTTCTGAGCACAGAGCCATGAGTGGCCCCTGAGCACTGCAAAGTGTGGCCCCAAAACTAACTAAATAAATAACTGTTTTTAAAAATATAAAAATCAAAAGTAAACTGTGGTAGAAAAAATGTTGGCAATCAAAGAAAGAGAAGCATGTCCCTGAAAATGACTGTTTAACTTCAATATATAAAAAGGAGCTATATTACAATCTAAGAGTATTGCACATTATTTTTAGAAGAGCGATTCAAAGAACCTGACACTTTGTATCTAACCAAGTCTTATTTGATACTTAAATTACTTTTGAGGCATTTGCTAACTTCTCTGAGAAGGAGTTTGTTTTTTACAAACAGTAAAATTATGAATCCACATTGCTAGGAAGTATAATAAGTATAAATAGAGGGATGCAGAATATAAAGGCACCAGTTATGAAATTTTTCAAAAGATTATTATCCTTCTAAATAGAGTATAGGTCATGGGATTTATGTATGGATACTTTTTTAAAATCGATACAGAATTTTATAATAGCTTCAGTACTGTAACATCTATGTTAATTGAAACCATGAATTAATATGTACACAGTATTACTAGTTACTATATGTAAATATGTTTACTAGTAGTTTATAAGGTATTTTTAAATTATTTTTGAATCATAAATTAATATAATAGAATATAGAAAAGCAGCAAGCTAGAGCTCCCTTCAAACTAATTTCCAGAACTGTTCAATAAATATATAATTGATGGTTTCAATTACAGAGATATTTATATATAGATGTTCAATTACATATCTCTATCTGTCTATCTAAATAGAAAAATGTGAGGTATTTGGGGAGATAGTTGTTATTTTTTAATTTTGGGATCATACCAGAGCAGGTGGTAACATGATTTGATACCAGACATCTCACCTGCAAAGAATACACTCACCAACAAACCAGGGAGCTCTGTCTCCAGAGATAGTTAGGTGTTTGTAATCTATACCTTGTTTACTTAGAAAATGAGGTAAAGTTATAGTAGACTTGTCAAGGATGGGCTGGTTCTCAAAAGTATTGCCATATATTAGACAATATAATCTATTTATTTGATAATGCTATTTAACAATAAATATTATTATAAAATATTTGGTTAGTTTTAAAAATACACTAACTGAACTTTACTCTGTTGATGGCTAACCAGATTTAAAATCATACTTAAAATTGTTCATGTTTGTATGTAGTAAACCATTTCTATTAATATAGAGTGGGGGGTGGGCAAAAAAATCACTGGCATATATTGGCCCATTTCCTTGGTATTAACTAGGTATTTTATTTATTAAGAAAGTTGAAATTACAGTGAGGGAAATAAGATAGAACCTTTTTTCTTCATCAATGAAATAATATCTCTTCTTTCTAATTTTAGCTCTAGCACCAGGAAATATGCTTTGCAAATGTATTAATGCGTTGGGAATTTTGAACTTTGTGATTTAGACTTGAAGTATTCCTGTAAGTAGAATAAAATTCTGGATAGAAATATATGAATGCTGCACACATAAACTCCCACATTGCTATTTCACTGTTCTTACTCAGTTCCTTTAGAGCACAATATAATGTACAGCACAATGATCAGATATGGAACAACCACAAACCAAACTTGATTTTCTCTCATGTAAGATTTAATATTAAATAAACTAGTTTTATAATTTTATTTAGAACAAAGTGAAAAATTTTTGAGAAGACATGTTGAATACAAATTATTGCTTAAAACTAAAATTTTAAATTGAGAGAAATATTAGATTTATGTATCTCTAAGATAAAACAGTTATTTATAATACATAATTTTTTATATTGTAATACAATTGACATATACTTCATAGTCATTTATGTATCTATTTATACAATATATTCTTTTGCACTGTAGGACTACAAGTAGAGGCAATTTTATTTGTTAAAAAAAGCAAATTAAAATGTAAATTACTATTTATTTATACTCTTATTCAGTTACTTTTCTATTTAGTTTATATATAAAAAGTCTCTGTATGTAATCATCAAGAGAAGTAAACACTAAATATTTTTAAATAGCAAACTCAATGAAATAGTTGTCATAAAATATGTGTAAGCATGTAAAAGAATATCTTGATCAGTATTGATGAATCCATTAAGATCATCTGAAAACCTTAGCGTGGCTAAAAATAACAGGTAATTATTGAAAAATGAAAATGAACTATTGCATTTACTTCTCTCTTTTTATCATGCCTTATCTTTGTTAGATTGGCTGCAACTAAAATTATGATGACTTCAGATTTATAAATTTTCTGATTATAATTTGTTAATAATTTGCTTCCTTAATGATTATAATTCTGAACCATTCAAATATCAGTTTTACAGAAAAACCTCTTCTCAAAGAAAAAGTATTCCTGAATTATAAATAATTGAGCCCTATTATTGTCTGTGCGTGGGCCCAGGGAGTAGGAGAAACTAGAGTAGTTAGCCTTAATTATCTAGATAATTTATTTCTGTCAACCCAGCCTTAGTGCCCTTTCCTTTCAAAACTGAAAAGTTATATTAGAAATTATAGTTCATCTTAAAGGAACTATAACATTAAAGACAACATTTCAGCACATTTGTGGGTAAGTTATTTGTGCAAAGTCCCCTTGCCCTGTGATAGTTATGCAGTGTTCCTATTCTGCAATGGAGATTGAGAAGTAGATGACAGGAGGGTCAGGGGACCTCTCTCTCCCTCGAAGGCTCCTACTAGTGCCATCTGCAATCAGATTGTTAGCATGTCAGCTCAGTCTGTCAGATTCCCCTGAGTGCTGCTCAGCCTGCTAAGAGAAAATACCTTGTGTATTGGCTGTGGATGTCCCTTAACAACACCCAGTCACTCAGTCACGCAGCCTAAATGGGGTAGCAGGCAGCACCTTCACACCATGGATAACTGAGCTTTCCATCGATGTGCCTTGACCTTATAAGAAGGGATAGCTAAGGATCAGGGTGAAGAGCCCAGAAAGGCTTGATTGCTATTAACCTTTCCTTGTCTGTTAAAAATGGCATCTTCTTTTACTCCAGTCAGTCAGTCAGAAACAAATGCAATAAAAACAATTTCAGCTCAGAAAACCAGAAAGGCATGTCTTTATGCAGTGATGAAATGCAACCACTAGATGACACCAAGAGATAGTTTCTATTTGTTTGATTCATCTCCCACACTCTTCCCAGTTCAAAGATAGGATTCCTGTTTAAACCTTCATTGAGTTCATGGCTGTAGGCCAACTAAATATACCATGGATTTAAAATCTTCTTACTTCAAGATTTCCCATTACCTACTTATCAGAAAGAGAAAATATGCCCTCAGGAAGCGAAAACCAAAAGGAAACAATGAACTAGCCAAACAAAACCACATTTTAAAGTTGCATGTGGTCATATGGCACATGTCTACTAATTTTAGTCACTGTTCTTATTATTTTTTTTCATGGGCCTCTTCTGGTGGCACAGGAAAAATTGGACCACACCAGGTAATCCTAAGAGGACCTGAAGGGCTACTCTAGGTGGTAGTCCAGGGGCCATGTAGTGCTGGAGATCAAAGTCAATGTCACGCATGCAAAGCTTGAAAACATAAACCATATCTTTGGCCATTACTTCTGCTTTCTTTTGTATATACCACTAATAATTATTTAAATGGAATCTTTTGGTTTGGTTTGGTTTGGTTTTTTGTCTGATGGTGCTTGGGATATCTCTTGGCCCTGCGCACAGAAATTGCTGCTGGCAGGCTCGGGGACTATATGGGATGCCTGAATAAAGGGAACTGCTTTACGATCTGTACTACTGCTCCAGCCCTCAAAAGGAGTTTTTACAAAAATTTTAGAAAAGTTCTGTTAGTAGTACTTCTCTAACAAAACTTTCTTCAAACCTGGAAATTTAACTCTGATAATTCTTTCCAATCTACAATTTCCATTTTATATATTATGTGATGGGAATGTTGCACTGGTGAAGGTAGGTGTTCTTTATATGACTGAAACCCAACTACAGTCATATTTGTAATCAAATTCAAAAAGGAAAAAAAATATTCTTTTTTTAATGTTTATTTAAACACTGTGATTATAAACATGACTGTAGTTGGGTTTCAGTCACAAAAAAAACAGCCCCCCCCTTTACCAGTGCAGCATTCCAACCACCAGAGCACTCCATCTCCCTTCACCCATGCCCTCTGCCTGTATTCGAGACAGACATTCTACTCTCTCACTCTTTAACATTGTCAGGTAGTTGTTAGTGTTCTAACTGCACTCACCCCTCCTTGAGGTGAGCTTTATATTGTGAGCCAGTCCTTCCGGCCATCATCTCTGGACATTATTACAATAATGTCTTTTATTTTTCTTAAAACACATAGATAAGTGAGACTATTCTATGTCTCTCTCCCTTTACTTATTTCATTCAGCATAATAGCTTCCATGTCCATCCATGCATAGAAAAATTTCATGACTTCATCTCTCCCGATGGCTGTACAATATTCCATTGTGTATATGTACCACAGTTTCTTTAGAATCTAAAGTTTTATTAAGAATTAACTATAACCTTGCTTTTCTGTGAAGTTAAGTAAAGCAATGACAGGATCAAAATAATTGTTCTGCTCATGTTTACATGTCAGCAAGAAAAAGAAATTGTAGTTAGACTAAGTTTGAACTCAAACGACTATATTTCTTTCAAAAGTCAATTATGTTTTATCTTTGATTTAATATGGTAATGTCTCAGACAAATTAAGTAGCATCCTGGTAGAGTCTTGTAAAAGTATAATTTATCTAGGATATTCTTTGAGTAGAGAAAATTTCAAGCAACATCTGAATAAATTATAATTTACAGAATTCAATATTAAGAAGAAACAAGTTTTATTTTATTTTATTTGGGGGAGGATACACATCAAGACTTATTTCTTCTCTGTAATCAGAAATCATATCTGGCTGTGCTCAGAAAATTATAGTCCTGGAACCAAATATTCGTCAACAAGTGCAAAACAAGCATCGTAAACACTTTACTATTTCTCTATTTCTCTAACACAAACTAGTTATTGTTAAGTAAATAATTTTATTAGGTGGCACTTGAAAGTTCTTGCCAAGGTTTCTATTAGTATTTTGAAAACATAATAATTATTTTATTACTTTAAGTTCTATAGTTTTCATGTAGTAAGTAAAATGGCTATTTTTTTCACAAAACAAAATTATAGTTAGAGAAAGACTGTATTCTTTACAAAATGTAGGAAAAAAAGATTTTTATTCTAAAAGTTGCACTTAAAACACGATGATTTATAAAAACATGTATAAAACTTAGAACATCAGGGCCAGAGATATAATACAGTGGGCAAGTACATGCCTTATATGCAGCCCAATTGTGTACAATTCCTTAGCTCCCCATATAATCCCCTGACTCATATCAGTGATTCCTGAGTACAGAGCCAGTCCTAAGCACTGATGGGTGTGAGCCAAAAACAAGAATTAAAATAACAAAAGGTTTACTTACACATTAGTTCTAAGTTAATAAAGCATAAACATGTCCACCAATATACAACCTTAAACTAAGAGAATAGATGAAGATAACTTCCCTGTGGAATAGTTGCTTTTAGACAACTATGCTTATTTAGTGTATTCTTTATGTAATCTTTAGGTATTTTGGATTATTCCATTATCATCTTTTAAGCTTTCTGACATTTTCTGGTTATAGCAAGTTTTCCTTTATTAACAATTTAAACAGCAACCATATTTTTAAATGAAGAAACATTTCACATTGGGAAATTTCTTTAAAACTGCTAGCTAATTTTCTTAAGATATAGAGTCAGGAAGATGTGGTACATACTTTGCATATGACGGGGCTGAATTTGATATGTGATACCTCATGGGGTTGCCCTTTACTACTGGGTGCAACCCCCAAGCAATGCACCAGAGGTGGTCTCTGGGCACCACTGAATGTGACCACAATAAACAAAGAGAAAAAATTACAATCTATATGTATTTCTTTGTTGTTGTTGTTGTTGTTGTTGTTATTTCTTCAATGGAAGAAAAATGTAGAATGGCACCCTTTTAAATCTTGATTTTTACCATTGTTACAATGCCATCAGTGTTAATTTTATTATACATTTTATGTGTAATATCAATATACAAGGAGATAACTCAAAGGTCTGTGTCCATGGCTCATATTTGGATCCTTTGGTTTAATCCTTTGCATTATTTAGTTCACCCTAAAATAATCATGAGAGGCCCACAGCAATTAAGATAGGTGTGATACTTGAGCACCATCAAGCGTGGCTCAAAAAAAAGTTTTGTAAAATTTCAAAATAATAAAAAATAAATAACTCTAAATTACATTACTTCAAGGTTTTTTCTGTTTGTTTGGTTGGTTTTTGGGTCAACCCAGTGACGCTCAGGTGTTATACCTGGCTATGTGCTCAGAAATGGCTCCTAGCTTCAGGGACCATATGGGAAGCCAGGGATCGAACCCAGGTCTATCCTGGGTCAGCCACATGCAAGGCAAATGCCCTACTGCTGTGCTATTCTTCGGCCCCATTAAGAAGTTTTTTTATTTTAAATTGATCATCTAATTTTATTGGATTATATTGATGTGATAGGTACTCTTTTACTAATTTATTATTCACCATATGGTTTTATTTTGTTGTCTATTAACATACTATTTCTGAAAGAAAGTGGATTCCAATCTGAGAAAAATTTAAAAAATGCATAACATCTTAGTGTTAGATGAATTAAATGTGTGGAAAAATAAGTTAAAGAACAATATGGTTTTGTCATGCCTTGGTGTGTAATTCTTGTGTTGAAAGTCATATTGCAGTAGGTATTACCTTCTTAATGCCAGTAATAAAATAATACGAAGACAGAGAAATGAAAGAAAAAGTAGTCTGGGTTTTGTAATGCACAACTAGAATGGATATTTTAAAGAAAAATACTAAGCTCAATTGGAATACTTTTAGTTTTTCACAATTTTTCTATATCTGAACATAGCAGTCATTTTTACATAGATCTTGTCAGATTGCATTTGTAGAAAACTTTGAATTATTAGCTATCTGAGTTTTAGAGGGAGACTTCATAAAGCAGCTTAAAAACAATTTGGCTAATTTATTTTCCTTCTTTTATATGTTTTACAGAGATATTTCTTTTATTTTTTTCATCCATTTACAGGTACAGAATTAAAGAACACGTTCTCTCACTATATTATTGATGCACTTAAGTGGAGTGTTCCAAAGCATGTAATTACCATGTAGGCTTATGGCCCTGAAGTAGCCGCGGATAGTGGTGCTGCATATCCATGATTTGAAGGACATACAGTGATGATTATAGAGGCAGTACTCTACATCCATTCTAGCCCTTTTGTGTTTAGCTGGTTGTCATGGCAAATAATTGGATAGAATTTAAGCCACTTTCTTCCAAGTGGGAAATTCATAATTTTACCCTTCACCTAATTTTGTAGATACTTTTAAAGAATCTTAAAGTTTCTACGGGAATGACGTAGAGATGTGTGGGAAAATTTTTCACATAAGAGTACCTCAGTAATTAGACTTCTTTTGGGGGCATGAAATATGACGATTTTCATTTGTATCAATTGCATCATTTTTCCGTAACAAAGCAGAAGATTTTGGAACATCTTTGCAATAAGAATCCATTGTTGTTTGCCATGACAGTTTTGAGAGAGATAGAAAATAGAATAGAAAATTGAAATCTTATTAAAATTTAGCTAAAAAGACATTTAGGTTACAGATACATCTGGAAAAGGTATAGAGATCTTACAAGACACTGCAGATAAAGGGAATAGAAACAGAAATAATTTAAATTAAAAGTAAAATAGGATTGCAAAAAGATGAAAAGTTGATATTAATTGACTCAGGGAATATATATGTAACAATTTTATATTTTATTGATTACTCTCCATTTTAGTTGTATATCATTGAAAAGCACATTGTTATTTTATGTTACACTGTGTATATTACAGACCATATTATTATATGTTTTATTATCTTCCTTTAATTGTAAAGTATAATTCAATACAAAATTCAATAACATAAAGAAACTTGAAAATAATGGAAATGAAAATAATTAAGAAAGAAAAGGTTTGCACATTTGGCATTACTCATTTGTGTATAGATAAACAAAATGGAAATAGAGAGCATCAAATGATAACAAAACCTTAGACTTGGATTACAAAACACTAAAAGTATGGGAAATTGGGGATGGAGACATAGCATAGAGGTAAGTTGTTTGCCTTGTATGTGGAAGGATGGTGGTTCGAATCCCACCATTCCATTTGGTCCCCCGTGCCTGCCAGGAGCGATTTCTGAGCTTAGAGCCAGGAATAATGCCTGAGTGCTGCCGGGTGTGACCCAAAAACCAAAACAAACAAACAAAAAAAGACACCCAAGTATACTCATGTTTTAATTAGTAGCTTCAATTCTAGAAGAGATGTTAAAATGTGTAGCTGGTGTCCAAAAATATAGAATAGCTGGTAAGGCACTTTCCTTGCACTTGGCTGACTCATTTTCCAACCCTGACACTACTATATAATTCCCTGAGTCTGAGTATAGAGCCTTGAAGGAACCCCTAAATACCACTAAGTGTAGCCCCAAATAAATCAAAAAATGTAGCTGATTCACGAGTTCTGTAATTATTTATACTTCATGTTGATGTTTCTGGCAGTAATATGTATGTATATATACATATATATGTATATATACATATATATATTTTTAAATGCCCCTCTGTTAAGGTACTTTGAAATAATTGCATTATTTCATAAACCATCTTATGTTTAGTTGTCCATAAAAACTAACTGACATGGTGGATCATATGCAGCAGCTATAGTATGGAATCCTATACTATGCTAAAGAGTAAGAAATTCTCTTTTATAAATTACTTATTTCATAGTCAAGGTGTAGTAGAGTTTTTCATAAAAAAAATGGGAAAATGTATAAACAAGGTGGAAAAAACTTAAAGTAGTATCAGTAGAGAAAGAAACAGGAGATGACTTTGTATATGTCCCATAATAGATGACTGGATAAAAAAAACATGTTATAAGTACATAAATGGAATATTACTTTGCCATAACATAAAGTTATGCAATTTTCTGCTACATAGAGAGGCCATTAGAGTGTCATGCTGATTGAAGTAAGTCACAAGGAGAAAAATCAACACAGAATAATCTCTCTCATATTAGAAATCCAAAGAACATAATATTGGAATAACAAATACCCAATGACAATGGATAGAAAAACCTGAGAACTGGTATTAGTGAAAGGCCTCTTGAGGAGGCTCGGGGAGGACAGGAGGAGGCTTCTCTGGTGTGGAGAAGATTTCAACCTGGAAGAGAATATAGCCTTGAAAGGTAGTAAAATTCTATGTATGAAATTCTATCAGTAACAGTACTGCAAAACACATAGCAAAACTTTTTTTTTTAAAGCAGGTCTTGCAGATGCAAACTCACGAGTGGGAGGTGTGGGGAATTGATGGAGGGAAATAAATACTGCTCAGAGGATTGTATTGTTGAAACAGTATGTCTCTTTCTCAAAGAAGAAATATGAATAACCATAAGGCACATGCAAAAATAATCCACATCACTAATCATCAGGGAGATGCAAATCAAAACAATGATGAGGTACCATCTCACACCACAGAGACTGGCACACATCACAAAGAACAAGAACAACCAGTGCTGGCAGGGATATGGGGAGAAAGAAATTCTCATTCATTGCTGGTGGGAATGCCGTGTAGTCCAGCCCTTATGGGAAACAATATAGAGATTTCTCAAAAAAGTGGAAATTGAGCTCCTATTTGACCCAGATAAACCACACCTAGGGATATACCCTAGAACACAAAAATGCAATACAAAAATCCCTTCCTCACACCTATATTCATTGCAGCACTTTTTACAAAAGTCAGACTCTGGAAACAACCAATATGTCCTTTAACAGATGAATGATGAATGGCTAAACAAACAGTAGTACATATACACAATGGAATATTATGCAGCCATCAGGAAAGATGAAGTCATGAAATATTCCTATACATGGAATATATTATGCTGAATGAAATTAGTAAGTGGAAGAGAGAGACACACACAGAATAGTCTCACTCATCTATGGGTTTTAAGAAAAATTAAAGACATTCCCAGAGATGAGGCCCGAAAGGACCAGCTCAAGATATGAAGTTCACCACAAAGAGTGGTGAGTGCAGTTAGAGAAATAACTATACTGGGAAATATCATAACAATGTCAGTGAATGAGGGATGTAGAAAGCTTGTCTCGAATATAGGCGGGGGGTGGGGAGGGAAGAGATGGAGGCATTGGTGATGGGAAGGTTGCACAGTGAAGGGGGTTTTCTTATTATGATTGAAATCCAACTACAATTATGTTTGTAATCATGGTGTTTAAAGAAAAGAATAAATAATAAATAGAAAAAGAAACTATGTCTGAAACCTAATCATGAATAACTTTGAAACTTCACAATCTTATGCTGATAAAACAAAACCAAAAATAAGTCCTACCCTGATCTATAAATTTAAATTAAATATTTTATTAATATCTTTATTTAGACACCCTGATTATAAACATGATTGTAGTTGGGTTTCAGTCATATAAAGTACATCCCCCTTCACCGTTGCATCATTCCCATCACCAATGTCCCAAATCTCCCTCCTCCCCACCTCCCACCCCCTCGTTCTGCCTGTACTCTTGGGAGAGCTTTCCACTGCCCTCATTTGTTCACATTGTTATGATAGTTGTCAGTGTAGTTATTTCTTTAACAGCACTCACCACTCTTTGTAGTGAGCTTCATATTGTGAGCTGGACTTTCCAGCCCTCATCTCTTTTGTCTTTGAGAATTACTGCAAAAATGTCTTTTATTTTTCTTAAAAGCCATAGATGAGTGAGACTATTCTGTGTCTATCTCTTTCCCTCTAACTTATTTCACTCAGCATAATAGATCCCATGTACATCCATGTATAGGAAAATTTCATGACATCATCTCTCCAAATATTTTATTCATCCTATGTCTCATAACATACATAATTAATCATATTCATTTTAAGAATGTCCATATGAGAATGAAATGGTAACTTATATATGTGTGTACACATTATATATCATGAATGCTAAATCTTAATATTATGGTGTGTGAAAAATAGATAATCACCATTTATAGCCAAACTATGTTTGTTCTGTGCTTATGCATAGAGAGATCATTTCTACAAAGGAAGTTTTATTTTAAATTACAAAAAGGCAGACTTGTTAAGCAAATACTAATAAGAATATATATCATCACAGATATTGTACAAGATGGCATAACCAACAAAAATTCCACACATTTCCCCCTTGTTTTGCTAGTTAAACTTCAGTCCTTGGAAATTAAAGCATTGTTTCCTTTCAACAATTTTGATTTTTCACTTTTCCTGACAGATATTATGAGAAAGAGAAATATAGCAAATCAGATATTTGGATATTCAGAAAAATCCACTAAAATTAAAATGTAGTTAATTACCACAGAGTCAAATTTAAACATTGTGAGGTAGTTCAGAACTACGTAACAACTCTAAAGCAAGTTTGAAAATTGTTTAAAATTGGTCTGGTTTGAAAAGATAGCACAGTGAGGTGTTAACCTACCTGAATTCCATCCGGGTATATCTTGGTCCTTAGAGCACTTCTACTAATGACCCCTGAGTATAATCTCTGAGCACCACAAGGTGTGGCCCTAAAACAAATCCACACCAAAAACCATAAATATTACTTAAATAATACACAAGAAATCTATTTTCAATGAGAAGAAATAGAAAACCATATCGGAAATCTGTTTGCAAAGAACAACAAATGAATACCAGCTGAGAAAAACATTTCACTGATATCCAGCTGAATTTATGCAATAATTATATCATCCTAGTTTGTTGATGAAAGTTTTGTTTTATTTAATATATATAATTTCAAAAATCAAGGCCAGGTCTCCTAGATGCAAAACATGTACCTTTTGACTGAGCAACATCTCTGGCCCCTTGTTGAGATCATTATAGTGTAACACATTCTCCTGGACTTTAAAATATAAACTTATAGGGGCCAGAGCTGTGCAAGGAGCGGTAATGCATCTGCCCTGCTGGCTCTAGCTAGCCTAGGACGAACTGTAGTTCAGTTCCCCAGTGTCCTATATGGTCCCCCAAGCCAGGGGCGATTTCTGAGCGCATAGCCAGGAGTAACCCCTGAGCATCACTGGGTGTGGCCCAAAAAAAAACCCCAAAAAACAATATATCTTTACTACTATAACCAATAAGATTTAATTATATGTTGCCCTTTGAATATTTGTTATCTCCTTATTTTGTTTCTTTATATCCCACATATGAGGGAAATTGTTCTGAGTCTTTCCAGCTTATTTCTAGTTGATTTCACTCAGAATGTTTTCCAGATGCACCCACAGAACAGCAAATTGCATGATTTCATCTTCCAATGTTTTACTGTCTTTTTCCTAGTATATAGTTTGGCTCAGACATTATTATTAAACTGGTACATATGGTGGCATATCCAAGTTCATTGAGACAGTATAGATACTTTTATTAACTTTTAAAATGATACTGCTTGCCTGTCAAGAAGTCTCAAATTTATCTTATGATCTGTTTATCTCATTCACAGGTAAATATAGACTTGGATCTCCAGCAAGGCATCAGGCCCACCCAAGTTTTCTAATCATTTCTTTTCTTAAATACATTGTAGTAAGTTTTCAAATTATTTCAGAGTCCCTTATCATTTTTAACTCCCAAAATTTTATATATAGTTAATAAAGGATGAATTAAAGCTCGTTTTCATTGACTTCTTAGTTGTTTGTTTACAAAACAGTGGGGTCTACCATAAGTCCACTCAACTTCCAATGTGCCATTTTTCTGATTAAATCAGTATCTATCTTACTTCTGCCTCACATTTTCTGTTGGAAAGAATCCCTTCACTTAGCCTATTTATCATTCCCTTATTTTGTCCTTTCTCTTACGAATGATTCTTGCATATCTATAGAATAATGTTTACTTTAGAAGTAATTCTGAAGGCCTCACATGTACATGAATAAAAGATAGTTATATAAAATGGAAATAGAGAAAATTATTGATATACAGTAAATATGTGTATATATAGGTATAAATATATGTGATACATAAAATATTTTTATTCATAAAAATTATAACTTATAAATCAAATTAGAAGTCAAGTTTGGCTACTTTAATTCTACATTAAATTTATGGGAACACATAATACCTCAGAGAGGCTATATTCCAAATATGTCATTCTTCTTTTCTTTTACTATCTATAATGTATTTGTAAAAGTGTATTATGCAAAAAATGTATCATGCATTTAATTAAATTTTTAATTAATATTTATGTACCAAGTAGACTATCATCTTGAGGGTTGCAGCTCAATTTTACTTGTAACTTTTCTGATATTAAAATAAAAATGCAGTTGTAGTTGTAGACAGATACATGACAGATAACTCACTAACTATACTGCTTTTTTATCCCCTTGCAAACCACACCTTTTAATAAATCAGGGTCATTCTAGAAATATTCCAGTTTTAGTAACAGCTACCCAGAGTTAGATAGACTGAAAAGTGTAGGACTATACTTCTCTAAATTGCTAATATTTCCAAGACTCCTGACACCAACTTCAGATCCTTAAAATAACACTACATTTTAATAGTTTTCTAGAATAGCCCTCATTTTACTAAAAGGTCTATATTAATAAATTTTCTTTCTACTAGTAGCAAATTAAATGCATCAAAGAAAATGATGCACCAGGCAGAATCTGAGAGGGATCCAAACATGAATCTCTATTATTATCCATATTCACTTTAATATTGGCATTGATGTGTGAGGTTGCACATGTGGTATTGCCAGCCAAGACAGCTTGCCAGACATTCATTGTCTGGAGTTTTTATTTCAGCTTCATAATATATACATGTGTGATTAATTGTCCACTTGATTGAACTAAGTATCCAGGTCAATTTATATCATATTTATCCAAAGATCAGTCCTCTCAAACACATAATTTGGTTCGGAGCATGGCTTGTTTGAGTCAAAGACTAGCAAACATGACAGCATCTTCTACAACAAAGATATTTTATAAATTATGACACATATTATTTTTCAGAATCAAGGACAAAGGCCAGCACAGACATCTCTTTGGACAGGAGGAAATTCTTTTGTTTTTACTGTTGAAGGTCTTTCTGGTGGTGGCAAAGTCTGGACTTTCATCAGATGGTACTCAGATCCTTGTAATACTAGGGGTCATACCTAGATGAAACATATTTCTATTACAGAGACAATTACCATCAATATCAAATTCCTTAATACACAAATTAGAACAGATAATGACAATTCTTTATATATTAAGTTTTCAAGAAACTTCAGTTTATTTTCCTACTACACTTATAAATGTTTTTACTTGTTAAAGCTGAAGCAGTAATGGGAATTATTCAAGTTAAAAAGCACATGGAATCTCACTTTTCTTTGAAGATTCAGTAACTTATTTTTACGAAATAATCCTTGAATTTCTACAGATATTTTATTAAAATTATTGTTAAAGTTACTTAAAAAGTTGATTCCTGAATGGTACAATAGGGAAGGTGCTTGGCTTGCATTGGCTGACCAGCACTTGATTCTGAACCTACATATGATGAACTTTGGAGTGCCCTGAATGCAGAGCAAAGAGAAAGATTCAGCCTATTTTTCCTGAAAATATTGAGTAGCAAATTGCCTTGCATGAATGTAAGCCTGGTTTGCTCCTTGAAATCACATCTATTCTCCCAATATCAGTCAAGAATGATCCCTGAGAATATCCAAGAGCAAGCCTTGAGCACTGCTGGCTGTGGACCCAAAACTATACAAAATTATTTTTTGCCTACTGTATTTCTGAGCTTAAAATTTAAAAGTGAATTAAAAAAATGAAAGAAAACCATGAGATGTAACTTATTGGAAGAGTATTTGCCTTGCAAATGTGAAGCTTGGGGCTCAATCTCTGGCACCACATCATTTAAATATATAAATAAAACACATATTATATTATTTTATTCAGGGCCGGTGAGGTGGCGCTAGAGGTAAGGTGTCTGCCTTGCAAGCACTAGCCAAGGAAAGGACCACGGTTTGATCCCCCGGCGTCCCATATGGTGCCCCCCAAGCCAGGGGCAATTTCTGAGCTCTTAGCCAGGAGTAACCCTGGAGCATCAAAAGGGTGTGGCTGAAAAAAAACAAAAAATGTATTTTATTCATGAAGTCAAAAAGATCAATAAAAACTAAATAGTAGCTTTGTTATGATCAGATCAAAAGAGCTTGGATCCTGAAAGTACAGAAGGTAAGGTGCTTGTCTTGAACATGGCTGACTCAATTTAATCTCTAGCACTGCATATGGTCACCGAAACCCACGACAAGTGATTCCTGAGAGTAAAGCCAAGAGTAAGCCCTAAGCAAAACTCTGTGAGGCCACAAAACCAAAATTAATTAATTAATTTAAAAGGGTTTAAAATTATAGGTTAATAGAAGATTACTATTCCAATGTTTAGGAAATTAATGTATAGATTTGAGTAGCATACAACTGAAAAGTAAATAAGTGGACATATCTGTATACATTATGGAATTAATTTTTTCTGTTTTGGTTTACACACCCAGTAATGCTCTGGGGTTTTGCCGGGGACTGCATTCAGAAATCACTTCTGATGGGCTCAGGGTATCAAAACCCCGGTCAACTGCATGAAATTAAGTGTCTTATTCTCTGTATTATCTCTCTGGTCTACTAAATAACTTAAAAGCAAATAGTTGACCTATCATTAAGAATAGTTTTTTGTTTTATTGTGTGTGTTTGGGATATAATCAGAAATAAGCACATTTTACTCCTGACTCTACACTCAGGAATTACTCCTGGTGGGCTTCGGAGACCATATGGGATGCTAAAACTGAACCCAGATGGACTGCATGCATAAAAAGCACCCCACTCACTGTACAATTTCTCTGACTTCTTATTAAATTTTTTTCAACTGAGAAAAAATATATCAAAAATAAAATGAATAAATAAATAAAATAACATTTGTTTTACTAACAAAAATAATAAAATGGGATGAATTGAACAAAGGAGATTAAAAAAAGATTCTCCCACTATAGAAATGTTTTCCAGTTCTATATCTATATTAGATTTTTCTTTTTGATTTTTTTTTGAGTTTTTTTGGGGGCACACCCATTTGACTCTCAGGGGTTACTCCTGGCTATGTGCTCAGAAATTGCTTCTGGCTTGGGGGGGCCATATGGGACACCAGGGGATCGAACCATGGTCCGTTTTAGGCTAGCACTTGCAAGCAAATGCCTTGTCTTTAGCTACACTGTTCGGGCCCCATAGAATGTTATTTGTTTTGTTTGGGGTCCACACCCAGCAAGGCTCAATACTTCTGACTCTACAATCAATCCTGGAAGTCCTTGAAGAACCATCTAGGATGCTATGAATGAAACTTTGTGCACTTCCACGTAAGGCAAAAGTGCTCTATCTTCTGTATTATCAATCCTGTCCAAGAGTACATAGCTTTAAATCAATCTCTCCTTTTAGAAAATTGAAGCTGTTTAAATAAAAAAAATAATCAAAGACTGGAAAAATAGTGAAGGAGGCAAGGTGCTTTTCTTACAAACAGCAGCCAGCTTTATTTTATTTCACAGAATCATGTATGACGACCCTGAACATTGCCTGGATACATTTAGGAATATCCCTGAGTACCATTGCATATGATGAAATAATCTCCAAATTATAATCAATAAAAAAACTAAACCATGCATCACAAATGTTTCATGTTTAAAGAAATTCAGTAAATGTTTTTAAGCCTCAAACTAAGTAATGTATATAAAAGCCCTTTGAAAAATATAGGAAGTTCTAAAAATGCAAGTTTTTTCCTAACTATATCAATATGTTTATATTATTAATGAGCTTTTAAAAATTATTTAATACTTAAACTTTAATTTTACCCATAAGCCTTTCTTTAAAAGAAGCCATTAACTTAAAAACATAGGTCTCTATATACACTTTGCCGATCTAAATTAAAAGAATCTATTTTTATCAATACCTATAATCCATCTCCTTTGTTATTGCCTATTTGTTGATGGGTAATGTGTGTGTTCTTATGAACAAAGATATTTCAAATTGAGTATACAGAAACCAACAGATAACTGTTGGAAAAGCAAATAGGAGTGGTCAAGAGTAAATAACATCCAGAGATGAACTGCAGAGATGAAAGGGAAAAGTCACAGTAATATGACTTCAGTTGCCATAATTATAGTAACTGTACATTTAGTTACTTGAGCAGTGACACTTCAAATTTCTGCAAAGTGCCATTCTCTTAATGTTCCAAAAGGCACCTAAGCAGATATCCCGAGAGTAAAATTCTTTCACATTTCTTTTTGGATAATTTAAATTAGCTTTTGCTTTTATTGTTCTGTTCACAAATAAATGGTTTCATAGACATATTCCCTTTGGTTTGTTTTCATCATGAAATAGATATTCTTTGATATTGATCTTAATCTATGATCATTTCCTTTGGTAATGCTTTATCTTGGATATCTTCAAGTTTGCTTTAAGTCAAGATGCTTTCACTACATTATTTTTTCATCCTGAGCAATAGTAACTCGGCATCAGTCTTGTGTATATTAAAATATATTGAAATTATCTAAACTTGCTTTCTAGATACCCACCAAATTTGCTAAAATTATCAAATATTGTGTATGAATAAGGTAATTAAAGTTATTTACTGTGGCTTGTAAATGTGTGGGTTCATAAAATGTTCATATATTTGTAAAAGAGTGTGGAACTATCATTACATAATCAGTTTTAATCAATATTTTACTAAAATCTTTAGTTAAAAGAATAGCAAATTATAAAATTTTAAAGGCAAAAATAAACTCAATATTTATGGTTAAAATTGGTGAATAAATGTTTTATACAAAAGCAAATTGATTTCACAATTAATGTTCTTCAAGTCTTTTGCACAATTGACTAACATTTACTACATAAAGATCTGGTATTGTCCTTGATGTCCCATTAGGATAAATTTAACTAACAAACAAAATTAATTGAGTCATGATTTGAGATCTAAATGGTGCCAACAGGTAAAAGTAGCCATACTTGTATGTCATACATATTTTTGTTTCCAATTGAGAAACTATAATTTAAAAATAGAGCATCAAACAAAGAACTCTTTTTGAACTCTTAGACAGAAAATCTTTGAAATATTAGGAGATATTTTTTTTTCCTGATGGCCAGAGAGAAATTACAAAAGGAATGGCACTTTTAAGCAGAATGACAGGTTAAATCTCTAGCATTTTACCTGTTCTCTCAAGAACCTCCAGGGATAACTACTGAGCACAGAGCAAGGAATTGACCTTCAGCACTGGTGTGGCCAAAACATTTGCAACCATCCCTTCAAATAAAATAAATGTTATGGGAAAGAGGCAGTAAGACTGCTAACTTTAATGATTATCTATAATAAATGTAATTTTCTTAACAGGTGGGGGGGGTTGGGTGGGGAGGAGGAAGATTTGGGACATTGGTGATGGGAATGTTGCACTGTGATGGGTGTTCTTTACATGACTGAAACCCAAACACAATCATCTATGTAATCAAGGTATTTAAATAAAATTTATAAAAATTGTTGTTTTCCCAATCTTCCTGTGAAGATTTAGAGCAATTTTTTATAGGAGTTTTCTAGTCTGGCTATATGGAACCCCAATTTGCCTTTGTCTTGGTAAGAGTTGGAATTATTCGTAGCAAAATTAAAATGATAGTTGCTCTCCCCATTTTGACTAATGTATTCAGGCCTAAATTTTATCTCCTCTTATCATACTTCAGACATACCCACTCTAACATTCCGTAGTTTTAGAGCAAAAATAAAGAGAGATTGGATTAGTTGGCATATTCCTGTTAGTGGCTATCCCCTTCTTTACTAGCCATTGACAACAGAGGTAATTTTAAGTTCACTCTATTTTATCACTTGACTTTATCTGTCAAAATGTTGTTTTAAGAGTCTATGCCTACTGTTTTTCAGTCTTTTTGTTTCCCAGTCAAGGCCTTTGTTGCAGAAAATGTTACACTTGTACCCCCCCCCCCCAACTCCCACCCCTGCTACCAGGGACAGAGGAGAGGGTAGGTAACTGTCTACAAGCTGACTGAGAACTTGAATAACTCCCACAGGAAGAGCTGGTAGGGAGTTTGTATTTTTGGCCATGAATCCAGGTCTTTCATTTTAAGTTTCAGGGTGCGTCATGCAGTTGAGTGCTGATTGAATGGGGGCACCGAAGGCTCTGGGGATCAAGCTGTGACATTTTTCTGAGCCTGAAGGCTGCTCACAGTTATTACAGCACAGGCCTTGCTCACCGCTGCTTTAGGGGACACGGGAGAAGGAGGTTGTGCTTCCGAGTGTGGGTGGTCGAATAAACTCTTTTAGCAGCAGCAGTTGGTCTATTTAGCTTGAAAAAGAGACCACCAGCGGCCCCCAAAGTGCTAAAAAATTACAATCAATTTTAAAAATATATATTATATTACATAAAAGACTGTAAGAGCAAATGCTGAGCATTGCTCCACAGAATTACCAGCTGCTAAATGAGGCAGTCACATGCAGCCAAGCGGGATTTATCCAGTAACCCAGAGAATTTCTAGATCTCCCACGACTCTAGTCTTCTCAGTGAGAAAACTTTTTTCAAAATCTCAGCAAAACACAAATAAAAGTAGAAAGCAAAAGACACAAGCAAGTTCAAAGAAAACGAATTGAAGGGATCTAGTGTAATGTAGTTTTCTTGGTGTTTATTCTTTGGCTGTAAATGGTTTAAGGTTTGGTTATAACTTGCACACTATCTTTTCTTTTAGATCAGAATTATCAACTTCTCTTTTCATACTCATGTAGTTTGTGGTCTGGCATTATTGTTTTTTAAAATTGTTGTGAACTTGATTCTTAAAGATTATCTCAAAATAACTTTCAGTTTTGTTTTGCTTTTGTTTGAGAGTCAGACTGGCAGTGCTGGGTCTCACTTCAGGCTACAATCAGAAATCACTCTTCTCAGGGACCTTGTGGGATGTAGAAATCCATCTTGAGTTGGCCATGTGCAAGGCAAATACTCTATCTGCTCTATTCTCTCTGGAATCAAAGAATGAGTTTAAGGCAAAGTCTTCTTTTTGTTCATTTTTTTGCTTGTTTGGGGCCCAGATCTGGGGATAATCAAGGGTTACTCCTGGCTCTGTGCTCAGGAATTACTTCTGGCTTTAATGCTCCGGAAGTACTTCTAGTGAGCTCAGGGGACCCTATAGAACGCTGGGAAAAGAACCAGACCCAGATTGACTGCACAAGACAAATGACCTATCAATATAAAACAATGGCAGTCTATTTTAGTCTATGTTTATACCTTAAGAAATTATTGATACCTAGAAATGTTATCATTACCAATTAACTTTTTTTATCTAACACAAAAGTTACTTTAAAAAATACTCAATAATACACTACTTTCGTTAGTACAAGTAATCATAAATTAATCACAATAATAATTTTTAGTTACCATACAAAATAAAAGGCATTTGGCATTCTGTGGTTCTCATCAAGTTCAAAACTAGAAGTGCAATGTGCAATATTCTAAAACATAGGATAAACATTAAGAAATTTGTTATATCCTGAAGAATCATGAGAGCTTTGTCTTGCATCAAAATTTTATTGTGATATGAAATGTGGAATCTCATTACTTGTAAACAATTTTACATTTTTGAGCATATATTTTAAATTAAACCTATTATATTTTCATGAATCATATTTCTTCAGGATGTGTAGCTGATGTATCTGATGTACCATATAAAAGGAAGGTGATGTTTAAAAATATATCATCCACACAATCTCCCTAGGCTGGCCACTCTATATAAAAATATTGCCTTTTCTCTACCTAATCAACATTGAATTTAGTTTCAATTTCTCTGAGATATCCCAATGACTTGTAACCTAATTATTGTTATGTTTACTCTTCAGTGTCCCTCTTACTTGGTACCTGGTTTATTGCTGTATCTCTATAGCTAAAGATATTCTCCACTTGTTTGATAAAAAATATGGGGTCTAATTTTAATTGTCTTCCATATGTATCAATACAATATGTAAGACATACATATTATATATGTATATATAACTTTTATATATAACTTGCCTTCTTATTTGACAATACTGAAATTATATATCTATTTAAAAACTTGTATCATAGACTTTTCAAGTGATGGCCATCATATCCTATAATTCTACAATTACCTGGAGTTTATTAAAACACATTTCCACAGGGGCCAGAGTGGTAGTACAGAGGTAAGGCATTTGTGTTGCATGAGAGTGACCCAGGATGGATGCAGGTTTGATCCCAACATCCCCTAGCCAAGAGCAGTTTCTGAGTGCAGAGCCAGGAATAACACCTGAGTGCCACCAAGTGTGCCCCCCAAAAAAACCCAAAATAACCCCCACATTTCAACAAATTTACACTAGGAGATGTAATCTCAGATTTTACATGTGTTGAATATATATCTCAAAGCATTCAAAAGTTTTAAGTGTGATATGCATACTTTCTAAAATTTTCATCAGGATTCATAAACTAAAGGGAATGGAGGGATAGTGTCATGGATTGAGTATTTACCTGCATGGAAGTGACATGAGTTTGGTCCCTGGACCCCATATGATTCCTGAGTCATGCCAGGAATGATCCCTGAGTATTGAACTTTGAGCATCCCCTGCACTCAACCAGGTCTGCCTAATCCCTAAAAAAAGGTTCATAATTATAATAAGTTGCTACTATATATACCAAGAATACAATTAAATGAAGAATATGAATTTAATAAAGCTACCAATATCATGAAGAAAGACCCCTGTCTAATAAGTTCACCACTTTAAAGTCCAATTATGCACTGTCAGACATATCAATATCACACATGCGTTAATGAGTGGATGCTGGTGAGAAATCAGTTTGTAAATAACAAAGCTGCATGATAAATTCCAATCTAATTTTTATAGCATATGTCTAACAATACAATTACTAGGTTTATAGCTTGTTGCTAGAAAGTTTCCTATGTATTTTACTTACTTTTATCAAATGATTGGGGGATGGAGTCCCCAAGTGTTACTAAGGGGCCCACATATCAGACCGAGAGATTCCCCTCCAAACAAGCAAAACTGATTAATGTGAGTGTCTGAGAACATAGTGATGCTCCAGTCTCAACATGCTGGATGCGCCAGACTACACATAGCAATTTTTAGTGGACTAAGTGGTACCAGGGATTCAACCAGTCAGCCAAATGCAAGGCGTAAGTTTCAGTTCCTGCACTGACCCACAACTTTAATGAACTAATACCAGAACATTTTATTTCATCTAGAAGACACACCAGAAAATCAGCTTTTATTCATAAAAAAAGATGTTCTATGTGCAAAACATCATTTCAAAGATTTTTATTTAAGTTTCGATTACTTATTAAAAACAAAAAAAATTAAGATCACCTGTGTCTCTTCCTCTTAATATCTAGCTAGTGAAGATTTTGTAAGACCAAAATGGTTAACAGAGAGTTTCTTAAAGCTCAAAATGAGTTCAGAAACACTTTTAGTAAAATGTCAACATTGAAAGGTGAACTGAAGATGCCAGAAGTAGGTTTAGAACTGGGAAGACAGTATAGCAAGCAAAGAACCAGTCTTGCAATACAGATGACCTAGGTTTGATCTTATTTGGGTTCTCCAAGCCCTAATAGGAGTGATATCTGATTACAGAATCAGAAATAGGTCCTGAGCAATGTTGGTTGCCTCCACCACCAAAAGAAAGTAGATTTTAATTATGAAGAACTTTCATATTTAAAGAACAGTGCTTTTAAGAAAAATAATTAAAAAGATAAAGCAAAATTATTGTTTAAAAGTCAACATAGTTTTTATATAGCAAGCCACAATTTATGGGGCCCAGAGAGCTAGCACAGTGGCGTTTGCCTTGCAAGCAGCCAATCCAGGACCAAAGGTGGTTGGTTCAAATCCCGGTGTCCCATATGGTGCCCCGTGCCTGCTAGGAGCTATTTCTGAGCAGACAGCCAGGAGTAACCCCTGAGCACCGCCAGGTGTGACCCAAAAACCAAAAAAAATATATAAATTTATATAGTTTTATAAATTTTATAATTATATAATTTTATAAAATTTTACAAATTTTATAATTTTTATAAATTTTTGAAAGTCAGTATTTCTATTGGAGATGGATTTTCAGCTACTCTTTGAGACCCAGTCAATCTTCTTTTTCAGCAAAATATAAAATATGAAAATAGTTACCATTATATATCTAGTAACCAATTCTATTCCACATATTTTTTGGGGGGTAAGGGCCATCCTCAGTGGTTCTCAGGAATTATATCTGTCTCTATGTTCAGGGGTTAATCCTGACAGTATTCAGGGGATCATATGTAGTGCAAAGAATTAAATCATGCAAGGATTTACCTATTGTACTAGCTATGTTTTCCCACTACACAATTCTCTAATAATAGTTTTATTTTGGTTTCACACCTGGCAGCACTCAGGGGCTACTCCTGGCTCCACACTCAGAAATCATCCTTGGCAGGCTCGGTGGGGACCATATGGGATGCTGGGATTAGAACCACAGTCCTTCTGCATGCAAGGCAAATGCCCTACCCCCATGCTATCTCTCCAACCCCAAATCGATTCTCTAATAATCTTAGATCTAATAGTTTGTTATTTTTTGTTGGTTTGTTTGTTTGGCTTTTTGAGCCACACCCTGTGACGATCAGTGTTTACTCTTGGCTATGTGCTCAGAAATCGCTCCTGGCTCCAGGGTACCTCGTGGAGCACCAGGGATCAAATCAAGGTCCGTCCTGGATCTGTCTCCTGCAAGGCAAACAGCCTACTGCTGTGCTATTGCTCTGGTTCATATATCTAATAGTTTGTAATACACATCTTAATCCAGAGATTTAACTGTGTTTCTTTATAAAACTCCTAAATTTAAGTAATTACATTATTTTTAACAAGATAGCTATCCTATCTAACTATGAACTTGCATGTAATTTTAATAGTATCCTAATTTTTGTAGGAGAATTTTGACACTGGTGGTGGTTAAATAACTGGTGGAGTTAGATCACTAAATATGTGAAAGTATGTTATCAACAAGTTTTTGAATTGTGATAATAAACTTAGAAAGAAATAAAGAAAAGAAAAAATAAAGAAGGAAAAGATTTTCAAAATATGGTCTGTTTTAAATAAAAATAGAATGATCTTTTATTTACCCTCTCTTTACAATTCAAATATACTTATCTTTTCAAATGTATATTTTATTCAAATATATATTTATATATTCAAATATATTATTTAGTATATAACCATATAACAGTGATTCAGAAACTAATTTGTTTAATTAAAGCATTTTTTTAAACAAATTTTTAGTTCCCGGTTTCTCTTATCACTGAAAGTCTTTTTTGTTTGTTTGTTTTTTGTTTTTGTTTTGGGGCCACACCTGGTAACACTCAGGGGTTACTCCTGGCTATTTGCTTAGAAATAGCTTCTGGCTTCAGGGACCATATGGGACTCCAGGGTTCGAACCCAGATCCATCCTAAGCTAGCGCCCCTAAAAGTTTTAAACATTGTCAGCAATAATAAAACAATTAACATTTAAAGCTCCTGTGTCAGACTCATGAAAAGATATGGGAAAGAAAATCCATTTTATCTATAACTTGGTTTTAAACCATTCTTTGAGTTCCCCAGGCATGAGGTTTTATAGGTCACCTTTAGATGGATAAGTGTCAGAACACCTAGACAGAATTTTGGTAGTGTTCTCCAACCTCTCAATAATTAAATGACAGTCATTTTATTGTGTTGACCACTCAACACTCAGAGAAGAGACTCATTCAGATGTGAAGTACATGCTGACAAAGGCCAACAGTGATGAGTGGTTGTGCTTTAAACTCCTTTAAACAAATTTATCCCTTGATCAGATGTGAATGCTAAAACATTTTTGGACAAGTAATAGTAAACAAGTCTTGTAAAAAATAAATTTACTCAAATATTTTTTTGTTTTTTTGTTTTGTTTTGTTTTACGGGCCACACCCGTTTGATGCTCAGGGGTTTCTCCTGGCTAAGCGCTCAGAAATTGCCCCTGGCTTGGGGGGACCATATGGGACGCCGGGGGATCGAACCACAGGCGTGATCTTTCCTTGGCTAGCGCTTGCAAGGCAGACACCTTACCTCTAGCGCCACCTCGCCAGCCCCTCAAATATTTTTTTTTTAATTTCAAGAGTTATATTTGTTTAAATGTGAAAAACAGGGGCCATGGATGTAAGGCATTTTTGCATGCAGAAAGTTGGTGGTTCAAATCCCAGCATTCCATATGGTCACCAGAGCTTGCCATGAGTGATTTCTGACCATAGATCCAGGAGTAACTCCTGAGCGCTTCCGGGTGAACCCCGCCCCAATCAAAAACTGAAAAACAGTAATATTTTGAAGCAATAGCATTTTCTCATTTTCCATTTTTGGACAAGTAATATTATAACAAGTCTAGTAAAAAATATCATTTTTTTTAATTTCAAGGGTTATATTTGTTTAACAGTAAAAAACAGTAATATTTTGAAGCAATAGCATTTTCTTATTTTCAAGTCAATGAATTGTGTTATATTGCACAACAGTAATATTGCCCCTTTCAAAGTTTAATGTGAAAAGGAAATACTTGTTTTGCTTTTAGTTTTTACTTTGAATACTTCCTGACTAAAACAGCTGTATTTTTTAATACTGTGAATCAGACTAAACAAGATTTTTAAACTATGAAAAAGAGTTGGAAAATAAAGATATAATTAGTTGAATTTAAAGTGAAATCATTGTCATATGTTTATGGTTTAAGTATAATCCTAAGGAAATAAATTCTCAAGTTGTTTTACTGATAACCAAACAACACTTTGATGTTTGATATTTTAACATGTTTAAAATTTTAAAATAATTTCCTCAATATTTTACTTATAAATAGAGTAATTAAGGTGGTATATTATTGAATAATTTCTCTCAATCTTCTCTTTATTTTTCTAATATTTATGCTGGTGAATAATTACATCGTATGAGCAACATATTTTCCTTTAACTTTCAGGAATTATTTTCATTAGTTTTGGGGTTTTTTGTTGCTAAGCAAATTTATCATTTTTCAATTTGACTCTAATGACATCATCCAAGAAATTATGTTACTGTTGTTTATTTCTAAGGACTCACATATTTTTCTGTGGCACATCTCTATCTGCCTCATTTAAAAACTGCACATCAACTGAAATTTTTTTAATTATCTGACATTTGATACCATGATTTGAGATGAAAGAATTATGTCATGTTTTTCTTATATGGAAATTCTGCACTATCATTTATAAGTCAATACTGTATAAAACTTAAGGTATCATCACTTTCCTCCACATTTAAGTAAATTTTAATAATTTCTGAGCAGTACTTAGCACTAGGAATTTTAGTGTCAATCTACCTTCCCATTAGCTATGTTACATTAGATAAATTATATAAACTCTCGGTATCCAAGTTTCTTTATCTCCCAAAAGCATGTGTCAATTACGCTTTCCCCAAGGGTATTACATATGAATTAAATTAATTAATATAAACAACATATGTAGAATCACAACTGAAATGTAGTGCTATGCATATTTGTTATTAATTAAAGTGCATTGTTTTATAATGTATTGATTGTCTTTTGTTCTATTTTTTTCTTTTTGGGTCACACCCTGTGAGGTTCAAGGGTTACTTTTGGCTATGATCTCAGAAATCACTCCTAGTTCAGGGAACCATATGGGACGTCTGGATAGAACCAAGGTCCGTCCTGGGTCAGCCACATGCAAGGCAAATGCCTACCACTGTGCTATCGCTCTGGCCTCTTATTGATTATCTTTGAAAGTCATTTGAACAAAATACTCTTCAGATTTTTTTCTCCATTGTTTTTAAGTAAAAATATGAAACCTGTTGAGTTAACAAATAATGATAGCAAAGGAGTAATATCTAGCTATATATTTTTAGGAGAAATAAAAAAGAACAAGTAGTAGTGGGGAAGGGGAGAATTTAAAACAGTTTAGCTATGTCATTACAATAAATAAGAGGTATTAACTTTTTAAAGATCCATATTGTAAATATTTTAGATTTTACAGACCTTAAAATCTCTGTCCCAAGTATAGATAATTCTGGTACTACAATTTTCACCCTTGTATTAAGTAAGCTGCCACTGACAACAAGTTAATAAATCAACTTCTAGATGTATTTCTATAAAACTTTATTTGCAAAAAATATAAAGACAGGAAAAGTCTCTACTTGTCCCTTCAGGTTTTAGTTTTCTATCCTGAAATAGATTATCTAGTATTAAAAAGGGGACTGAAACTTTTTCTCTAATTATTGTCTCTTATTTTAATGTTTTAACACTGGAAGGGGTTGTTAGGCCTTTTTAGTTTGGAAATTCAATTATCAAAAGGAACACTGAATTTAATAAAGAAAGATTATAAAAATGAAGCCGACTTCATGCACTGTCTGTTGCGCCCCACTCAGGAAGGGCACACATTATAAGTGTTGCACTCCTGAAAAAGAATTATTTGCCAAAAAGGCCCGCTTAGAGCAGTCAAAATCAGTTGACCCTTTGCGTGGATTGTTTGGCCATAATTCTAATATGTGGCTGTAACTATCTCTCTCTTTAATTTTAACCAATATTAAAAACCAAGCCTTAGTAATTCTTTCTAACAAAGGAGGACCGTAAAAATCCCGCCAAAAGTCTCCCATTAACCAGCTCTTGTGATCTTTGTTACTTTGGCGCCAAGATCATGTTTTTTCCTAAAACTTAGCTCATAGTAAACCAATTTTCAGTTTTCCCCCAAAACTCTAAAACATTTCTCTCTCTTCCCACTTCCCTAAAAATTACCTGCTTCCCCTGCTTACCCAAAACAAAGCTAACCCAAAACAAAACTTCTTTTCAACTTCAGTATTGGTTCTTTAATGTGCAAATTTTATCCATGGTCTTTCATTCTGTTTCCCACCTTCTTTGATGTCAAAAATTACACCCTGCATTCCAAACCTCAACCTTAAAAGCCACCCAGCTCAAAAAATAAATTTGTCTTCGTCTTACTAGATGCAAGTCCCCACGCTTTTGTGTATGGTCATTCATTTCTACAATATTGTTCCGTCTTTTCGCCATTTTGTGTACCCACTCTCTCCCCGGGAAGGTTTCCCGAACTCCATGAAGAATCTGTTTGGAGGCGCTGGCGTCTGTCTTTTTTTTTTTTTTTTTTGGTTTTGGGGTTACATCCGGCAGAGCATAGGGGTTATTCCTGGCTTTACACTCAGAAATCTTTCCTGGCAGGCTCTGAGGACCATATGGGATGCCGGGATTTGAACCACTGTCCTTCTGCATGCAAGGCAAATGCCCTATCTCCATGCTATCTCTCCGGACCCTGTCCTTTTATTTTTAAGTATAAAAATTTACTCATATGCTTAGGCCACGGAAATTTCCTTTATTCCCCAATACTTACTGTGCTATACAAAAAAAAGTGGGGGTAACACCAAACCCGGCCACTCCAGCATTCCTGTTTCTTGCTTTGTTTTGTCTGTTTTTAACATTATTTTCCTTCTCTTTTTTCTTCCACTTTTTTCTTTCCTTTTCACTCATGTGGATATTATTTGTTGATTTTTTTTTTGGCTGGGTGCTTTTTTCTTTTCTTTCTTTTTTTTTTCTTTTCTCTCTTTTTTCGTTTTTTGGTAGTTGCTACCAATTTTTTTCTTCTCTTTTTCTTATCCCTTTTATCTCCAACAGAATCACATAACTTGGGGCCAGAGTGGTGGCACGGCGTGGTAAGGTGTGCCTTGCCAGCGCTAGCCTGACGAACCATGGTTCGATCCCCCGGCGTCCCATATGGTCCCCCAAGCCAGGAGCAATTTCTGAGTGCATAGCCAGGAGTAACCCTGAGCATCACTAGGTGTGGCCCCCCAAAAAACAAATAAAAAATGTTTTTAAAGAAAAAAAAAAAAAAAAGAATCACATAACTTGTATCATTCAGCCTCATAAATTGAGGGAGGAAAATGATGATACCAGGACCAGTCATATGAACATGTAGTGAAAATAAAAAATGATCAGACTTGAATACCAAACCCAAAGTCAATGACAACAGAATAGATACCCAATCTACAACAAGCTGTAAAGTGGAGACAAGTTACACTAGTATTCTGGGGGTAAACTAGGGAGATATGGGATACATGCTGGGAACAGGGGTGGAGGGAGGACAATACTGGTGGTGGGAATGCCCTTCATTCATTGTCACTATGTACCGTAAATAATTCTGTGAAAGACTTGTAATACACTTCGATCACAATAAAAATTTATTAAAAAATTACTCATATTATATCTAAAATAAAATCATTAAAAGTGCTCAGATATTGTATGTAAACCAAATAATATGCTTTATGGAGGAAAATTTCCTGTTATTGGAAGGGTCGTATTCATCCTTTTTCAGTTCTTAAAAGTTTATTTAAAAATTTATTTAAAAGTTCTTAAAAGTTTATTTAATTTTTAACAATATAACTTAAAATTTCCTTTGCATCAAGGTAAATGCAAGATATGGACACAGCACATTACAAAATAAAAATGTATTAATGATAAGGTTCATTATGCTGTAATAGTGTTTTTTTAAGTTACATTTAGATGATACCTGTTTATTTTTAACAAATGAAATGTTAAAGTTTTATGATTTATTATAAGCTATTAAAAAAGTAAAAGAATTTAGAGAAACCAGAGAGACACTAAAGAGTATAAAGTGCTTGCCTTGCACACTGCTGACCTGGAGTGATCCCTGAGAAAAGACAAGAATAATCCCTGCACCAAAACAACAATAGCAACAGAATGTAGCAGATTGTTGAAAAATATCTAGCATGCACAAAGATGATCTTCTAAACTCTTAAGTGTTTATAAATTACAGAAGTGATTTAAGTTTAAATTTTCTATAAGACTGAATTTACCAAACTCTTAAACATCCTTTCATATCTCTGTGCATCAACTCTTTTGTGTGTATGTAGTTTTCAAATATAGTTTTCAAAGGAATTAATTGATTCATGTTCATTTTATTTCTCTATTTTTCTTTCTTTACATATAAATAAATTGTTCCTTAAATTTCATTTGACAATCTTTGCAACATTTTTCTGTTATCATATCTCAAACATAATATGGGTAATAAGATTATAATCATGCTTTATGCAATTTATTCTTATTCTATCTATTATACACTTAAATTATTTGCATATTTGATATATTTAATACACTAGCATCAAAGATTATAGAGAAATTAAATTAAATGACACTAGAGGCATTAGAAATACTGAGTAAAATGTTTTGAGAATATATAGCATTTCTTTTCATTAACACAACTCAAATTATTTTGATCTGACCCATTTTATAATTTTCTGAGTGCAGAAGGAACACTCATTAAAGTAAAATGACCCTACATTCATGAAAAAATTTTCACAAAGCATCAAATGAATAAGAACCTGGGAAGATATTTTATTATTTGGGGAAGATACAAAAATCTGATGGCCAATTTTGTTCCTCAAATGAAATGTGATCTGTGATATTATTAAAAATTCATTTAATGCCCAAAACATGGGCACTCAGAACACCTCTTCATATTCATGGAAACATTTGTTATGGCAAATAACTCTTTGGTAATGGATGTGATTTTGTACAACTTCTGCTTGACCAAAAGGAGTGTCTCAATATCTCAACATTAACTACTTTCTAAAGGGATAAAATTGAGTCCCAAGCTTTAGTAAAATGCATTCAATTTCTAAAGCATTCATATAGTTTTGTTTCTTGTCATCTTTCAGCTCCTTTATTCAGTTCTTCTATTGAATACATGTACACAACTCTATTTCATTCTCTGTATCTCATTTCCCCTACCTATCACTTTTATTCTCCATCTTTCTTTGATGCAGTATTTCTAAATTGCTCCAAAGGAATTCTCAAATGCATGCTCATGTTTAGGTTTTTATACTTATTTAAGGTTACAGAGTTGGTCATTCAAAAGAAAATAGGTTAACATGATGCAAACTATGGTTCAATTTAATTTAATTATATTTTTTAGAATTGTTTTTTAAACAGGAGTAAATCATTGAAAATAATTTAGTATTGATAATACACACTTAGAGAAATCCATATGCTTATAATATTGTCTTTCACATCTTATAGGAGCTATTTATTTTTGGCACAGTAAAAAGAGTTTCAGTTGTAATCTTTACATTAAAAAAGGCAAAGATATTGCTCATGGTGGTGACTGTCCATTGGAAACAAAGCCTAAATCTCTATAGCCTCCCAGTACCTGTTGTCTTAGTTCAAAATGATCAAATTGTGTGCAACTGCCTTTCTTTAAGTACACATTGCAAGTATAATCTTATATTAGTTTACTTTAGCCTTATAGCAAAAATTACTTCTATTATTTTCCTTTTGACCTTGACCCTTCAGTTTCTGATCTTTAGTGTGTGACCCCTTTCAACTCTGAATTCAGACAGAGAACTGTCACAGAATTAGCCAAAGCTGATCTCTTTTTTCTAAGGAGACAGCTGTTCAGCTGTTCCTTCTTGTAATCTTTTGCCCCAAGCACTGACAACTAGAAACTTGCTTCTAATGTGGTTACAAATTTTGATCCAGCTGGTGACTCCTTTTCAACAATGAAGGTTACTATGAGTCCCATGATAGCACTTAGCATTGAAATCATGTTCTACACTCCTCTTAGGTCCCAGATGCTGGCCCTTTAACCCTATTCTAAACCCAAGCATATGCTACCTACCAAGTATAGTCCATGTTCTTGTTTCTCGCTTAGTTTTGTTCTCTTAATCCATAGCACACCTACCAAAGTTAAATAAATTTAGAACTATTAATTTTAAGTTTTCTAATATTTTCTTGATTCTGTTACAAAATGCCAGAAGTTTATTTAGTCTTAAACTTACCTTGTATCAGACTGGAGTGTTTTTTATCAACTTCCAATTTGCTTTCACACTATAAGATGTTTGTTGTAGCATTAGACACAAATGTCTTAACTTCTAAGATAAGAATTGACTAAGAACTGAAAGCATGATAATACAATAAAGTTTTGACAAACTTTTACTGTACACAATTTGTGAAACATTTTGTAAGATATTAAAAGAAAAGAAATTAATGAACATTAGTTTAGTCAATTTTTACTTACTGTTTATTAATAATCAACTTGTTAAATTATACTACCTACATTTTTAAAGTTGTAATTTGTTATTTTATATGTATTTACCAGTAGTTATATTTTATTCAGTCACTCATCAGTGCAATATTTTACAGTTACTTAGAAAAACATTTATTTCTGGCTGACATTTTGGTACAAAAAGTAGAAAGAGCGTACAGTTAGGTAATGATTTTATTGTATGCTTATCTGAAAATTGTGCTAATTACAAATATATTGTTATTTAAAGCAGTTAACAGAGGATAGTGAAGATATCTCATATGTTCATGGAATGTTTAGGAATATGTGATTTATTTCCTACAAGCATTTGAAGATGACATGCGCTACTAAAAATTTTGCCTTAAATTTCAAAACCACATAAACGAAAAGATCATCATCTATATCTGCATAAAAATGCTTTTATAATTAGAGATATAACTTATTGAGCAAGTAATATTTGTGTATCTTAGTCATAATTATGTGTCCTGCTTTTGGATGACTCATCAGCATAAACTAACCTATATGTTAAAAAATTCCAAAATAGATACAATAATAAAATGACATATAGCTTTTAACATATAACATATAATTTTTACTTTCGATGTGTATACTGAGGAAATAATTAAAAATAACATCATTTAAAATATGGAAATGTCTAAGTTGAGGAAAATTAGTTTTGAGGCAAATATCATTGGGTTTAATAAAAGAAAAGCTATGCTTCAATAAAATAACTTAATTTTTGCATTGTTAGATATTTTCAGTTTATGTATTTTATGTTTTTGTATAAAAAATGCAAGTATTCTAATCTTGCTAAAAAAAATCAAAAGCAGAAATAACAACAAAAACACTTTCAGTGTGTTTAAAAAAGATTAAATACATGCACCTTGTAGATAAACACCTTAGCACTTCTTTAGCACCACATGACCTGGATGAAAGAGTTTATGTCACTAATAATAGAGGAATAGGAATGTGTCACTGTGAACTTCATTTAAACATTACAATGAGCATATTATGAAAATGAATCCAAGTGTTTATCATTAAAATTACTAGAAAATTTACCTTGCAATAAGAATTTTTTTGTATTTAGTGCTAATAAAGGTATTTACTGCTAATTGGTTTCATTTAGCCAGCATTTTACTAGATATTTAGCTAAGAACTTTGAATGTTCTTATCTAATGTTGAGATCATAATAGACTTCTGATTTTTGGATTTCTATACGTTATTTCAGTAGAGAAGGTTTAAGAATCAAAATAAATTGTTGAAATAATCTTTCTATATGTTGAGTTTTCAAATGCAGTTTGTTTCTCATTCTTTAGATTGCTTAAATTCAAAAATACTTGGATATAAAATTATATATTTTATATATAGGATATATATCATGCATATCATATATACTACACATGTATGCATATATGTATATATTTGACATAATATTATATATCATATATTTGATAAAGGATTTTGAAAATTTTGGAATAGTAGAGCTTTTGCTTGTTTTTGTTTGTTTTTTGGGCCACACCTGGTGATGCTCAGGGGCTACTCTTGGCTATGTGCTCAAAAATCGCTCCTTTCTTGGGGGACCATATGGAAGGCTGGAGTTGGTTTAATTAAAAAAATTTCTAAAAATAGTAATATAGAAGCCTTTTTTAATCATTCAAATGCTCAGATATCAAGAATATTTGGATTTTTTTTACAACTTAATAAGATTTATATATGTATGCATATGTATAGCCATAGTCATTTACATATCATTTATGTACATATGCATTCATATGTAAATTTATATGCATATTTTATATGTGTACATAGAGTGTAAATGTATTTCTAAAATATTCTACTTTTTTTGAACAATTTATTTTTGGTATCTGATTGCTTTCAGTGGGTATAGTGCACTTAATTGATTATAAAAACAAGATATTTGCAAAAACTACATTTTTATATTGATTGTCAAATTTCCTTTCATATAAACAATTATAATATCAGCAACAACTTATTTTATCAAGTACTTGACCATTTTGTATACAGGAAATTTTTTCCTTTTTTTTTTTTTTTTTGGTTTTTGAGCCATACCCGGTGACACTCAGAGGTTACTCCTGACTATGCACTCAAAAATCGCTCCTGGCTTGGGGGATCATATGGGACACCAGAGGATTGAACAGCAGTCCGCTCTAGGCTACTGTATGCAAGGCAAACGTCCTACCACTTGAGCCACCAGTTTGCCCCCAGGAAATTGTTTTCTTTCTCATTTTTTTTTTTGAGAAAATAGGAAAGAATTATAGACATAGAGAGGAATAATTCATGTTAAATTCACCAAAAGTATTACTTAATATGATTATAATTTTAGTATATTTCAATAAATCAAAATTTAAGATAATTAACATGTAGTATGTTTTGTAGAAATCATATTTGATATATAAAATAATAGCTGTCTTATAAATCATTTAATAATTTCAATGAAATCTTTTTAAATAAATTATTTAAACACCATGTTTACTTGCATGATTGTAGTTGGGTTTCAGACATAAAAAGAACACCCCCCCCCTTCACCAGTGCACATTCCTATCATTGGGTTACATTTTTTTCATTAGCACTAATAAAAAAGATTATGATTCCAACTATTTATCTTCTGTTTTTCTCTTTTTTTCTGCATATTTTTTCACACAATTCTGTATTGTGAGTTAGAAACTTACCCAATCTTTAAGAATTCAATTTCATTAAAATATTGATTTCAGAGTTGAAAAGACAGGACAGCAAGTAGAATACTTATCTTGTATTAAGTTGACTTGGGTTCAATCCCTGACTCCTATGGTCCCCTGACCATTGCCATAGTAAAACACTGAGCTCAGAATGAGGAATAATCTCTGAACACCATCTAGTGTGACTCCCAAATATATATGCATACATTTTATTACCTTTTCTTTTGCATTTGTATTTAAATTTTCCCCAATTAAAAATGAGAAAAAATAACCAATAGTCTACTACCAGTTTGTATAATGTGTTTGAACTGAATATAAATTAGCTGAAGAGGTGTTATTAATATTAGAATAGAAAAAAACTCACAAGATGGGAAAGAACTTAGTATTGCACTTATATTGTACTTATTGTACAATTTTCTTCATTGATCTATTTGAAGACTTTTGAGTTTCTGTAAAGAACTTCTTTAAAGGACAGAACAAATTTCACAGCATGTGGTTTTGAATATGCACTAACTAATGATTCATCTGATTGCCCACTAATAGATTAACAAAGGCATTGTTATGCATATCTTGCTAAGAAATTTTATAAATTTTAATAATGAATTAATATTTATTATATTGATTGTTCTATGTCAGATCAGTTGGTTTTACAAGCAGAGATTTTTATTGCAGTCTACTTAGCAGTGTTTCTATTTTCTGATATAAAGTCACTATTTCCATACTTCTGATGATAAAAATCTTTGTACTTTTATAAGCCTATTAATATTTTTTAAATTTAATATTTCTTAATTTTCTTCACTTTTTTAAAATTTTACATTTGCCAATTTCATGAAACTGTAAGTACAGTAGCACATAATTTTTAAAAAGTTTCATATATGATAGGAAAGTCATGGCAATTGCCACAAGAAGATCCAAGTACAAAATAAAATAAAATAAAATATATTTTTCGGCAACAGAGTTGAAAACTTATTTATATAAATGAACATTGGCAGTATTTAATATTGTATTAAATGACTTGATTTTCTTATTTACAATATCAAAATAATATAACAACCAATTATTATGAATTTACTGTCATGGGGGTGCAAAGAAACCTGGGAACATTGGTGCAAATAAAAAGACATTGGTAGTGGGATTGATGTTGAAATAGTGCATGCCTGAAAAACTGTCATATGAACAATAATGGTAAATTAGTAAAAAATTGAAATTAGAAATGAAACAAAAAAAAAGAGAGAGCTTTGAATTTGCACAAGAAAGTTCAGTCACTGCAGGAGCACTGATTCTACCCTAAACACTTCCAGAAGAGTCCCTAAGTCCCTTTACAAGCACACACCTGGGAAAGACAACAAACAGTTCTAGGAGTGGTCCCCAAACAAAAACAAGCAAAAAGTCTACTTTGTGGAATCTTAAAATCTTAGATTTGGATTATTCAGCAGACAAATGCATTTTGACTAATTAAATAGGTCTCAAAGATTAAGAAAAATCCTATCTTGTGAAAATATGAAACTGCATAGATTTAAGATACATAAATGAGAAAGTACATTGAAAAGAAAGTACTTGAAAAGAAACTACATAAATTTAAAAATTTATATTTAAATTTAGTTATATCCTCTTCCAGACACAATTCTAGGTGCTACTTTTCATGGCTTTTATTATTGAAATACTCCTGTATTTTACCAATATATCCAACTACTCTTTATGTTTTTCTTCTTCCTTTGGGTTTTTCATTTTCTACCAACTTCTTAAACATTTACTCTCCTATTGACTAATTCTCATTTGAAATGTCTTATAGAAAAATTGCAGGTAATAGACATACTTGCAGGCTTTGAAACTTCAAGCCTTAATTAAGACTAGCTTTCCATAATTTTAAAGACTTTTCTATAGCATAAAAGTAAAATTCTACATTTTCAAAAAAAAATTAATGTTGTCCTGGGGGGTTTTAATTCAAAAGTATTTTCATCAGACCATAAAATGTTAAATCTTGCTTAGTAAAATCATCAGACAATATATTATGAATCAAAACTTGGTCATGGATGGGTATTAAAAAGTTTGAAAATAGAATAAAATCTATTGGAGGCAACCCTTGAGATCTTTCCTATAAAAAATAGAAAATTCAGGTAAAAATAGTGTAGAGTGTAAGGCCCTCCCCATGCTTTTGGCAGTTCTGGGTTCCATCCCCAACATCTGACATAGTCCCCAACACTTACATGAGAGATTCCAGAGTTCAGAGCCAGGAGTAAGCCTGAGCACTACTGGGTGTGATGTGGATCAAATTAAAAAACAAATAAAAAATAGTAAATAAAATTCAAAAACAAAATAAAAAATTTAAAAATGGTAAATAAAATTTGGTCCTGAACAAAAGTAAAGAAATTAATACTTCTTGGGTTTTAGAAACGTTATCACTAATTCATTCACAAACAACTTGGATACAATTAAAGAAATATATTACAATAGCCCTATGTGTTGTTGATGGTTTTCAATTTGAAGTGATAGAGTAAGGAATGCAAAGAAAAGATGGTAGACTTCCCTCCCTTCATTCTAGAAGCTTTCCCTTGAATTTTGTAGACACTTTGAGTAAATAAATCTATAAGCTAACATAATAAGCTTCAATATTGAAAATCGAATAAGTCTATTAACACATTTCTAGACTATTAGGTGAGGGAATGGATTAAGATATTAGCAGGAACAAAAACTCCCAGATTTGCTAGGAATGTCAAGGAATGTTTTAGAAAAACATAGAACAAGCTCTACTTTATCTTAAAAGATAAAACCACAAAAGATAAAGAAGAAAGTTATCTGCTTAAATATTGTCTCCATTGGTTCAAAATAAATAATTCTTATAATATGGAAAATTCTAGTACAATGGAAAGTCACATGTTTTATTTCTCACTGGTTTTAGGCTTATTAAGTCTTACTAAGTAGTTGCAAAGATGAGTGGAATAGATATGCAAATAATGATTATATTTTGTCTTGATTATTATTTATGTTTTATAAGTAATAATTGTTATTTTTAAATATGGTTAAATATAAAATTATATATTATATATTTTATGTTTATAAATGTTCATATTTAATTTTTATATACAGTATAAATTATATATCACATATATACTATATGATTTAATTATAATAAAATATTATTATCATATAATTATGCAATATATAACATTATAAATATGGTTTATATATACAGATAAAATTAACCATCCTGACCATTTATTTTGTTTTGGTTCATCTTGTGTTTTAGGGCAAACAGTAGTATTCAGGAGCTAGTACTGGCTCATGGGAGTCAATTTTGACCTTGCTCAGGAGACCATGGTGTGCAGGTGTGTGGAATTAATCTCTGGCCTCTTGTGTGTAAAACATAAACTCCAGCCCATTGAACTACCTTCTCAGGTCATCTCAATCAATTTAATGTGTAAGTTCAGTAATGTTAAGTTTATTCACAGTGCTTAGCATCTGACTCCAAAAATTTTCCATCTTGCAAAACAGAAATTCTATAGCAATTAAATAACAATTCCCCCCACTCTATTTTTTCATGCCTTCATTCACTGGTCACAACCATCTACTTTTTGTTTTGATTAATCTGATCATTCTAGTTACCTTTTAGCAGTGGAGCCATGCACTATTTGTCTTTTTGAGAATGACCTACTTCAATTAGTTTAATGTCCTCATATTTCACCTATGTTGTAAAGTGCCTGAATTTCCTTTCGGTTTAAGGTTGATAAATATCTTGTTGTATGTACATACTACATTTTATTTATCGATTTATTTTGATGGATGAGAATAATCTTCATTTCCACCACAACTATCCAAAAAAACTGAGGTTAACTGTTGAACAACTGCTAGTAATTGTTCTATCTTTGTATAATTCTGCCTAAAGCTTCTTCTGTAATAAATACTTCTATGTTAAACATGTTGATAAGCAAATAACTTGTCGAATCACTAAATATTTTCTATCTTTATGAGTTATTTTTCTCCTAGATGCTAACCCTATAAAATTAGAAATTATTCCAGATTTGAAATTCTCTCAATTTGCACTAAACACTTAGACTATTTAGCGTACTTGAATTCCCCTCACCTTGGTTCTTCTTTTCTATTTTTGCTATGACTTTGTTCAGATCCTTATTTATCCAATGGATTTAGTAGATCTAGCAACTCTACTTGTTTTCCTTTTTCCCTCTAATCCTGTCTTTTTTAATCTTATTTTGAGGGGGTGCTGGAATGAAAATAGAGGGACAGTAGTAGTTTTATGTGCAACTGGTGATTTTATTACAAAATAAATCTGATTATAGTGTTCTTTGCTTAAGCATACTTCAAGTCTTCTTCAGTCCTATAAGGTGGAGCTTCATTGTAAAACGAAATCCTAGGCATTGTATAGTTTCTTCTATCTTTTGCAACCCCTAGATAGGGATATTTTGTTTTCATTCCAGCATGTTTCAGATGCACTCAAATTATATCCCTTGTCTGTGTGTGCTACCCTCATTTTTCTAATTCTGTACATATGAAATGCCATTCTTCCTTATGGTAATATCCTTCTACCAACTGTACCACCTACCTCCTTTCTAGTTCCCATTATCCCCTTTTTCCCAGGCACTCACCTTAGTACAAATCACCTCAACTTCCTTCTCACTCCCACAGTCCTAAAACAAATGAGTGAAAGACAAGGCTAGAAATGTGGCAATGATTTAGTGGACTATTAATACTTAACTCTGGATTTCAGTGAAATTTAAAGCTGTGAAGTACACTTCTAGGTCATTTAGGCCACTTTTCTACTCCATCAAAGATTGCACCTTCAGAACTAACTAAAATAAATATGTAAATAAATTATACAACCTAAAGGAGCATGTACATTTTGGAAGCCACTTTCAGGAACCCTTGATGATGTATAATGAGTTTGTTTGCTAAGTTATTGTTTAAATTCCATAAATTTTTCATCCGGAGATTTAAATTGATTTCCTTCTTTAATTCATGGAGAAGCTTGAGATGGTCACTGTATATTTTTAACTTGAGGATTTAAATAACCTCTAAGTTCTTGCCTCCAACTTGAATAATTCCAGATCTTTTAACCTTTTCTTGTAGGTCTTACTTTACAACCAATTCATTATCTTTGTAGCTGTCCTCTGAACCCTCTCCAAGTCTTCACATTCCTTTTAAGATTGGGAGTTTTCTACAAGCTGCAGAATTCCAGGAAGGATTTGACAAGTTGCCTGTTCCATTAGGAAGATTACCTCATAGTTTTTACAGAGAATGCCCTTTATTTTGTACTTTAGCAATAACTTTGCTTTTTCACTGTTATAATGCCACTTGACTATAGTAGGTCTTCTCATACCCTTACTCTCTCAAATATAACTGGCAAGTTTCTTCTCCTTTTCTTCATTCACTTCCATTCTTTTTAACTATACTAATTCAACAACACTGTTAACTTTGTTAAATATACAAAAATTTAACCTAAATTGTCTCACTAGTAATATTAATAGTAAAATATCAACTAGACATTTGTAGTAAACATATCACATGCATATGTTTGCAATATTTTATGAATTACTATTTTTTGGTCATCTTTTATTAAAAAAGATTAAATGAATCAAAAAAAGATGGGATGAATTATGAGATGGTATTACCTTTGGTCTTAAACCAAAGTCCAAGAGCATGGTTCAATTTTGATTCATGACTAATCTTAGAAGCCAAATTACTATACCATTGTTTAAATATTCAGAAAATTAAAAAGAAAAGAAAAACGTATTAGACTTAAAAATTTAGCAAGGGAGAAATGTCACTTTATATTCTTCAGAATCTTAAAACTCCAGCAATTGATGGAAATAAGTTTACATGTCTTATTGCTCTTTAAAAAAGAGAAAGAGATAGTAAGGATTGAACCAACAGACCAAACACTTCTGTCTGCAAAAGGAATTACTAAACTACTGGAGGAAAGGTCTGTTCCAGACCTTATTAGCAGAAGGAAGCAAAAGTGATGCCTTAAGATGATAAGATAAGCCTAAGCTTACAAGGATAAGCTGATAACCAGGAGAGCTCTAAAATTCCCTGGAGCTTCTATGTGTGTGTGTGTGTGTGTGTGTGTGTGTGTGTGTGTGTGTGTGTGTGTGTGTCTGTGTGTGTGTGTGTGTGCAGAAACTTAAATAAGAGCATTAAACATTAGTTTTATAAAGATTGCTAGTTAATTAGCTAAGTTATTCATTTATTTCTCCAATAATATTTCTATAAGGTTAACATACAGATGGTGGCGTTTATTAGACTATAAATTTTAAATTGTGTTTTAAATAAAAACCTTATTGAATAAAACAACCTCTGTAATATTAATGGAATACCCTAGGAGTTAATCTAAATGTTGGAAGTATGCTACCAAATCAGTGCTGTATTTCCCTTGTGCAGAAAAATGTAAGGCATTAGATATGCAGAACAAAATAATAAGCCTTTAAATTCAATTCAGTTCAAAAACATTTCTTGCACAGTTATTAGATGAAAGACAGTTTAAATCTAGCTTTATTCAGAGAGAGAAATTATTAATAATTATTCTTTAATCAATTTAAAAGTTTGAGAAAGGTTCCACAAAAGGAAAGGAATGTTGGTCTTTTGTACTACTGAAAACTATGAAGATTCTAGGTATAAATGGGCATGAATATTACTCTAACAATAATATAAATCTTCTGGGGGGTTGTTTTTTTTTTTTGTGATGATGTTGATTAACAGTAATTTTCTGAGATAGTTTTATATGTTATTATGGAGTACATATTTGATGTTCTAATTTATCTTAACATCTTCAGATTTTTATCTTCCATTAGTTACTGTACAGAAATTGCTTTATTTTTTTGTTTTTTTTTTTTGTTTTTTTTTTTGGTTTTTGGGCCACCACACCCAGTAGCACTCAGGAATTATTCTTGGCTCTGCACTCAAAAACCTTTCCTGGCAAGCTCCAGGAAACATATAGAATGCCAGGAATCAAATCAGCGTTGGTCTTGGGTTGGCCTCAGGCTAGGCAAATGCCCTACTGCTTTGCTATCTCTCTGGCCCAGAAACTGCTTTTGTTCAACTCTTTGTAGTACTAAACTTTTACTCTCTATTTTCTGTATCTGTATCTGACCCAATACAACGGATTTATATACACAATTTATAAAATTGATATTGCATTTATTTTCCAAACATGATATTTTAAAATTTTTTCATATATATCAAGTCTAAGTATTATATTTATAAAGTCTAAGAATGTCTATAGTCTTTTATTAGTACCAACTTTATTTTTAAACCTATGGATTTGCTTTTAGAAAGAAACAATGGTATAATAATTTATTTAAGAAAGCTCTCTTATTTCCCATACACTCTCCTTAATATTCTACTTATTGAGAATATCTAGGTCACAACCTAGTCGATCAATAGAAATATAATAGAATGAGATGGACTTCACATAGGACTCTGGCCTGGATGCTAAGGCTCCTTGTCAAAGTGTGAAAATAACTAAGATGACTAGAAGTGATATATTGGAAGGGATTTTTCCATGGCATCTAATGCCATAGGTACTTGATTGAATAAACAATTCAATGCACCTTTTCTTCTAATTCAGGAGTTTTCAGCCGTACTTTTGGATTTTATTTATTTACTTACCCATTTTTTGTATTTTTTTTTTAACTATGGCAAGTGAGGATTCTTTCTTAACAGCATTTATAACAGAAATTTTCTCATAAGGCAGGGAGGGGAACTATTTATTTGCTCAGGACCTCTTCGATATTTTTTAAATGGGCTTTATATTACAAGCAAAGGGGGCAGAGGCAGCTGAGAAGTATATATGCCAGCCCCATCATGTACAAGGACCAGACCATATTATTTCAAGGGCCTTATATGAATGGCCCTTAGGCCAGACACTCCCCACCCCTGATATCAGGTAATACAATTGCTTATTGCAATAATAATCCTGTCTCTTCCTGTTTTCAGTAATTGATGACAAGACCTGCTGATTTGCTTACTAATTTCAGTTCTTTACTAAAAAAATGATTTATCTTTTAAACTGCCTTATATATGTTTGATTTATAGAATTTTTTAAATGTTGCATTGTGGTGTGTGTGTGTGTGTGTGTTTAGGATGCACAGGGTCTTCTACTGACTCTGAGCTTGGAAGTTGCTGAATGTAGTGCTCAAACAACCAGTAGTGAACCAGGGTTGACTGCATGAGAAGCAAAAACCTTAATCTCTGTACAATTTCTTCAGCATCCTTGTTTGAATTTTAACACATGGAATGAGAACATTGAATGAAAGGGAAAAAAATGTAGTTGTCCCTTATGGTTTTATATTTGTACTGACTGATTGATTTGAATGCTAATGGCAAGAATTGTCCTAATCCTTATTTTCAAGCTTGAAAACAAAACATATTTGTCTCTTAACGGAGTTATGTTTATTTTTATTGAAAATAATAGGAAGTAATAAAAGAAAATCTAAATCTTTTCAAATTATATTTAAAAATATTTAGAGCATGAGCACCCATAATCACTGTAAAATTAAATTATGTTGGTCCATTAATGTATAATTTATATACAAATTTAAGACATATTTTGATTATTGTTATTATTGTTGATGATGTCAAAATATCAAAGTAAAATTTAGTGCATAATAATTAGAATTTGGTTAAATTTTTAAATCAAATATTGGTGAAATATAGCAAATTAGAAATGTAATATTTCTGTATGGTTATATTACTAAAATTTTTTATTTTTTCTATTTTACTTAATTTTTTGTTTGTTTGTTTTGGGTCACACCTAGCAGCACTCAGGGGTTACTCCTGGCTCTGTGCTCAGAAATCGCTCCTGGTAGGCACGAGGGACCATATGGGATACTGGAATTCAAATCAACATCGGTCCTGGGTCAGCTGCTTGCAATGCAAATGCCTTAAGGCAGTGCTATCTCTCTAGTGCTATCTCTTCAGTTCCTCCATTTTACTGAATTTTTACAGATTCTCAAAAAATCAACCTATTTAGTAATTAAAAACTTTAATTACAAATAATGTGTAATTAATAGCTAAAACAAACATATATATTACTTATAATTACATTCTATTACTGAAGAATCAGACTAGTTCAAACATTGTTAGAATTTGTATTCTTTCCTTATTTGCTCAATGATGCTTAAAGATACCTTTTTCTTCCTTCGATATCTCTATGAAATTTATCCATTTTTTATATCTCTATGAAATTTTATATCTGTATCTAATGACTTTCTCCCACTAATATTTATCCTAATTTTTCTTTCATCCTCCACGTATATTTTAATGTAAAATTTTATCACTTTAGTTTTTCGTAAAAGCTATATTTTTTTAAAAAAAATCTCTGAGTTTCAAAATTAAAAAAATTTTAATTTCAGCCTTTTTGGAAAACAATATAAACATTCCTCAAAAAGCTAGAAATTCAGCTTGCATATGATCCAGCAACACCACTCCTAGGACTATACCCCAGGAACACAAAAACACATTCTAAAAATGCCCTCTGCACTCCTATGGTCTTCGCAGCTCTATTTACAATAGTCAGAATCTAAAAACAATTTAGGTGCCTAACAACAGATGAGTGTTTAAAGAAATCGTGGTTATTCTACTCAATGGACTACTATGCAGCCATTAGAAAATGAAGACATAAAATTTGTCTCTATGTAAATAGATATGAAGATTACTGTGCATAGTGAAGTTAGAGGGAAAGGGATAGACATGGAATAATCTCACTCATTTGTGGGACATAAGTAAAAAGAGATAGTATGGTGATGTGAACCTGATAACCACTACACTACATAAATTCCTTGATAACAATATACAGAGACAATAGAGATAATGGTCAGGAGGTCCAGCCAGGGTAGGAAGTTAGCCACAAAGAGCACTGAGTAATGTTAGAGTAGAAAAGGGTCTACTAGAACAATGATAATTGGCACTGATTCCTCTGGATATGGACAATACTGAAAGGGGAGAATGTGCCATGCAAGACACCCCTCTATTGACAATAATGCAATCCACAGTGTCAAAAAGGAGATAAGTGGGGGGAAGGGCTGGGAGGAAGAGAGGAGGAAAATGAGGCGATTGCAAGAGACAGTTTGAGGTGAAGATGTGAGGAGTGGGAGGGAAACAGGAGACATTGGTGGTGAGAAGGGTGCACTTTTGAAGGACAGTGTATATTGTATGGCTGAAAACCAGCAATGAACAATTTTGTAATACTGTGCTTAAATAAAACAATTAATGAAAATAAAGATTTGGTCCTCTATTCTTACACATATCATTTTTATTAATTTTTACAGTATGACATTAAGAAAAGATTGTCAAACTAGCATAACAATGTGAATGAATGAAAGAGGGAAGTAAAAAGCCTATCTCAAATACAGGTGGGGAGTAGTTGGGGAGGAGGGAGATTTGGGGAAAAGGTGATGAGAATGTTGCACTGGTGAAAGTGGGTTTTCTTTATATGACTGAAACCCAACAACAATCATGTTTGTAATCAAGGTGTTTAAATAAAGAAATAAAAATTAAAAAAAGATAAAAGATTGTCAAAATGATAGCTAACTTTATATATTTTGGCTTCAACTTTACTAGGTTTTGATTGACCCAGGAAAACAATTTATATGTCAAAATGACAAATTGGGAAGCCTGATTAGGGGACCTGGGAACACTTTTCTTCACATATTTGAGTATATTTTTCATATATTCATGTGATCATTTTCATTTTTATATTCTTCATAATTTTGGATTTTTTTATACAAGACTTTTCTCCCCTCGTTCTTGCATCTCATTCACTGATATGGTGCCTTAATAAGAAATGCAACTTGATATAGTCTTTAGAAAAGATAATCTATCATAAAGAGTAGAATTTTAAGAGTGGCATTTTAAGGCAATTAAAAAATTTGTAAAATAAATCTTTCTACTAAAATAACTATATCAATAGAGTATTAACAATAGGTAACTATGTTGTATTTAATCTTAATGATAGAAATAATATTCTATTACTAAAAAAACTAATATCCTAGGATATTTATCATTCAAAAAATCTGTATCTATTACCTTGATAATTTTATAATATTATTATCTTAAATGAATCATAAAATGTATTATTCTCATTGTTATTTTCATTTTACATTGTAGTTAAATGAATTTAATTTAATTTTCATTAATTAATGATTAATTTCCCAAAAACAAAAAGTTACAGTAATAGAACTAAGATTTAATACCAATCTCCATTTCTCTTTCATAACCATCATATATATGATTTTCAAATTCAGAGTTTTTCCCAAAATAATAAGAGGTAAATTTACTGCTTTAAATATCCATAAATGGGGGCCAGAGAGATAGCACAGCAGTAGCGCCTTTGCCTTGCAAGCACTGACCCAGGACCAATGGTGGTTCGAATCCCAGCATCCCATAAGGTCCCCCGTGCCTGCCAGGAATGATTTCCTATTAGAGAGCCAGGAGTAACCCCTGAGCATCGCCGGGTGTGGCCCAAATGCCAAAAAAAAAAAAAAAAATCATAAATGAAAAAGAATTTTCTTTTGGATATGACTTGCTTTCAGATATACTACTCAATTTATTGATGGTAAATTTATTGATGGTAAATTATAATCAATTATACATGGAAAAATTTCTAAATATGGGGGAAACTCAAGTAATGCTTAATATATTATCAAAATATTTAGTTAGAAATTTGTTATTCTGGGGCCGGGAAGGTGGCGCTAGAGGTAAGGTGTCTGCCTTGCAAGCGCTAGCATAGTATGGACCGCGGTTCGATTCCCCATCGTCCCATATGGTCCCCCCAAGCCAGGGGCGATTTCTGAGCGCATAGCCAGGAATAAACCCCTGAGCGTCAAACGGGTGTGGCCCAAAAACCAAAACCAAAACCAAACAAACAAACAAAAAGAAATTTGTTATTTTTTTTTTGGGGGGGGGCACACCCGGAGGTGCTCAGGGGTTACTCCTGGCTGTATGCTCAGAAATAGCTCCTGGCAGGCACGGGGGACCATATGGGACATCGGGATTCGAACCTACCACTTTAGATCCTGAATCAGCTGCTTGCAAGGCAAAAGCCACTGTGCTATCTCTCCAGGCCCAAAATTTGTTATTCTTGCACTGGAAGATGTCAAAGAATAAATATAAACCCCTTAAAATTATAAAATATGCCTTACAGTTAATATAAATCAGAAAATATAAGCTAAAACTTATATGATTCAAGATAAGAAATAATAATTATACTTTAAATGCAACCCACATAGTTATCTAATTCATAATAATCTTATATGTAAGATAGACATATATTTGGAAATATATGAACAATTTTACTAATTTAGGATTTATAGCAGGAAAGAAAATTTTCTCAATATCAAACTAAAAAATTTGATTATTTTTGAAACTAAAATTCCTACTATAATTTTGTGTCAAACAGTATGCAATAAATAATATATTCTACCATCTGCAATTTAATATTCTCTAACACTAAAGAATTCTTTTCTTTAATCAATATTAATTTATATCAAAAAATGATCATTTTTAAATCTAGTTGGGTAATTTTACAATTGTCTTGGATTACCTTTAAAGCAGTAGTCCTTGAATACTTTTAGATAATTTCTATTTGGCATCAAGTGCTTGAGCAGCAGCATAAGAACAGTTAACTGTTTTATTGTTGATGGTATTGTGCTTAGTTGAATGCCTTCTTGGTTATGTTCTTAAAACAAACCTATGTATAAAGATGCCTGGTTGAGAGTTGGTAAATATATAATTATTACTCACTATTTATGCAGTGTAGCTAATTTCAATTCAGATTAATTTATAGGCATGTATTTATTTTAACGTAATTGCATTCAGTTTGTTTTGGAATGTAAATATTCAAAGTTAAAAAATCTTTGTAATAGAATTTTCAAACATTTACTTACATCTCAAATTAAAGTAATTGTGTTCTCCATATCAAAAGCATAACACAAATAAGGAATCTTATTTATTAAGATATGAATATTTTTAGCTTCAATGCTAGAAAATAAAAAGCTGTTTGTAATGTGTCCAGAATTGCCTTTTCTTTTTCCTTACAGAGCAGTTAAGTGTCATGTTCAGCCTGCGGCAGCTCTGTCTAGAATTGTGTTTACTGTCTTCCTTTCAAAATGCAGTGCAGAATCTTATCGCTTATCAGTGCATAAAGTCTAACAGATTGCAGACTCAAATTTCCCCTTCCAGGCAATGTTGGGTTTCACTATTGTTTGCCACTACAAAGGTTTTCATGAAATCTAAAGCTTGAATTTCTGTCTTGTTTTCCTTAGCATAACCCTCTAGGCAACCAATCCACATTTTTCAACTTCTAGAAATCACTTAATAAAATGTTACTAAAAAAGCTGCACTTTAACTTCCAAGTTCTGCTTTTGACTCTTAAAAAAAAAATAGTTACACTGGGTAGTTTCAGCTTTATTGGGAAAAGAAGCGGCAATTATACCTTGTCTGCAGGTGATGCTACTGTTAATGAAGTTGCCAGAATTTAATGAAAACAAATATCTTAACAATTTAAATTTGGGCTGTAATATTTAAAACTATCCCAGGAGAGAATAACCTTGGATAGGTACATACCTAACAATATTTTTCTTTTGTTCTGCTTTTTGGCTTACCATTTTTTGGAAGGAGGGGGGTCAGGGACATCCAGATATGACATCTTCCTGATAATTTATAGTTGCATTACAACTATATTAACTATGTACTAAGTAAATTATTAGCACCTGAACATACAATGTTCATCTTTTCCATGAGAGAATTCAATACCAATTTTTAGATCTTATTAAATTTTATAAGTTATTAAAAATATCCTGAATAATAACCTGGGCTGAAAAAGAGAAAATATTTTTTTTAAAACTGTAAGACATTTTTTTTTCAACACCACCCATCACCAGTGCAATATTCCCATCACCAATGTCCCAAGTCTCCCTCCTCCCCACCCGACCCCCGCCTGTACTCTAAACAGGTTCTCAATTTCCCTCATACATTCTCATTATTAGGACAGTTCAAAATGTAGTTATTTATCCAACTAAACTCATCACTCTTTGTGATGAGCTTCCTGAGGTGAGCTGGAACTTCCAGCTCTTTTCTCTTTTGTGTCTGAAAGTTATTATTGCAAGAATGTCTTTCATTTTTCTTAAAACCCATAAATGTGTGAGACCATTCTGCGTTTTTCTCTCTCTCTCTGACTTATTTCACTCAGGGTATGGAGCAGTGGTGCAAGCAGTAAGGCAAATAAATGCACGTGGCTGACTTAGGATGGATCAAAGTTTGATCCTCAGCATCCCATATGGTATCCCAAGCCAGGAGCAATTTCTGAGCGCATAGCCAGAAGTAAGCCCTGAGCATCACCAGGTGTGGCCCAAAGACTGAAAAAATAATTCCTGTAGGTTAAGTTTTGATGTTATCCTCATAAGTTAAGTTTTTATGTATGTTTTCAATTTTATGTAAAAGCAAATATTTTTCTTCCTACTATTAATATTATTCATTATGAAAATATGATATTGAAATAGGTCAGTGATAGGCTAGGTGACCACAACAGGAGATAAATGACTTCCATGGTGTTAGAATATATTGTTCTTCTGGGATATAAATAAGATCCTAGAATGGGACAGCAAGTAAACAGGGTGGACAAGGACTCAGTGATTTGGGAGGTCATAAATGGGTGAGGAAAGCAAAAAAAAAATAAATAAATAAAACTGTAAGACATTTATTTTCTTTTATAGATGGCTCAGGGACCATCTATGGCAGTGTTCTAGAGTAAAATATGGGAGCTGACATAGATTGAACCCTTGGCATGTGTAAGGCAAGTGACTTACCCTCTATACTAGTGCTGAGGCACCTATAATTATATCTTTTAAGAAATTAATTCTTTTACTTTTACTATAGCTTATAAGGATAAATATACCAAAAGATAGTGGAATAAAATAATCAGAGTAAAAGATAGATTTGACCAACGGGGTCATTATTGGGGTAGGGCTTCACTGCCAGGCAAGATCTAACAGTCTCCACAGAGGCTTCCAGGGTGGCACAATCCAGTAGCCAACAGTAAATTATATAGCTCACATCTGAAGAAAAAGCACTAGAAGAGGTATGTCCATCCCTCTGGCAGGGAGGTTGGGTTTTTATGACAAACCTTGTCACTTACGGTTGGTTTGACATCCTGTTTTCCCTTTGCAGTAGATTCTTGTGACTTATGGTATGTGCCAACATCCAACATCCATGTCTTCAGGTTTAATAAGCCCTTCTCTGATTTGGATGGGGACTGCAGATTTTTCTCCAGAAAACCTTACATACGTTAGGTTAAAGAAAAGCACTTCTCTGTTACTGCAGAAAATGTGAAAACTTTAGACTTATCTAGATGGAACAAATAAGATTGAATCATCATTTTAAAGTTATCATTATTTGGTATTTGGGCCACTTTTGGCATATATTTTAATACTAGTTTATTTTAGGAAGGAGAGAAAAAATTTGTTTTTATTTTTAATATTGTCCACAAATGAATTATGATAATTTATATATACACTTTTATAATCCTAATATGTGTAAACTCATGAAATCACAACAAGTCGATAGCAAAAGTCTCTGATTTTATTACATTTTACATTATTACATTATTATATTATTATCCCTCCATTATAAAACCTGGAAGTCACAGTTTTGTGTGTGTGTGTGTGTATGTGTGTGTATATGTGTGTGTGTATGTGTGTGTATATGTGTGTGTGTTTAATATTTTTACTTAAGCACCATGGTTACAAACATGTTTGTAGTTGGGTTTCAGTCATAAAAATTACACCCCTCTTCACCAGTGCATCCTTCCTGCTACCAATTCCCCCTTCCATCTCACTCTTCCCTCACCCCTTGCCTGTCTACAGGATAAGCATTCTATTTCTCTCACTCAATACCATTTTCATGATATTTGTTACTATAGTTATTTCTCTAACTGCAGTCACCAATCTTTGTGAAAAACTTTATATCATGGGATAGTCCCTCCAAACCTCATCTCTATTACCTAGGTATTATCACCATACTATCTTTTATTTTTCTTAAATCCCACAGATGAATGTGACTATCCTGTATCTATCTCTCTCCCTCTGACTCATTTTATTCACGTAATAGTTTCCATGTCCACGTGTTTTTTAGATAGTTTTAATGTTCAAGTGTGCCATAAAATTGAAATAATTGAGTATATAACAGTAATTAATTTATTTATTGTAATTAATTTATTTCTCAGATTTGTTTATTTCTTGTTTTTGCATCTGTCAGTTGGCCCTTTTTACTATTTAATATTTTCCATGATCTGAAAGTATCACAACTCTGTTTAATACTATACATTTTGAAAAGCAATTGTGTTGTTTCAAATTTGGCAATTACATAAATACTATGAACAATTGCTTTGTATGGTAAACACTCAGGAGTTAAAGTTCTTGATCATTTGATAAGTCTACGGGAAGCTTTATAAGAAAAAGGGATTTTGGGAATAATGGTGGATTAAAGCAAGCACTGGTGGTTGGTGTGATTATGTATGGAATTATCAATAAAATTTGGTGATAAATTTATTACCAAATTATTTTTCTGAGTGGGCTTAAAATTTTATTTTCCTTCTGGTAATGTCTAAAACTTTCAGTTGAGATTTTTGTATTTTTTAAATATTAGATATTCTCGTAATTTATATGTACCATGTTGTTGACCCAGATTCTATCTTTGGCATCACATATAGTTCCCTAACAACCATGAGAAATGATCCTAGTATAGGACCAGCCAAGAATAGCCTTGAGCACAGCCAGGTATGGTCTCAAAAAAATGTTAAGGTTATTTAGATATGATGATTTTTGTATGTAATATGGAAACCCTAAATTCCAAACATACTTTGTTAGAGATATTTTTATTAAAGTTTACTTGCAGGATTTTCTTAAAAGAAATGCTCATTTCTGCTTGTTAGAATCCAAAGATGAAAGATGAGACTACACAATTGGAGTAAAGCTGAGCACATTAATCTGTTTGCAAACAGTCCCAAAAATGGCACACCAGGGTCAGCTCTAGAGGGAGATGAACCCTGCCCAAGGTCATAAAGAGGACTATATATGGAAGGGATACAAGGAGGTTCTAGCTTTCTCATGATCTTTAAACTGATTGACTGTTTTTCTAGGGGTACCTTCCTATTACTGCCGTGTGTCCTTTCCCAGGTAGCCTGGAGAAATGTTAATGAAATTAGGCTCGTGGAAACCTAGCATGTGGCTTATGCTCCTTACAAAATTGCATTTCTCTTTGTTTAGAGCAGAAGAGACGCCTGCCATGTGGCCTATACAAAATGCTGTCCCTCCTTGTCCAGAACCCAGGTCCCAACAGGCCTACTTCAACGTAAGAGAAAAAAGAAATGTGAGCACACATATTTCACTTGCCCAATTGCAATATTTCCCTTCCCAGATTGTGAAACTTGCCAGCAAGAAAAGAAATAAGACCAAACTAAGAAACGTAAACAAGTGATACTATAATAGTTGTTTTTTGTTTTTCTTTTTTTTTTCTTTTTGGTTTTTGGGCCACACCCGGCATTGCTCAGGGGTTACTCCTGGCTGTCTGCTCAGAAATAGCTCCTGGCAGGCACGGGGGACCATATGGGACACCGGGATTTGAACCAACCACCTTTGGTCCTGGATCAGCTGCTTGCAAGGCAAACACCGCTGTGCTATCGGGCCCGATACTGTAATAGTTTTGACCTTCTTTATTTCCCTTTCACTAGTTAATTCAGTTTTTATAAATTCAGATTTTTGAGAAGACAATGAAACAATATTTTCTAAGAGTATACATATAAAAGATTGCCTTTTGTTTTAGTCAAAGATTTATGAACAGATCTAACTTTCAGAATGGCCAAGTAGCAAATAATTAATAATAAAAATAAATGCATAAGTAGAGATAAAAACTAGAACTGAAGAATAGACTATTTAAGTTTTTATTAAAGTTTGCCATTCCTCATCTTGTATAAATTTGCCACTTGAAAGCCCAATATAATTCTTTTCTATAGTAGGTTCCTGTTTTATAGAAGACTTCCAAATGTTATTAAAATCCATAAATTAAAAAAAGTATTATGCCATTTAGCCACGAGTCCTAAATTTTGAGATTGAACAAATCCACACATATTTACATGTACCTCAGTTCTGCATAAGTCCAAATACTACTTCACTATCCTTAAAGTCTGAGATTGTTTTTCCCATATTTTCTCATATGTATTGAGGATATTATATTCATCCATCTTACATATATTAAGGAAAGTAATAAAATCAAAAAAAGCATTAACATTTTCCCATTCAAAATATTTAGTTGTAAATACTTTTATAGTTTTCATGTTTTAGAAATAGGATTGTGTTAACTACGAACTAAATAAACTTGGGCCAGAAAGATAGCACAGCGGCAGGGTCTTTGCCTTGCATGTAGATGATTCAGAATGGATGGTAGTTCGAATCTCGGCATTACATGTTTTCCCCAGTTCTTGCCAGGAGCGACTTCTGAACACAGAGCCAGGAGAAACACTGGGTGCTGCTGGGTGTGACCCAAGAGCAAACAAATAAATACAAATAAGAAAACTAAACTAAACTTTTTATTTGTTTTGTTTTTAAACAATGAGTCATTCATATATTTTGGGGGAACTATAGTATTAGATAGATATTATGCCAGAAAATAATAAACAATAAAGTTAAAACTGTATTACTAAAAGAAAACATTTAAAACATTTCATTAACAATTAAACTTATATGCTTGCACATGTTGTGCATATTGCAACAATTTCCAGAAATATGCCTTTTCCCATTGAATTTTAGAAAAAGAGAATTACGGGGCCGGAGCGGTGGCTCAGTGGTAGAGCGTTTGCCTTGCATGCAGCTGACCTAGGACTGACAGCAGTTTCATCTCCTGGCATTCTCTATGTCCCTTAAGCCAGGAGTGATTTTTGAGCACATAACCAGGAGTAACCCCTAAGAGTCACTGGGTGTGGCCCAAAAACACAAAATAAAAATAAAATAAAATAAAAAAGAGAATTGTTTGTATCAGTAATCTTCTTTATTTATTATGAAATTTCATGGCTATAAACTAACAGTTAGGTGTGAAAGAAAAATATAATTAAGGATTTTTATTTGTTGTTTTGTTTTGCACCCATACCAGACAATGCTCAAAGATTACCCCTGCACTCAGGAATCACTTCTGGTGGTGCTTTGGAAACCATATGGTATGCTGGGATCATCATCCAGGTCAGCCACATGCAATTGCAAATACTTTGTATTATTGCTCAGGTTCCAAAGTCATTTTTAAATCTAAAATTTTAAATTAATAAGAAGTTGCTAAATCTGTAATGCTACTCACAATTGATATGACTTTAAAATGTGTAAATGAAACTTTTATATCGTACTATTTTGCTTTAGTTAGAAAACTTTTGAAGAAAGCCAACCAAAGAACTATTAATAATCTAAGGAAATACTAACAAATTTCTTTAGTAAAACCTCTTTATTTATTTGTTAATTATAAATACTAACATAAAATTAACTTCTGATACAAGAGTTAGATATTTCATCTAAATTGTTTTACATCAGAGATCATATCATTTTATAATTTAAAGTTTATCAGGCCAGAAAATTGCTAAAAGATGCAGGTCCTAGCTGGCATGTAGCCAACCCCAATTTGATTTCCACCACCACTTATGATTCCCTGAGCATGGTAGAGTGTGACTCAAACCCTTCAGCCCCTAAATTATTTCACTGTTAGTGCTTCAATGGCTGAATATAAAGTAAAGAATATGTTATGATAATCTCACAATTTTATTTCCATAATATATTTCATATTTTGATTAATAGCTAACTTTGAGTTGTTTTAATAAGATATACACAAAGCTAATATTTTCATGAATAAAGTCAAATATATTTTAATTTAGTATTTTTTGGCTTATATTGATAGTTGCTTAGGCAAATTTTCTTATACTCAGAGCAGCTATAATATTTATTTAAGACTGAAAATTATATTACACAGACAAACTGAAAGATAACCTATACCTGAATATTTTACTACAGTTTATGAAAACCAAAACTGAGGCTTTGAGTGATACATCAACAGGTTGAGTACATATTTATCATACAAAATCCCATGTACTCCTTGGTCCTTGGTCCTCTATCCGAAGAGCAGCCCCTAAACATAGAGCAATGGTAAGCTTCCAAGTATAGCTGAGCTTGACCCCAAAATAAACCAAAAAATGCTAAGTATGGAATATATGAAAAATATTTAAGTTTTATTTTCAAAATAATTGGGGTTTTTATTCTATGCAAAGCCATCGTATTGCACATGAAGTCAGTTTATAAAATAGTGCTGTGTTTGTTTTGTGGGGTAGTATATCCAATGGGACACCAGAAATGGAATCTGGCTCAGTCACCTGCAAGGCAAATGTTTTCCTAATTGTATTATCTATCTGAGACCTCAATAGTTCTGTGTTATGATTTTAGTTAAGCCTAGAAATATTTGAACCAGTTATTTGCCTTTTCTTTTGCATTTTTTAACCAACTAATCAGAACTATTATCATTGATTTTTTTCCCTTTTCTTTTGACTCATCTCCACTATGACTTCTTAGACCTGAGCATTCAAGAATTGTTTCTTATTTACATTAAAGCACACTACCTCATTCTGAGGAAATAGCACACATATCCCTATTTGGGATGTGTATTTATAGATTTTTTTTTTGGTTTTTGGGTCACACACGGCACTGCTCAGGGGTTATTCCTGGCTCCATGCTCAGAAATTGCTCCTGGCAGGCACGGGGGACCATATGGGACGCCGGGATTCGAACTGATGACCTCCTGCATGAAAGGCAAACGCCTTACCTCCATGCTATCTCTCCGGCCCCTATTTATAGATTTTTGCCCCTGCTCTGGAGAAGCCTGTGTTCTCTTTTGGATACTTACCTCTAATATATATATATATTTATTTATATTTATATAAATTTAAAATTTATATTTTATATTTATATTTATATTTATTTTATATTTATATTTAAAATTTATATTTAAAATTTAAAAATATAATATAAAATTATAAACTATATAAATATATATAAATATATATCTCTAATATATCCTTTTCTCTATTTTCCAAAACAACTTGTTTTACACACACACACACACACACACACACACACACACACACACACACACACACAACTGTTTGTTTGTTTGTTTGGTTGGTTGGTTGGTTTGGGCCACACCCAGCCGCCGCACTCAGGGGTTACTCCTGGCTCTGAGCTCAGAAATCGCTTTTGCCAGGCTAGGAATTCCATATGAAATTCTGGGAATTGAACCTTGGCCCATCCCAGGTCAGCAAGGCAAGCACCCCACTGCTGTGCTACCCGGCCCTAAATGTCCTTTTTTTTTTTTTTTTTTTCATTCTGTTTTTATGAAACCACTTAAAAGATCTGCTTTCAGTTTTAGTGTTTAATATGTTATCCTAATATCCACTACATTTTATTTTTGGTTTTTCGGGCCACACCCATTTGATGCTCAGGGATTACTCCTGGCTAAGTGCTCAGAAATCGCCCCTGGCTTGGGGGACCATATGGGACACGGGGGAGATCAAACCGTGGTCCTTCCTTGGCTAGCGCTTGCAAGGCAGACACCTTACCTCTACTGCCACCTCACTGGTCCCATATCCACTACATTTGAAAAGTCTGATCATTAAAATAAAGTCAAGTAAATCAGGTAAATCTGTTTTAAAATGTTATTTTATAATATCCATATTGCCTCTACCAAAATGATTTAAATGTTAAGTTATATTTCCTTATTAGTTCAAATTTTGTGATTATAAGTCAGGCCTTAAATGTATTAGTGTGTCTAAAAAAGTCGTTAAGTTTGAGTGTAAAGATAGCATACATCATTACAGTGTACATTTTAGATTTTTCTGATATGAAAATATGCATTCCCATTCAAAAATGAAATAAAGGTTAAAATATTTTCATAAAGTTTTGCATGTTTTTCTTAGAAATGTTAAGTATAAAACTCCTACTTGTTTAGCTGAAGTTGCTACACAGGATCCAAGCTCCCTTTGTTTCCTGACTCTTTATTGCTCAGTGTTAGATATGCAACCTCCTGGGATGATTAATCATCTAGTCTATTAGAGTCAGGATGGATTTGGAAGTTTAAGATGGGATGAGTGATAAAAGGATAAACACATGGGTAGGAAAAACAATTTCCTGGCATAATCAAATTAAAAATAACCGACCCGAAAAGGCAAACAGGTGTCTGGGGGTTCTAAATAATGACACTTTCAAATAGTACATTAACCATGAGTCAGTTCCTTTTATAATAAAGATTAATATAAATTGAGAATAAGAATTACAGAGTTTTAGTAATTCACATAAAGAGCACTCATTGTTATAATATTTGTATGTATCTGGATATCCATTTTATGTAATTCTTTCCTCTTCTATATCAAAATTTGAGAGTTGATATCAGACCCTAATTTAACTAAGTAACCCAAAGAGCATGACATTAATTTCATTGTGAAGCCAAGAGACATCACTATCACTTTCTAGTTTTATTTAAAATATTATTATAAAGAATATATAGATTATTTCATAAAGCAAGTAGATATATAAGTATATATTTATACTATATACAGATTATATACCTGATCTTTATAAATATATAAAATATATTATATTTCATTAGGATAATATTAGCTAGTTATTAGACATATTAGATATTAATTCAGGATATTATACATTAACTTTCACAAGAACATATTCTTCTAATAATGTTAATGTTAGTATGACCATGTGATTAAAATAAATTTATTACAATCTGCACTTAAACCACAATGACTAACAGCAAAATTTTGAGAAAGAGAACATGTGTCTTTAAGGAAGTCCTTAGGAGATACTTAAGGATTTCCATCCTCCTCAGGTATTCTTGTAAGCAATGTCCTGTCATTGTGATAGAGTGTTTGTCAAGAAGAATCATAAAACTTTAGTACTGAAAGATACTGGAAAACAGAACTCTAATCTGGGAGATAAATAAGAATGGGAGAAGCAGCTGTGGTGTAAAGCTGTCAAGGTACCAGGTCTGTGGGAGAGGGCAGTGAATTCTGCTCTTAAAATGAGTCACAATTCTTTAAAAAAATTGTTTCAACCTAATGTAAGTCCAGTCTCAAATATCTAAGTAATCACTTTAATTTAGGATTTACTCTTCACTAACTTAACTGCCTTTACTTTTCACTAACTTAACTGAACTATAGTTTGCATGATCAGAAGTAATTTATTTTATGTGAAGTTTATCAGAGGTTTTTCATGTTTCTTTTTTTGGGTGGGAGAGGGCTCCTAAGCGATATTCACAACTTTTTGGGAACTCAGATCTTTAGAACTATACCCAGAAATGATCTGGTGTCCATGTGTCCTGGTAAGCCAGGCTTATTATGGAAATAGATAATACCATGTTTCTTCAAAAAGTTTCCCGCCTTCCTCTTATCTGTGATCAATCTAAAATAGAGAAAGATGGACTTATTTTAGAATTTAGCCCAAGATTGCTTCAAATCCAGCTTAGAATTTATTCAACAAGCTTTCAATGAAGCTCTTTTAATTCTCTAGTCAACAAGGATAAAATAACAGAGACTAAGCAGGGAGTAGGTGGAGGAGGCAGAAATGGAGACAGGGAGAGACTGCTGGTATCCTAATTGAGAAAAAGAAGAAAAAAAAAGTGTATATGAATGGTGATTAAAATATAACACACAAAGAAAAATATCAGAACAAGGACTACAAAGGGCACCAAAAAGGAAGTGAGAGACACCAAACATCTTGAAGAGAAAGAATCAGAGAAGCAGTTCAAGTAGGGAATGACCCTAACTTTAGATTTGACTCCCAAATTAGTGAATAAGCACTTTGAGTGGGAATTATTTATTCATTTATGTATTTATGCATTTCCCTTCAAGTAATATTTACTTTTGTCTCAGTATATGCCAGTAATGATGAAGACAGGGACAGGGGATCTGTCTGAACTCAAGTAGCAGAGCACATGCTCAGCATGTATAAGACTCTGAGTTCCTTCTCAGACAGAAAATGTTCTTTTACAAAAGCCTCCAAGTGGTCTTAATGTCCACTCAACTATACCAGGAATACTAAGAAGTAAAAAAGGGAAAAAAAAAAAAACACAAAAAATAAAGCAGTGCTCTGTTCATTTAACATCAATTTTATTGCTTCTTCGATGTCAGAATTAATTTTGGATGCAGTAAGTCTATGATGAGCCTTTGATTGTGTATTTCTAATACAACTCATCCAAGTGGTTTAGGAGTTGTGATGCTCCCATGCACATTTGGTCCAGTAACCCTGCTCTCTGTTTTCTCTTAGAGAAGAAAAATGTTTGTGTGTGTGTGTGTGTGTGTGTGTGTGTGTGTGTATGTGTGTGTGTGATGCCTAGCTGTGGTCAGGGTTACTTCTGGTTCTGCACTCAGAAATTACTCCTGGAAGACTCGGGGAAATATTCAGGATGCCAGAGTTTGATCTAGGGTCTACCTCATGCAAGGCAAACACCCTACTTGCTGTGCTATAGTTCTATCCCTAAGAGCTTTGAACGGAAGATAAATTATCTTTGTTTTAGGTGTACTACTCAAGATATTCAGGTAGGTTTAAATGAGAGAGAGAGAGAGAGAGAGAGAGAGAGAGAGAGAGAGAGAACATGTATTTTATACATGAACCCACTGGAGATCAATCCCCAGCATCTCATACATATGATTCTTTGAGCCCACCGGGAATATTACCTGAGTGAAGTGCCAGGAGTAACCCCTGATAACCCCTGAGCACTGTCAGTGTGGATCCCAAACCAAGCTCACACCCCCAAAAACCAAAACAATAACTAAAGAGCTCAGATTTATCTATATTGAAATATTATTAGGAAAAGCAATGATTTGAGATATATACAAGGATGTTAATATTTTTATTATAAAAATTTCTATGGCCAGGAAGACAGTTAAATAGACTAAACACATGCTTTGCATGCAGGGATTGAATCGTTGGCATTGCACCATACCTCAAATACAGCCTTAAGTGACCCTTAATGCACTGATCCAAGAGTAAGTGTCACAGGGTGAGGGTAAATAAAAAAATAATTATAGTCTTAACATCTAACTAGCAGAACTTCGACAAATAAGTATGAATATAAAAGTGAAAAAGGAATGATAAAAGAGTTTGTATGAATAATAGGAATAAAATGCAATGCTTATTTATTTTATGAAAATATATTTCATGAAATCAACAACAAAATATATAGTGAACTATTTATCATTATTAAATTTAATGTTGTAAAGATCAAAAATTTTACTACTAACTGATCTTGGGAAGAGTGTGAGAAATAGTGTATTGCAATAATTATTCTAATAATAGTGAATGATATATGAGAATTTTGAAAAATCAAGCAAATTAAATGTGCACATTGCATAAGCAAACAATTTCACTTCCAATATATTCTTTTACATATCTATTTTATTAATTTTTCTCAGGTTAGTTAGTACTTCACTCAAAATAATAACAATCAACCATCAACATAGAAAATGTCAATAAATAGAAAATTGATTAAATAATATATATTTAAAATTACACAGCTTAAATGACTTTATAAAACTATATAATGGCATAAGATTATAGCAATTGTAGTATTGATGAATTAAAGTTAAAATAGAATTTTTATACCAATCCTAAAATAATTATCATTATCTTTTCTATTTAATGCTGAATAAACTGAAAACTCAGAGTTTGAATAACTATCTTTCCAAAACACCTGAGATTTTTGCCATAAAAATCTAGGATCTAGGACACAGTTAATTGATAAAAATATGGTAGTCCACTTTATATATTCTAAAAAGTATTATGTTTAGATATAAGCACGAATATATAACATACTATTATTTTTATGTGAAAGAGAAAAAATAAAATTCATAAACACTGACAAATCAGCAGTGAATTTGAAATATTTAATCCAGAAAAATAGAATTATTTCTTATAGGATATATGACTTATTATTTTTGTAGCCCTATATTTTCTTAGTTAAAATATATTAAACCAATGTCTTACAGACATGAAAATGCAAAACTAGACAAAATGTAAGTTTTAAGTGCTGAAAGTTCATTAGACAAGTGGTATTTTCTTTCTCTCTTTTTTTTTTTTATAAACTCACATTTAATTTCACTTGGAAGCATTTTTACTCTCTCCCACTTTACATCTTTATAGGTCTACTACACTGAATCACATGTGCAATAGTCCATACTTGTGAGATGTTAGGAAACCAGAGAGTTGTTCATTTTCTATATGTAGTCTGGCTACTATGCCTCATATCATGGCAACCAGAGAGACTTTCTGTTACTACCACCCATTTAAGTTATCATTAATTTAGTATTCAGTAACTATACTAAATTAAGATTGTCTATCTAACTTGATGTTATACAATAAACTATTATAGAACAAATGTAATATTAAATTTGGAAAATAGAATTGACTTACAAATTTTAACTCTTTTTCTTAAAGCTACTATTGACAGCTTTATATAGCAAAAACATAGATTTTTTTCATCACAATATATAAGTCTTTGTGTATATTTGATTCTTTGAGCAGGGCAATTTGGTGGAAATTATTTCCCATATGTCTCCTATTCCCAATTTTAAACAACATGAGGAATGAACAAAGATTAAGTAATTGCTTTCAATTTATAATTTAACAGAAGATATATGGCAATGTGTAAGCAAATTCTACGTGTTTACCATAAGACAATATTTTTTAAATTGACTATAAGCTGTCTTTGCCCAATTCAACTATTTTCATGCTTTATTTAAAATATGGATGCTAAGGTTGGAGATATAGTGTTGAATTTAAGGTGCTTTCTTAACATGCAGCAGTATTGGTTCCTCACCAGCACTGCCTAATGTCACTCATGAACTGAATCAGCAATAAACCCTAAATGCTTCTGAGTGTGATTTCAATAAAGTAACAAATAAGAGATAGAATGTACTTACAGTTCTTATACTTCAAAAATATATTAAAGCAATTACTCTTTATAATTTAGAAAGTTTCTAAATTATACTACTTAAGTAATAAATTAACATTTTGGGTCAAATTTCTTGAATACATATTTTAATATTTTATTTTATTAAATTTACTTTTAAGATAATATGCCTCAATTATAATTTCTATTTAAATCATGGGAAATAAGTATATATAATCAGGGTTAATGGAATATCTGATTCTATTGCAGTTAAAAAAATCCAAAGTTTACAATGAATAGAAATATTTAGCTATCCTTTAAAATGAAATTTCCCCCACCCCTAAAATGAAACTTTTAAAATAAAAATATTTATCTGGTTTTACATTTACATTTTGTTTTTTGAAAAAAGTATGAAAGCATTTCAATATTTTAAGTGATTAACCTTTTCATGTAATTCTCTGCTCATAGAACATTTAATATGTTATTTTCCTATTTTGTTTCACAATTGATATAAATAAGTTATAAATAAAAACTTTTAGTTGATCAAATATATGGTTCAGCCTAGATGTTTAGTGTTAATAGTGATTCATATCGTTGCACAAATTGCATCTCTGAGAAGCAAAGTTCTTTGTTCTGGTGGAAAGTAGCCTGCTTACTGGCAAAGTCAGTACCTTCATGCCCTATTATTGACCTCGACTTTGACCTGGCTGGACCACCCTCACAGGACTGGAGGGTAATAAAGTCCTCTGCCTGACTCAAGCCAGAGTTTAAGCTAAACAGATATAATCAATCACCTAAAATTAAGTGTTGTGGTTTTGTGATGTGGACATTTACTGGGGACTTAGCTGAGATCACCAAACACCATTCATTTAAGTTTTCAAGGTAGGATCAAGGGTATTTTAACTAGTACTTTAGGAAATATTTACCAGATTCAGAGTACAGAGATATGATCTTAAGGGGTAAATGAAAAGGGGGGAAAAGAAGAAAGGGCTTTTTAAAGAAGAAAATTGGCTTTCTACATAATGATGGACATTGTAAACAAAGTGTTAAAAACCTGAAAATTTCTTTGGGAAATGGTACCTTTCTCAATTTATTTAAATCTCTGATTGGGCCAAACTTAGTAGCAGCTCCCAGATTTAATTGATAATTTGTATATATTTGCAGCCCAAATATCTTTTCCTAAAATCAATTCTGGAATATTAGAGAAACAATTGTTCGGTATGTTTAGATTTACTTTTAAGGATGTTATTCCTTACAATTCCTGTCTCCTCTTGCCCCCACTAATCTTCCCCAAAGTATTAGGACTGTTGAAATTAAGATTCTTTTGGACTACTTTAAATAACCCTGTTTCCTACATTTTGATTCCCCTTTGACCTTTCCTTTTTTGACTCTACCATTGAAAGCCACATACTTTTTAACAGAAAAAAAGAAAGAAAGAAAGAAAGCAGTGAACTCCTTTGACTAGGCAAAGTAAAACTGCATGTGTTGTACTTGAAACCATCCAGCAAGGAGTTAGATTATTTCTTGCATCTGGAGCTCTGGAGCAACCCTTTCAGATGACTGTCACTGACAAATATATAATCTATCCTGGAGAATGGAAAAAAAAATTTAGTTTCACTCCAACTGAAGAGAATGAGTTCTCTAGCAAGCTCTACATACTTCTCTAACTAATCACTTAGTGAGATTAAGTGATGAGATAGTTCAGCAGCAATTGTGCATGCAAGTTTACTGGAATTGCATATATTTGTGTCTAAATTAGATGGAAAAATCTTTCAGAAATTGTATCTCAGATGTTTTGAAATACTTCTACCGAAATCTATGAATATGGTATGTACTGTTTAGTGATCTGGTATAAATGATTGAGTTGAAGATTACTTGTTTTTAACTCTTACCCATCAATATCTCATTTTACTTTTACATAAAATGTATGTGTTTGAGTTATTATTTAGAAATTACTGGTCATTTTGTACTTTCTTGTTATTGGGAGAGGGAGAACACCAGGCAATGCTTAGAGATTACACCTGTGTCTGTGCTTAGGAATCATTCTCAATGGTACTGTGGGATCATTTGGAGTGCCAGGAATGTAACCTGATTCTGCTATGTAGAAGGCAAGCATTCTGCCAGCTGTCTGATTATCCATGTCCCAGGATAGGGAGGACATTTAAATCAATACTATGCAGGTCAGGATTTGGCTCAAGTGGTAGAGCAACAATTTTACTTGTGTGAGAACTGAGTTTGATCCCCAATAGGGTACATTGTCTTTAGCTCGATTAGATATAATCATCACCATCTATGAACATACACACATATACACAAGAACACACATACCATCAAGAAACAATAGCAATTAGAACAGCAGAAATTATCTCATTTTGAAAAAGTAAATAATTTCTGAGTATGTTTATGGAAAATTAGGATTCTTTCTCTAGGTAACACTTTTATAAAGTATTTTGTCTTTGTAAAAATATGTGAATTTTTCAAAGCAAAATAAATAAATAAATAAAACCAGGATCTTGGTAACAAGTTTATGTGCATGGTAATATCCCCAGTTTGGTGAGAAATATTGGAAAGCTTTTGAAAATAGCAAAATTATCTCTGTCATAAATACATGACATCGTTAAAGAAAAGTATGAATGCAATAAATTCCTCTAAAAGCCTGAAACTTGCCTTTTCATGCCACTGAAGTTTCAACTGGAAATATATACAACTGGATATATGACCTATTATGTTCCAACTGGAAGTAGAATCTGTTGCCAAATAATTGTATTATTTACATGGATATTGATAATTTATACCTAAAGTTATTAGAAAAAATAAAAGGCTATCAAATTGATTACTAGTGCTTAGAGGAAGGTTGCTGTTTTGTTTTTAAATTTAGACATCACTTAAAGTTCGCTTTTTATTATAGATTCTGTACTTCTTCTCTCTACAAAACAAAAATTGTAAACTATTTTAAATGATTCTGCAGAAAAGAAGTCCATAAATTACAAATTTAATTCTAAGAGACAATAAAAATATTTTATTCAGAGTTAGCATACTAATAGAAAAATGATCTTTGAGTATTTATTTATAATAAAAATTTATTAACAAATCATCATATTTTATATTGCATATATAGTGCCATTTAAACTTTTGAATATACTTCATGATACAGTTTTGTAAAGCAGTATAAATCAAATCACAAAATCAATCAATAACAAATAAAATCAAAATATGTACATTAACTGTATGAGATGCCCATGTGATAAATAATGTTGAACCTCAGTAATATAATACTCCAAATATTTTAGGGTAGTCAAAAGAAACTGAGGCAAACTCACAGACACCAGCAGGGTCCTCTTTTTGACTTAGAAAAACCATTTGCAGTCCAGTTCTGTGCACTCTGAGGGAAAGAAAGGCACCAAGACAAGGCAAGGGATCTTCTAGACACTGCAACTAGGCTTTGCCCAACCACATGGTCCCAATAAACTAAAACATACAGACAGACTGTGAACAGTAACACTCTTTGCTACTCAGAGGAGCCATTTTTAATGCAGGTCAATGCACCCTAAGAAGAGTGTGGCTCTTTCTTTTCACTGTGCTGCTGCAGATTTTTTAAGTCATTGGACCACATCGCAACACCTAAAAAACACTATTATTTTGCAAAGATCATAATGGGAAAGCAACTCAGAACCCCACCACACTTAGTGAATGAAAATGGTAATTGTGAAGATTCAACTAGTATCAGGTATATAGACGTATCTATATACCTCTCTGATAAGGACTTTAGAGAGGATATGATGAGGATGTTCAGGGAACTTAGAAAAAAAATCATAAAATGTATAACCAATAAGATTCAAGAGGATGTGAGTGTAAAAATGAGAAAAGTTCAAACAGTAACCATAGAAATGTAAAGCTTGTAGGCAAAATGAAAAACTCACTGGAAGGCCTTGCCAGCAAAGTAATAGCTGCTAGGGACAGAATCAGTTCCTATGAAACAATGATAGAATCAGATCAAATATGAGCTACATAATACTTTTAAATAACTGCAGAAGAAGGAAAAGGGTCTTAAAATGAATGGACAAATAATAATAGAATGTTGGAATAAATTTAACAGAAAAACATAAAAATAATTGGGGTCCAAAAGATTCAGGATGAAAATTCCTATCACCAGCAACATTTAAAGATATCATTACTGGTAAGTTCTCAGAGCTGAAGGGACACCCATCCATATCCTGGACACCCAGAGTACCAACTACAGGAGACCCAAAGAAAAATGCCCCAAGGCACATCCCACTCACAATGATGAAAATCACAAATAGAGATAGAATACTAAAAGCAGCAAGATCAAAAAAGGAAATTACATACAAAGAAACATACTTAAGAATTACATCAGATATATCACAAGCAACCCTTAAGGTCACAAAATAGTGTGGGGTACAGTTGAAAAGCTCCATGGAATCAATACCTCACCAAGAATACTTCACCCAGTCAGACTCTGATTCAGCTTTAAAGGATAAATACACCACTTCAGAGATAAACAATTGCTATGGAATTTAGCAGTCTCAAGCCCAACTTTAAAAGACTGAAGTGTTACTTTAAGGCAAGAGAACCCCACAAGCACACAAAAAAGATGGCATAAAATTCCATGACAATTATTTCTCTTAAAGTCAACTGACTAAATGCACCCATTATTAATTGATACAGATTAGCAAAGGGGATCAGAAAATTAAATTCTACATTCTGCTGGCTGCAAGAAACACATTTAAATATTCAGAGCAAACACAGACTCTGAGTCTAAGATTGAAAGACAATTCTTCTAGTAAACAACTGCCTAAAAAAGGCTGGTGCAGTCATAATAATATCAGATGACATAGACTTCAGGCTTAAAGGGTTATTTTAAAAGACATAGAGGGACATTTCTTAAGCATCAAGGAGTACTTACATAAGGAAGTAATGACAGTCCTAAACATATATGCACCAATGATAGGCCAGAAAAATACTTAAAACAACTTCTAACATATAAGAAAGATATCAAATAGTAACGCAATCATTTCAGCACTGCTCTGACACCTCTTGATAGAACAACCAGGCTAAAACTCAATAATATATACTTAAATTGAAGGATTATAAGAGAGCGGCTTAGTAGATATATTGGACTTTTTATCTCCCTAAAAGTCAAATACACACTTTTATCCAATGTATATGGAACATTCTCCAAAATAGACACATGTTGGGCCACAAAATATACTTTCATGAAATCAAGAGGGCACAGCATAAGAAATTAGAAAATGACCCAAAATGAGCCAAAAGCAGATAGAAAAAAGGAAATAATAAAATATAGAGCAGAAATAAATGAATTGAAAACCCTTAAAAAAAAAAGATCCATGAAAGCAAGAGTTTATTTTTTGGGAAAAAATAAACAAGATAGATAAACCATTAGTATTCAAATTAGAGAGAGACAGAAAGCGAGACAGAGACAGAGAGAATATTAACCAACCAAATCAGGAATAAAGGGGGCATGTCACAACAGATTATACTGAAATTCAAGTCAAAATCAGAGATTATTTTGGGAGGTTATCAAATACTTTCAGAATTTATGTTTCTTCTAAGTTGTCTAAGATTTAATGTGATCCCTATAAGGATGCCCAGGAGATTTTTTCCAATATATTTTTCAAACACTTTTTTTTTAATTCTTTTTTTTTTTGTATTCCTCTTTATCTCTTTATTTCTTTTTTTGATACATTTTTTATCTTTATTTAAACACCGTGATTACAAACATGATTATAGTTGTATGATTACAGTCATGTAAAGAGCACCCCCCTTCACCGGTGCAACATTCCCACCACCAATTTCCCAGATCTCCCTCCTCCCTACCCCCCTACACCTGTACTCGAGACAGGCTTTCTACTTCCCTCATTCATTCACATTTTATGATAGTTTTCAGTGTAGTCATCTCTGCAACTGCACTCATCACTCTATGTGATGAGCTGCATGTCCTGAGCTGCACCTACCAGCCCTCATCTCTCTTGTCTCTGAGATACTGTTAAAAATGTCCTTCATTTTTCTTAAAGCCCATAGATGAGTGAAACCATTCTGCGTCGTTCTCTCTCCCTCTGACTTACTTCACTCAGCATAATAGATTCCATGTACATCCATGTATTGGAAAATTTCATGACTTCATCTCTCCTGATGGCTGCATAGTATTCCATTGTGTATATGTACCACAGTTTCTTCAGCCACTCATCTGTTGAAGGGCATCTTGGTTGTTTCCAGAGTCTGGCTATTGTAAATAGCGCTGCAATGAATATAGGAGTAAGGAAGGGATTTTTGTATTGTATTTTTGTGTTTCTTGGGTATATTCCTAGGAGTGGTATAGCTGGATCGTATGGAAGCTCAATTTCCAGTTTGTGAAGGAATCTCCATATCGCTTTCCATAAAGGTTGTACTAGACGGCATTCCCACCAGCAGTGAAAAAGAGTTCCTTTCTCTCCACATCCCCGCCAGCACTGCCTGTTTTCTTTTTTTGTGATGTGTGCCAATCTCAGTGGCGTGAGGTGGTACCTCATAGTAGTTTTGATTTGCATCTCCCTGACGATTAGTGATGTTGAACATCTTTTCATGTGCCTTTTGGCCATTTGCCTTTCTTCTTTTTTCAAAGTGTCTGTTCATTTCTTCTCCCCATTTTTTGATGGGGTTAGTTGTTTTTTTCTTGTATAGTTCTGTCAGTACCTTGTAAATTTTGGATATTAGCCCTTTATCTGATGTGTATTGGGTGAATAATTTCTCCCACTCAGTGGGTGGCCTTTGTATTCTGGGCACTATTTCCTTTGAGATGCAGAAGCTTTTCAGCTTAATATAGTCCCATCTGTTTATCTCTGCTTCCACTTGCTTGGAAAGTGCTGTCTCCTCCTTAAAGATGCCTTTAGTCTCAATGTCCTGGAGTGTTTCACCTACATGTTGTTCTATATACCTTATAGTTTCAGTTCTGATATCAAGGTCTTTAATCCATTTGGATTTTACCTTTGTACATGGTGTTAGCTGTGGGTCTGAGTTCGCTTTTTTGCAAGTGGCTAACCAGTTGTGCCAACACCACTTGTTGAATAGGCTTTCCCTGCTCCATTTAGGATTTCTTGCTCCTTTATCAAAAACAAGGTGGTTATATGTCTGAGGAACCTTCTCTGAGTACTCAAGCCTATTCCACTGATCTGAGGGTCTGTTTTTATTCCAATAACATGCTGTTTTTATAACTGTTGCTTTGTAATACAACTTAAAATTGGGGAAAGTAATGCCTCCCATATTCCTTTTCCCAAGGAGTGCTTTAGCTATTCGAGGTTGTTTGTTGTTCCAGATGAATTTCAGAAGTATTTGATCCACTTCTTTGAAAAATGTCATGGGTATCTTTAGAGGAATCGCGTTAAATCTGTACAATGCTTTTGGAAGTATTGCCATTTTAATGATGTTGATCCTGCCAATCCATGAGCATGGTATGTGTTTCCATTTCCACGTGTCCTCTCTTATTTCTTGGAGCAGTGTTTTGTAGTTTTCTTTGTATAGATCCTTCACATCTTTAGTCAGGTTGACTCCAAGATATTTGAGTTTGTGTGGAACTAATGTGAATGGGATTGTTCTCTTAATGTCCATTTCTTCCCTATCATTATTAGTGTATAAAAAGGCCATTGATTTTTGTGTGTTAATTTTGTATCCTGCCACTTTGCTATACAAATCTATTATTTCTAGAAGCTTTTTGGTAGAGTCTTTAGGGTTTTCTAAGTAGAGTATCATGTCATCTGCAAACAGTGAGAGCTTGACTTCTTCCTTTCCTATCTGGATTCCCTTGATATTTTTTCTTGCCTAATCGCTATAGCAAGTACTTCCAGTGCTATGTTGAATAGGAGTGGTGAGAGAGGACAGCCTTGTCTTGTACCAGAATTTAGAGGAAAGGATTTTAGTTTTTCTCCATTGAGGATAATATTTGCCACTGGCTTCTGGTAGATGGCTTTGACTATATTGAGAAAGGTTCCTTTTATTCCTATCTTGCTGAGTGTTTTCATCAAGAATGGGTGTTGAACCTTATCAAATGCTTTTTCTGCATCTATTGATATGACCATGTGATTTTTATTTTTGTTGTTGTTTATGTTGTGTATTATATTGATAGATTTACGGATGTTAAACCATCCTTGCATTCCTGGGATGAAACCTACTTGATCAAAGTTAATGATCTTCTTGATGAGGCACTGGATCCTGTTCGCCAGGATTTTGTTGAGGATCTTTGCATCTGTGTTCATCAGGGATATTGGTCTGTAATTTTCTTTTTTGGCAGCATCTCTATCAGGTTTTGGTATTAAGGTGATGTTGGCTTCATAAAAGCTATTTGGAAGTATTCCTGTTTTTTCGATTTCATAAAAGAGCCTGGCCAGAATTGGTAGTAGTTCCTCTTGAAAGGTCTCAAAGAATTCATTCGTGAATCCATCAGGGCCTGGGCTTTTGTTTTTGGGTAAATTTTTGATTACAGTTTTAATTTCCTCAATAGTGATGGGGGTGTTTAGATATGCTACCTCTTCTTTATTCAACCGTGGAAGGTTATATGAGTTCAGAAATTTATCCATTTCTTCCAGGTTCTCATATTTAGTGGCATAGAGTTTCTCAAAGTATTCTCTGAATACCCTTTGAATCTCTGCAGTATCTGTTGTGATCTCCCCCTTTTCATTTCTAATACGCGTTATCAAGTTTCTCTCTTTCTTTTGCTTTGTGAGTTTTGCCAATGGTCTATCAATCTTGTTTATTTTTTCAAAGAACCAACTTCTGCTTTCGTTGATCTTTCGGATTGTTTTTTGGGTTTCCACTTCGTTGATTTCTGCTCTCAGCTTTGTTATTTCCTTCTGTCTCCCTATTTTTGGGTCCTTTTGTTGAGCACTTTCTAGTTCTATTAGCTGTGTCATTAAGCTACTCAGGTAAGCTCCTTCTTCCTTCCTGATGTGTGCTTGCAAAGCTATAAATTTTCCTCTCAGTACTGCTTTTGCTGTGTCCCATAAGTTCTGATAGTTTGTGTCTTTATTGTCATTTGTTTCCAGGAACCTTTTGATTTCCTCCTTGATTTCATCTCGGACCCACTGGTTATTGAGTATGAGGTTGTTTGACTTCCAGGTGTTAAATTTTTTCTTCTGTGTCCCTTTGCAGTTCACATCTAACTTCAGAGCCTTGTGGTCAGCAAAGGCAGCCTGCAAAATGTCTATCTTTTTTATTTTATGGAGGTATGTTTTATGTGCCAGCACGTGATCTATCCTGGAGAATGATTCATGTACATTGGAAAAGAATGTGTATCCAGGTTTCTGAGGATAGAGTGCCCTATATATATCTACTAGGCCTCTTTCATCCATTTCTCTTTGCAGGTCTAGTATATTTTTGTTGGGTTTCTATTTGGTTGACCTATCAAGTGTTGACAAGCCTGTGTTGAGGTCTCCCACAATTATTGTGTTATTATTGATATCCTTCTTCAGATTTGTCAACAATTGTATTAAATACTTTGCTGGACCCTCATTCGGTGCGTATATGTTTAGGAGAGTGATTTCTTCTTGCTGTACAAATCCCTTGATTAGTACATAATATCCATCTTTGTCCCTTACAACTTTTCTGAGTATAAAGTTTGTATCATCTGATATTAGTATGGCCACCCCCGCTTTTTTAAGGGTGTTGTTTGCTTGAATGATTTTCCTCCAGCCTTTGATTTTGAGTCTATGTTTATTCTGACTATTCAGGTGTGTTTCTTGTAGACAGCAGAAGGTTGGCTTCAGTTTTTTGATCTATTTCGCCACTCTGTGCCTCTTAACTGGTGCATTTAGTCCATTGACATTGAGAGAAATAATTGTCATGGGATTTATTGCCATCTTTGTGTAGAAGTTTGGTGTGTTTTTTGTTCTGTCTTGTTTTTAGAGTAGATCTTTCAGTTTTTCTTTTAAGGCTGGTTTTGAGTCTGCAAAGATTTTGAGCTGTTGTTTATCTGTGAAGCCGTGTATACATCCGTCAAACCTGAAACTTAGTTTTGCTGGGTGCAATATTCTTGGCGAAGCATTTATTTCATTGAGTTTTGCCACTACGTCCCACCACTGCCTTCTGGCCTTGAGTGTTTCTGGTGACAGGTCTGCTGTAAATTTCACGGATGCTCCCTGGAATGTAATTTCCCTTTTCGATCTTGCTGCTTGCAGTATTCTATCTCTATCGGTGGGTTTCATCATGGGGACTAGGATGTGTCTTGGGGTGTTTATACTGGGGTCTTTTTTAGCTGGTACTCTTCGGGCATGCAGGACTTGGTCACATGTTTTCTTTAGCTCTGGTAGTTTCTCTGTGATGATGTTCTTAACCATTGATTCTTCCTGAAGATTTTCTTCTTGGGTCTCTAGAACTCCAATGATTCTAAAGTTGTTTCTGTTGAGCTTATCAAAGACTTCTATTTTCATCTTCTCATATTCTTTGAGTAAATTTTCCATTGTCTGATCATTTGATTTGAGGCTTTTTTCCAATCTCTTCTGCTGTGTAAAGTTGTTATGCATCTCGTCTTCTAAAGCACTAATTCTATCCTCAGCTGCTATTAACCTGTTGGAAAGCTCATCCATTATGTTCTTCAATTCGTCTACTGAGTTTTTCAGACCTGTTATCTGATCTGATATTTCAGTTTGGAGTTTTCAGATTTCTATCTTCATATTCTCTTGATTTTTATTAGTGTTCTGATTTATACTTTCTTTGATATCTGTTAGCAAACTCCATTTCTGAAAGACTGCTTAGGTAGTTGGTCGTTGTTGGGTCATCAGAGTTTCCATCTTCATTCTCTATGGTTGAAGTTGGTCTGCGTAGTCTCCCCATTGTCACGCTTACGCTGTGGGTTTTTCTACGTGTTGTGGTGGTACTCATTGGCTAGGTGGAGTGCGCGGCCGTGAAGCGCAGCAGAGCGGCCGCGCTCCGGCCCCCAATCACTCCCCTCAGCCGAGGGAAGCCGTCAGGGGATGCCAGGAGAAGTCCCCAAATGTCTGCCAAGCTAAAGAAACCAGCACAATCCACAACTCCAACAGAAAACACACACCTCAGCGAGACACGCCTTGAAGAGATTAATGCTGAAGGAGGTCAAAGTTCCCAGGTTGATGCAGGCTGGGGGAGGTCCCAAAATGTCTGCCGGGCCTAGGGGTCCAGCAGTCAGCCTGATCCGCAACTCCGGCCCCCAAACACTCACCTCAGCCGAGGCAAGCCGTCAGGGGATGCCAGGAGAAGTCCCCAAATGTCTGCCAAGCTAAAGAAACCAGCACAATCCACACCAAACACTTTTAAAATTTATTTGAAATAATAAACCTTCACTAATAGTTAATACAATCTTTGGAAAAAAAGAAAATGGGAGGCATCAATTTCCCCAACTTCTGACTGTACTATAAAGCAGTAGACATTTAAACAGTATGATATTGGAATAGATGGTCCCTCAGATCAATGGAATAGACTTGAATAACCTGAGAGTGACCTTCGGGTATATAATCAATTAATATTGATAAAGGAGCAAGAAATATAGTGGAGCAAAGAAAAACTCATCAACAGGTGGTATTGGGAAAACTGATCAACTACATGCAAAACCGTGAACTGAACATCTTTTTAATGGCATGCAAAAAAGTCAAATCAAAACACATTAAAGGGGCCAGAGCAATAGCATAGCAGTAGGGCATTTGCCTTGCACTTGGCTGATCCAGGATGGACCTTGGTTTGATTCCTCGGCATTCCATATGGTCCTCCAAGCCAGGAGTGATTTCTGAGCACATAACCAGGAGTAACCCCTGAGTGTCACTGGGTGTGCCCTCCCTAAAGACCTTGATATCAGTTCTAAAGCTATAATATAAATAGAAAAAAATGTAGGCAAAATATTCCATGGCATAGAAGCTAAAGCCATCTTCAAGAATAAACACTACTGTCAAAGTAAGTAGAAGCAAAGATAAACAAATGTGACTATATTAAACTGAGAAGATTCTAAGCTTAAAAGGAAATGACAAATATGATACAGAGATTGCCTCTGGAATGAGAAAAACTATTCATCTAATACCCATCTGATAAGGGGTTAATATATCAATTTATTAATAAGACACTGGTAGAGCAAACACACTGGTAGAAAAAACTTCTAACCTCATCCAAAAATTGGTAGAAGTGAACAGACATTTCCTCAGTGAGAAATACAGAAGTCCAAGAGACACATGAAGATGCTTCATCATTAATCATTAGCATTCTGAACAAAACAATGAGATATCATCTTACATCACAAAGACTGGTGCACATCAAAAAAGAACAAGTACAAACAGTGCTGACATGGATCTGGGAGAAAGGGATTCTCATTCTCAATCAAAAATGTTGATTGGGTCAACATTTTTGGAAAACAATATTGATATTACTCAAAAAAATAGAAATTGAGCTTCAATATGACCCAGGAATACCTCTCCTAGAAACATACAGTAGGTATCCAAAAACACAATGCAAAAAATGCAAAAATGAGGCCAGAACAGTGGCTCTAAAGGTAAGGCATCTGCCTTGCAAGTGCTTGCCTAAGACAGACCGAGGTTTGAACCCCCGGCATCCCATATGATCCCCCCCCCCAAGCCAGGGGCAATTTCTGAGCATATAGCTAGAAGTAACCCCTAAGCGCCAAATGGGTGTGCCCCTCCCAAAATGCAAACAAGTATGGGCGATGTTGGAAATGGGAAAGGCAAGAAGAATAATGGGGATATTGATGGCAGGAAATGTGCATGGTAAAGGATGAATGGTGTTGGACATTTAACTGAAACTCAATAATAAAAAGCTTTGTAACTCTATCTCATGTTAATAAATACTTTATCAAAATATTTTAGGGTAAAAATATGTAATCATAATGTCATTTGAAATTTTTTCATTATTTCTTCCAATAAATATTTTAAAATTGAGTGGCCAGAGTGATAGCATAGTGGTAGGACTTTTGCCTTGCACATGGCCGACTGGAGACAGACCTAGGTTCAAACACTGGTATCCCATATGGTCCCCTGAGACTGCCAGGAGTGATTTCTGAGTGCAGAGCCAGGAGTAACCCCTGAGAACCACCAGGTATAGCCTCAAATCCTTCCCAAAAAAGATTCTAAAACGGAGACAAGGTATTGAACAAAGCAAACTTTTATACTTTCAACTGTTTTTTATTGCTTTAGCACGCCCTAATATTGATTTCCCTATAAGTTACATTGAAACAAATTTTAATCCCATCCTTCATCATTTTTATTTGTTAGCTTGGTTTCTGAGGCAAACCAGCTGTGTTCAGGACTTACTCCCAGCTCTGGACTTAGGATAAATCCTATCAGACTTTGTATCATGAAGTTCCATGGAACAAACCTGGGTAAGCTTTGTGTAAGGCAAACACTCAATCTCTTGTATTAGCCTCCATCACTTAAATCTCTTTGTTTAAATGCCAAGCTTTATAGTGATGATATAACTATACCCATATAAAAATATGGTGGCTATCCTTTCATACATCTATGTATTTAATACTTCCCTTTTACCTTTAAAATTTTAATAATGCACGTTACAACTGAGAATATTTAGTTCACTAAGTGTTATATTTGGGAATTGTATAACATAAACTTTTCTTGACCTATTTTCTTGGAAAAAAGTTATTTATCACACTTACCAATTTTAGTCATATAAATATGCATATATATATATATATATATATATACACTCATGGTCTGCAAATTGCTTAAGTAGAACTGAGGTACTTAACAGTTAAATATTCAAATATTATTGCTCTCTAGTAGTTGTAACACTAAAACTAATAAAATAGATTACCACATAATATTAAGCTTATAAGTAATAGATTTACATAGTAACATTTCTTATATTTGGCATTCTAAGTCCACTTTTTTTTGTTTTGTTTTTGTTTTTGGGCCACACCCAGCGATGCTCAGGGGTTACTCCTGGCTGTCTGCTCAGAAATAGCTCCTGGCAGGCACAGGGGACCATATGGAACTCAGGGATTTGAACCAACCACCTTTGGTCCTGGATCGGCTGCTTGCAAGGCAAACGCCGCTGTGCTATCTCTCCGGGACATTCTTAGTCTACTTTACAACAAAATAATTTTCAGAATCAAACTTAAATTTATTTTTTCTCAAACTTATATCTCTAAAATTAATACTTGTAAAAAATGTTCAGAAACAAAATTTAATAAAATAAAAAACATTTATAAAAATTGAAGGCTATCCAAAGAACCCCCGGACTGCCAATCAGTCCGGGGGCCCAGATTCCCCCATGCCAGAATGGTCTTCATGGCCTGATCTGGTAACCTAGGCCTTGGGGGATGGGATGGGGTGGAGCAAAACTCCGCCCCTATCCATTCATTCACAAGCTGCAGAGGTGAGAGCTGGGCCTAAAGACACCACACGCCAGGAGTTGGTCCCTTGCGCTGGTATGTGGGGGACAGCTAGCCAAAGAACCCCCAGACAGCTAGCCAAAGCAGATTCTTGACTATTTGTCGGTAAGGAAATGGAATATCCTATGTATGGAGGATAGCACTCAAATAGATCTCTGAAGCCAGTGTCCAAGTAAACGTTACTTTCTATAAAATTGTCCTCTCTGACTACGGAGCCTTAGCCTTAAACATTTTATCTATACAATGTATAGAGCCCTTCTTCTATATTGCCTTTCCACACCCAGAGACCTTTCTACCCACCCCCCATATCCCAACCTGGATTTGTTATCTCCCCCTTATTTAACCCTGTTTACCCTCAGTTTTTAACTCGTTAGACACCAAGACCGACCTCCTTCCCAACAGACCACCATCCCGCTCCTCAATGAACGACACCCTCTTAATCCCTCATCTTGTGTCTCAGCAAGAAACCACAACCATAAGCCTCCTGACTCAAGCTTGTGACCCCTCTCACCACCTTCAAATCGTGGACGGTTGCATGATACCGGATTCAGCTGCAGAAAAACCCCCAGCACAAGGACACTATAGGACTCTGAAATGCCGCAAATCATATCTTAAACTCTAGACCAAAGTTTGTGATACGAAAAAGTACCTTGGCTTTTGCTCCCCACAAGAATATCTCAGAAGACCTAATTGGGAGGCCTATATTGCCTACATTAGCTTAATACCTTTATGAAAATGTATCTTAAAATACGTATTTCTTTTTTTTTTCTTTTCTTTTCTTTTCTTTTTTTTTTTGGTTTTTGGGCCACACCCAGCGGTGCTCAGGGATTATTTCTGGCTGTCTGCTCAGAAATAGCTCCTGGCAGGCACAGGGGACCATATGGGACACTGGGATTCGAACCAACCACCTTTGGTCCTGGATCGGCTGCTTGCAAGGCAAACGCCGCTGTGCTATTTCTCCGGGCCCAAGATACATATTTCTTTCTTTTTATTTTATTTTATTTAAACACCTTGATTACATACATGATTGTGTTTGGGTTTCAGTCATGTAAAGAACACCACCCATCACTAGTGCAACATTCCCATCACCAATGTCTCAAGTCTCCCTCCTCCCCACCCGACCCCTGCCTGTACTCTAAACAGGCTCTCCATTTCCCTCATACATTCTCATTATTAGGACAGTTCAAAATGTAGTTATTTCTCTAACTAAACTCATCACTCTTTGTGGTGAGCTTCCTGAGGTGAGCTGGAACTTCCAGCTCTTTTCTCTTTTGTGTCTGAAAATTATTATTGCAAGAATGTCTTTCATTTTTCTTAAAAACCCATAGATGAGTGAGACCATTCTGCCTTTTTCTCTCTCTCTGACTTATTTCACTCAGCATAATAGATACAGTTAGCCTCCCCAACCACTTTCTTTTTCAAATACCATTTTTTCCTTTTTTTCTCAATTTCCTTTTATATATATATATCTCAATTTTATCTATATATTTTATTTTATATGTATATACATATTTTCTCTACCCTCACCAGTTTTGGTGCTGCTTAGGCAAAAACCAAGAAAAGGTCTTGCCTGGGATAAAAGCTCAGACCACACCACAGATACAGAATGTGTAGCCTGTCATCCTGGAATAGCACCAGCAATACAAAAGGACACCATACGTTTTTGTATAGGCACAGTAAAGAAGGGGAAATCATGGACTCAGACACAAGATCTTATCTTCTAAGGATAAGAACTCACTTTTTATACAAGAGTGCCTCCCATCCAGGACATATGTCATGTGGATACAACTCAGTCTCCACGAGACTGGACAGTGTTAGTTCATTCTCAAATCCCAGATCCCAGACGTAGAACTGAAACAAACCCATGCAACAACACCAGGAACTAAACTGCATTGGGAGATATACTTGTGCCAGTGTTAATATGACGAGCACAGTGAGGAAATGACAACTTGACCTAAGACCAGGAGGTCCTATCACATCACCTAACACTAAGTGGAAATCAGAAGATGTATCGTCCTTTGAACTATGGAAAATAAGAGCACTAACTACAGAAAACTGACTTTGACAACTGTGACTGGACAGAACATACCTTGAGACCATAAAGGAAAACCCTACCCTAGGCTATCGCCCAGGTCTTTTACAAAAATCAAGACTTCTTACTACAGAGGCCCAATTCTTCCTTCCCCAATACTTGCTGTGCCTATACAAAAAACAAAAGGTGGGGTAACACAAACCCTGCCACTACAGCCCTTTATCTGGTTTTGTTTTGTTTTATTTTTTGTTTGTTTTTTTAATATTATTTTCCTTCTCTTTTTTTCTCCCACTTTTTTCTTTCTTTTCCACTTTTGTGAATATTATTCGGTGATTTTTTTTTTAGCAGTTGATACCAAATATTTTCTCCTCTTTTCCTTAACCTTTTTATCTCCAACAGAATAGCATGATTTGAATCATTCAGCCTCATAAATTGAGGGGGGGAAAGAATGATACCAGGACCAGTCATATGAACATGTAGTGTAAACAAATAATGATCAGACTAGAACACCAATCAAAATAGATACCCAACCTATAACAAGCTGTAAGGCGGATACCATTTGCACTAGGATTCTGGGGGATAAAGGAGGGAGATGTGGGAGACATGCTGGGAACAAGAGTAGAGGGAGGACAACATTGGTGGTGGGAATGCCCTTCATTCATTGTCACTATGTATCTTAAATAATTCTGTGTAATGAACTTTAGTCACAATAAAAAAATTAAAAAAAATTGAAGTCTATGAATGTGCACTCATAGAGCATAGCAGCTAAATGGTTATTATCATTAATTTTAGTTTATTTAAAGAAAATGTCACTTAGATGACAGAGATGAGTACAATACATTTGCTCCAGATAAGTGAGAGCAAAGTTATTTTAAAAAGAAAGAAAATTTTTAAAAAGAAATAACTTTTTCAAAAGTAAAAATGAAAAAGCAAAGAAGTACAGTAGCAAGCATATTTGTGAAAATTATTGCATATCCAATGAAGTCATTAATACAGGGTAGAAATTTAATAAGCCCTTGTTATCTGTCTTTTATGTTAAACGTGGTGTGTTCTTATAGGGATAGCAGCAAACAGATGAAGGTTTTCAGAAATTTAAAGCATTATTATAGGAGCATGTACTCAGCTGCCATACCTCCTGGAGAAGGAGAATTTAGAGGGAAGGTGCCTGGACTTGCTTCAAAAAGCTCTGGTGATATCACCCCCCACCCAAAGTGGCATACTTGAAGTTTGGTCACATTGGTATCCCTTATGAAAATTGTAGAGGGTCAGTGATGAGCAGGGGCATTGGGAAAGCAATGATTGTGGGTGATGGAAGCAGAAGATGTTGTTTCAGCAGGGTGGTTGGTTGACCCACCCTTTTCTCCTAAAATGGCCAGTTTTCTGCTGCTAGTGAGCTCAGTACCCAAGATCTTTGACAGACCAGTTTTATTCTCTTCGAAAAAAGAGTGAGTCTATGGAACTGGCCTGGTTAGAAAATGGCAACTGCATTTTTGAACATGGTAATTGCTGCCAGGCTTCCTGGAAAAGGAAGATATGGGAAAGAGTGCCCACACTCACCCCAAAATACCCTGATGATATCAGCCTCAAAATAATCACATATAAAGTTTGGTCAAATTGGTGTCTCCAGAATCATAGTAGGGTGCTGACCGGTCATAGTAAAAATGGTGTTTCTGAGTGATGGATTCAGCAGACATAGCTTCCACAGTGCCAAGAGCTTCGCCTGCTTACTCTTCCCAAGATTGCCATATTTCTGCTGCATGGCTGGGGTACCCACAGTTTTTCACAGCTTGGTTTACATGTCTTTTAAGAAAAAAGTGAGTCTATAAAGCTGGCCCTGTGAGAACTTGGCAATTGCATTTGTGGGCATAATTATAGACCAATATCATAATTTTAAAAGTGTTCATCTAAGAGAGGTAAAAATCATAAATATTGAAAACATCTAGTATACACAATATGGTTCAAATATATATCTACAAAAACAAATGCTTGTAAAATAAAACTTTGGAAGAATATAGATCTAGAAATTTTATTTATATACAGTTTATAATGCCCTTAAAATTTATATATTTATGTGACTAAAAACTATATTTGGGTGTATCTAAACATATTTACTGGTATATTTAGATAGAGAAAAATTAGGTTTTCTCAAATTCAACACTATTGATTATTTGAATAACTAATTCTTTATTAGAATGTATTGCATATTGTAGAATATTATTAAATTTTCTGACCTCTGCCTACCAGTAAAATTCGTCCAACAATGGAAAGTGCTCAACTATTATCAAGGCTTACATATATACAAATGAGGCCCTTTTCTATGAGATGGAATTTTCATAGAAACATTCAACAAACAATTATTTATTCTTTTGTTTGTTTTATTTTGGGGACATACCTATCAATGCTCATATGTTACTCTTCGCTCTTCACTCCAGAATCACTCCTGGCAGATTTGGGATCCATATAGGTAGGATGCCAGGGATTGAATTCTGATAATGTCCATGTGTAGGAATCCTACTACAAATGGGTTACTGCATCTTTAAGGGGTGTTGACATCACTTATGAAACATTCCCTGTTAGTGCCAATCGAGGCCAGTTGGCATGGGGCATTTATAGTGAGATCCTGTCATAGAGAAAGGAGAGACTGAAGGAAAGTCAGTGAGAGCCTGCTGTTGGCCGTTCAGCCTACTTGCCTAGCAGTAAATCAAGTCCAAAGAGAATGCCTCTCAACTTGCTAAACTGTCTTGTGTAGCTGAACTTTTGCTGTCCCCATAGCTTTTGTGCCCCAGGGCTGTATAGAATCTTGATACCCTGTGGCTCCTGCTCCAGTCTCTCATATTTAATGTAATGTTTTGGGGTCTCTGTCTCTCTCTCTCTCTCTCTGTAACATTAAAAGTTACATTTTCTTATAGGCCATGTGGAAAGTAAATACCCAACCCATTCATTGTGTTATTGCTTTGACCCCAGATATTTGCAACTTTTATAGTATTTATATATTATGTTAGGTGTTGGAAGACACTGAGATAACTAAAATATGGTCTATGCTGTAATATAATTTGTAAAAGCACTTTGATTCCCTTTATTTACCTTTCCAGATCTGCTTTATGTGGAAAATATTTTAACTTAAATTCTCTAAAATTATGTATTTAAATTGCTGTGATTTTGTATATTTATATACATATGTAAATGATGAAAAATGTATATCCAAATTGCAATCTTTAATATTAGTGTCACTAATTCTCAACTACTTCCATCTATTTGGTGAATGATATAAAATGCTAAGATGGAGGGGCCAGAGCAGTAGGGCCTTGTACTTGGCTGGCTCAGGAGGGACCCTGCTTGTTTTGATCCCTGACATTCCATATGGTCCCCAAGCCAGGAGCAATTTCTGAGCGCACAGCCAGGAGTAACCCCTAAGTGTAACTGGGTGTGACACAAAAACAAAAACAAACAAAACCCACAAAGATGGGGCTATAGTACTAAAATTCATTATACATATTTAAACACAAATGAATAAAACTGAAAGTCTGTAAGAATGGTTCACAGTGTTATAAGAATGAGCACTACTGATGAGAGTGATGAATCTATTCTGTCATTTAAATATAGTATAATAAATGTGTTACTTTTACTCTTCTAAGTAAGTATACAATGTGTAATAAAGATATTAGATTTAACTATTTTAAGTTACAGAAAACTTCTATCATGGGTCTGAGTTTCCTAATGAAAGATAAACACAGAAGCTACTTTTCAGCTCCAACTTGTGCCTAAAAAAATCACTCATTGCAGTTTGGGCCTGAGCAATAGCACAACTGGTAGTTTTCCTTGAATGCACCTTTCCCAGGTTCAACCCTTTGGCAATCCATATGGTCTCCCAAGTCATCCAGGAGTAATTCCTGAGCACAGATAAGGAGTAATACCTGAACACTGCTGACTCTGACTCCAAAACAAATAAAAATAAAGTGCACTGTAGAGAGGTGGAGTCAAAGCAAACTCACAGAGTTGAATGCAAGGTAATATTCATGTTTCTGGAGCAGACTTTTTCAGAGTAAGTGTAAAATCTACACAGAGAAGTAGTGTTTAATCCATTGGTTTCAGGCTAATATTGACCTGCACTAATACAAAGCAAGACAGGGAGACAAGATGAAGAGTCTGTAAGTCATATAGTCCTGGGTGACATTAGATATCAGTTATATATATATATGTGTGTGTGTGTGTGTGTGTGTGTGTGTGTGTGTGTGTGTGTTGTTAGATATATATTAGATATAAGACCTCTGAGCACCCCAGGCACTCAATTTAAACTAGAGATAGTTTATGCCCTTATAGTAAAATAATCCATGCTCTAAAGTAAGAATCAAGAACTTGAATAAGAAACTTAGTGAGAGAAACAAAATAAATCTAACGAAGAATGGCCTAGCCTGACAATACTTCATACTTTTTAAAGAAAGGTATCATAATAAAATTTTGTACATAGTTAAATCTAGTTGTATTCTCTATAACAAAACATTATAAATTAGTAAATCAAGAAATAAATGTCAAAAACTAAAACGTAGCCAATGGAAAAATATAAAATATAATTTATATACTCAGTATTTAAGGAAAAATATAATGAAGAATTAGCTGAAAAATATTTGTAAAACACAAAAAAGAAACTATACTTGAGAAAACAGTATTATAAATGAAGATTAACTATAAAAACAAAAGAAAACAAAATTATAATGTTCAGGAAAAAGGCATAAATGATTAAATATAGATTGATAACTAAAGAGTGATACAATTTAGGAACACAATTAAGGTATAATATACAATATAATGACTATGGTGTATGATTTATGTATAATTTTTGTATGACCAATGTCCTCTAAGGAAAAAAATGATGAAAAATTTTGAAAAAAAAGTGGCCAAAATTACACTTAAGTTTCAAGTTTAGTAAAATTATATAAGTATGAATAAAAAAATCATTCCTTACTAGTATATTATTATAGTATATTATAGTCAAACTGACAATGCCCAAAATATAAAAAATCATAAAATTATTTAAAATAATCCATGAAATATACAAATAATGATGAAAAACTGAAACTAATGGATACCCCAAAAGATGTTACAATTTTCTTAATTACTATAAAGAAAATAAACCAACACAAGTTCAATGCATTATTGAAAACCAAAAAGGAATATACTTCAAATTAGAAGATTTTATTTAAATGCACAATAGCTGCTGAATCAGTCACAACATACTTGAATCTATAGGCATGCTAAACTTTAACAAGGATAAGAGATATTATGCCAGATAAAAATTAGAATTAACATGAAAGAATGAAGATCACTAATTTTATAATGGGTCAGTTAATATATCTAAATTTTGTCATTTCTTAATTTTGAGGGTTTGGGGGACTTGGATCACGCTCACAAATCCTTATCACTCCTGGTACTGCTCAGGGACAAGGACTTTGCCCATTATAATATCTCTCTGGTCCATTAATTTTTCAAAAACCAATGAATGCTTAAGGGAAATCAATGGTATGTTTGATAGGATGATAAATGGAAAGATTATGAATAAGATTATTTTTATTATACTCAATAAGTTTTTAAAAAAAATAGCTCATGTGATAAGCTCTCAAAGTAATTACTACATACATGCAGTCATCCATCCAAGTCTGGTGGACTATAATTGATGGTATTCCAACAGCTTAACAGACATTCTTTTACATATATATATACACTTATATATAAAATCTTTAAGCACCATGATTACAAACATGTTTGTAGTTGGGTTTCAGTCATAAAAAACACCCCCCTTTACTAGTTCAACATTCCCACCACAATGTCCACTTTTCCTTCCCAACTCCTGCCTGTATTCAAGACAGGCATTCTACTTCTCTCACTCATTAAGATTGTCATGATAGTTGTTAATGTAGTTATTTCCCTAACTGCATTCACTACTCTTTGTGGTGAGCTTCATATTATAAACCAGTCAGTCCTTCCGGTCCTCATCTCTATTGTCTTTGGGCATTATTAAAAAATGCCCTTAATTTTTCTTAAAACCCATAAATGAGTAAGACTATTCTTAACAGACATTTTTAAACTTTACCTACCAGTTCTTCAGAAAAAAATATGTTCCTTCCCTGAAAATCTACCTTCTTTAAATGCTTTAACATAAAATGCTCCTTTGATTTCAGCAAATATCACATTTCATCCCTATCTTTCCAGCAATTTCCATGGAGTGGTTTGTTTTGTTTGAAAAAGACTGATATATACAAGGTCTAGATGTTTAAAATAAAATATGACAAGACATTATGATAGTATGAAATATGCAATCCTTTGCATATAGTAACATAAAATATTATTTAGATAATATTTTTGGAATATTTCTTTGGAAATTTTTTTTAAATTGAACACAGGCTCTATACCAAGTTCACTCTTTTGTTCACCAAAAAGATAAATAATATATACATAAAATATCTTCACAAAACTACTTGTAAGTTTTGTGCTCTATATCAAAAATTTAAACTCCAAATAAAAATGTAGTATCAATAAAAATGAATAAATTAAAATATTCCTATATATTTAAACAATAAAAGAAAGCTACTGACACATGGAGCAACATGAAAATATTTTGAAATTCGTATGACTAATAAAATACATACTACAGAATACATAGTATTTGGTTTCATTTATTGGTTTTAATATAATTATTTACTGATAGTAATAGGAATAAGAATATTGTTTATGAATGAGGAATTATGAATACTTTTGTGGGGCTGGAGTGGAGATGCAGTGGTAGTTTGCCTTGCAAGAGGCTGACCTAGGACAGACCACAGTTCTATTCCCCAGTGTCCCATATGGCTCCCCAAACCAGGAGTGAGCACATAACCAGGAGTAACCTCTGAGCATCACAGAATGTGAACCAAAAACAAAAATGAAAACAAAAGAATACTTTTGTGAGCTATATCTTTTTTAATAATATTTAATTGCTACTTTACTAATGTGTACAATAATAAGCTTGAATAAAACATTTGGACTACATAGTGCATTTTCCTGTATATGATTTAACTTAATAAAAGAACTGTTAGAGTAAAATAGTTGATATTTATAGAAAACCACAATAGGATAAAATACACACAGCTAGATGATAAGACGCTTTCATAGCAGCAAGACTAAATTAATCCATTTAGCACCAACACTTTTTTAGAAGGAAGTGATATTAGGAACCTAATACCATCCAAATGGTATTAGGAATATCATTTGAACTGTAAGTGCTAGAGTAAGAAGAGATTAGTTATCAAGAAGATATGGAGAAGAGAATTGCTGCATAAATCTAAGAGTAGAATTTCAGACAGTTGTGATAAAACCTTGGGTGACCATTACTAGGATGATATCTTTCGAAATTAAGTATTGTACTGTCATGATTATTAGCTATTTTGACTATTTTTATGCATAATATTAAACTAAACTTTAATTTTTTAAGTGGATGGGTAAATGGATATGTAATGAGCTCATATCTGGTTTATTGGTGCTTTCTCTAATAATTATCTGTGCCTTGGTTTGCTTTGACTCACAGATGGTACAAAAATAATGTGTCACTAAGTTCCTTTTTTGATAAGTAAAGGCACCATATTTTGTGAAAATTTCACAGTGACACTTATTTTAATCTATACAAAACAAGAAATCATATTCTATCACACCTTGCAATAGATATGATACATTAGTATTTCACAAAAATGATTTTTTAATTTAATTTATTATTGACATTAAATGTTCTGAAAATTGAAAGTCCTATATTGAGCTAGGTAAATTCTTATAAACTTAAAAATGTACTGTGTCAATTAACATTTATAAGTTTTAAATGAAACTCCTTTTCATTATTGAAGTCAATAAGTTTATGTTTTGCTTGGACAATGCTGGCTTTATCAGACCTAAACTATATGTTATTATTTAATAAATACGTGGGAATGTTAATTAAAATTTTATATACATAATAACATATTTGCTTCAAAATCAGAAAGGCAACTGTTTGTAACATATTCGTGTTTTGTCAAATTTCAGAAACACTGAAATGCTTTATGATTAATTTGTAAAAAGAATTAGATTTTTTGTTGTCATATGCTTTTACTGGTTCTCCAACAGCAGTAGAGAAGGATAAGTAAAAGGGTATGCTTCACATTTGACAGCTGAAAAGATTTCTCTAGTACTTTAAAAATGATGTAGGTCATTTTTAATAGTGTTAAACTGGAGAGACAGTAAAACTTTGTTGTCTATTTTAATGCATGTGCTTTTAAGTGATAATAAATAAATAATTAGAAGTATAAAATATTTATTTTATAATTTTATTAACAGTCATAATAAATGTATTAGCATTATTTTATTATTATGTTTTACTATCTATTTTTTCTAGTATAGTCCCAAATTTCAGTATTCTTTTCTACAATATTTTTTTCAAGTTGAACTTCCTTAAGCAAAAAATTTATTATGTAAGTTTGTTGGCTTGAAGAACTATGCAAAATTATAAAGCATAGACCTATCATAAAATCTTTTTTTGCTTTTCTGTTATTCTGTTTTCCTGAGATACAGGTGTCACTTAGTCTATATGTTTGATAGGCACATTATGTGTCTTTATTAATAATTTTGCAAGTATCGCATTTACTCAGCATTTCAAAACTTACCTCTCATCTTTCCTTTTCTTTCAGGCTTTGCTCTCCATAAGACTGTAGATATAAAATTACCTGATATAAGCAAAGATAATGATGTATGATCATTTCCATTGTTTCATGCTCATGTAAATGTATTTTAGATCATGTGTTTGAAGCAGGAAATGGAAGCTTGCACACAAAAAGTGGTGGGGATATGCAAATATATATTTTAGAATATATGTTTACAATTTTAATTGAGGTATAGCAGTTGGATTCATTAAATCTTATTACAGTATGCTTTTCTATACTGAATAGACAAGCCAACAACCAAAGTTGTTTACATATGATAAAATAAAAATAATTACAACGATATTCATTGTTTAGAAAAGAACTCTAATTAAAAAAAGATACCTAAGGAAAATAAAGCAAAAATAGTTGGAATAATGAAAACTTCAGAAATCAGTATAATCTAGGTAAATAAAATAAGTTAGTAACAGATTAAAAGGTCAGTAAGAGGGTTTCATTATATATGGATATATCTGTATTTAGAGAAAACCATAGTTAAAATAAATTAGATATGAAAGAGTTATATGATGCAGTGTTTGAATAGTCTATTGTATAATATGCAAGTCCATCTGATATAGTCGAAATATTTAACAGGTCATGAATTTAAACCTTTTATTTTATTATTTTTAGTGAAGTGAAATTGTTCTTTTATTTTTTTAAATTTTAACACTTTTTATTGAGGTACTTGGATTTACAATATTGATAATCATGCTTGTCATGCATATATCACTTCAATCCACACCACACCCATATAAGAGAGTCTGCATCCTTTCATCAGTGTCCCAAGGCAAGTTTCCCCATGTTAGCTCAATTTTATATTAAGTTCCGGTGGCTTTGTCCACTTGTTGTTTCCTTATTGTTTCTTCTTTATAGAACATATGGAATATATCTTTTTTTTTTGCATATTTTTTTTTATTTAAACACCTTGATTACATACATGATTGTGTTTGGGTTTCAGTCATAAAAGGAACACCACCCATCACCAGTGCAACATTCCCATCACCCAAGTCCCAAATCTCCCTCCTCCCCACCCAACCCCTGCCTGTACCCTAAACAGGCTCTACATTTCCCTCGTACATTCTCAATATTAGGACAGTTCAAAATGTAGTTATTTCTCTAACTAAACTCATCACTCTTTGTGGTGAGCTTCCTGAGGTGAGCTGGAACTTCCAACTCTTTTCTCTTTTGTGTCTGAAAATTATTATTACAAGGGTGTCTTTCATTTTTCTTAAAACCCATAGATGAGTGAGACCATTCTGCGTTTTTCTCTCTCTCTCTGACTTATTTCACTCAGCATAATAGATTCCATGTACATCCATGTATAGGAAAATTTCATGACTTCATCTCTCCTGACAGCTGCATAATATTCCATTGTGTATATGTACCACAGTTTCTTTAGCCATTCGTCTGTTGAAGGGCATCTTGGTTGTTTCCAGAGTCTTGCTATGGTAAATAGAGCTGCAATGAATATAGGTGTAAGGAAGGGGTTTTTGTATTGTATTTTTGTGTTCCTAGGATATATTCCTAGGAGTGGTATAGCTGGATCGTATGGGAGCTCGATTTCCAGTTTTTGGAGGAATCTCCATATCGCTTTCCATAAAGGTTGAACTAGACAGCATTCCCACCAGCAGTGGATAAGAGTTCCTTTCTCTCCACATCCCCGCCAACACTGTTTATTCTCATTCTTTGTGATGTGTGCCATTCTCTGGGGTGTGAGGTGGTATCTCATCGTTGTTTTGATTTGCATCTCCCTGATGATTAGTGATGTGGAACATTTTTTCATGTGTCTTTTGGCCATGTGTATTTCTTCTTTGTCAAAGTGTCTGTTCATTTCTTCTCCCCATTTTTTGATGGGGTTAGATGTTTTTTTCTTGTAGAGTTCTGTCAGTGCCTTGTATATTTTGGAGATTAGCCCTTTATCTGATGGGTATTGGGTGAATAGTTTCTCCCATTCAGTGGGTGGCTCTTGTATCCTGGGCACTATTTCCTTTGAGGTGCAGAAGCTTCTCAGCTTAATATATTCCCATCTGTTAATCTCTGCTTTCACTTGCTTGGAGAGTGCAGTTTCCTCCTTGAAGATGCCTGTAATGTCCTGGAGTGTTTTGCCTATGTGCTGTTCTATATATCTTATGGTTTTGGGGCTGATATCGAGGTCTTTAATCCATTTGGATTTTACCTTTGTACATGATGTTAGCTGGGGGTCTAAGTTTAATTTTTTGCAAGTGGCTATCCAATTGTGCCAACACCACTTGTTGAAGAGGCTTTCCCTGCTCCATTTAGGATTTCCTGCTCCTTTATCAAAAATTAGATGGTTGTATCTCTGGGGAACATTTTCTGAGTATTCAAGCCTATTCCACTGATCTGAGGACCTATCCTTATTCCAATACCATGCTGTTTTGATAACTGTTGCTTTGTAGTACAGTTTAAAGTTGGGAAAAGTAATTCCTCCCATATTCTTTTTCCCAATGATTGCTTTAGCTATTTGAGGGTGTTTATTGTTCCAAATGAATTTCAAAACTGTCTGATCCACTTCTTTGAAGAATGTCATGGGTATCTTTAGAGGGATGGCATTAAATCTGTATAATGCCTTGGGGAGTATTGACATTTTGATGATGTTAATCCTGCCAATCCATGAGCAGGGTATGCGTTTCCATTTCCGTGTGTCCTCTCTTATTTCTTGGAGCAGAGTTTTATAGTTTTCTTTGTATAGGTCCTTCACATATTTAGTCAAGTTGATTCCAAGATATTTGAGTTTGTGTGGCACTATTGTGAATGGGGTTGTTTTCTTAATGTCCATTTCATCCTTATTACTATTGGTATATAGAAAGGCCATTGATTTTTGTGTGTTAATTTTGTAGCCTGCCACCTTGCTATATGAGTCTATTGTTTCTAGAAGCTTTTTGATAGAGTCTTTAGGGTTTTCTAAGTAGAGTATCATGTCATCTGCAAACAGTGAGAGCTTGACTTCTTCCTTTCCTATCTGGATTCCCTTGATATCCTTTTCTTGCCTAATCGCTATAGCAAGTACTTCCAGTGCTATGTTGAATAGGAGTGGTGAGAGAGGACAGCCTTGTCTTGTGCCAGAATTTAGAGGGAAGGCTTTCAGTTTTTCTCCATTGAGGATAATATTTGCCACTGGCTTGTGGTAGATGGCCTTCACTATATTGAGAAAGGTTCCCTCCATTCCCATCTTGCTGAGAGTTTTGATCAAGAATGGGTGTTGGACCTTATCAAATGCTTTCTCTGCATCTATTGATATGATCATGTGGTTTTTATTTTTCTTGTTATTGATGTTGTGTATTATGTTGATAGATTTACGGATGTTAAACCAGCCTTGCATTCCTGGGATGAAACCTACTTGATCATAGTGGATGATCTTCTTAACGAGGCATTGAATCCTATTTGCCAGGATTTTGTTGAGGATCTTTGCATCTGCATTCATCAGTGATATTGGTCTGTAATTTTCTTTTTTGGTAGCGTCTCTGTCTGGTTTAGGTATCAAGGTGATGTTGGCTTCATAAAAGCTATTTGGAAGTGTTTCTGTTTGTTCAATTTCATGAAAGAGTCTTGCCAAGATTGGCAGTAGTTCCTCTTGGAAAGTTTGATAGAATTCATTAGTGAATCCATCTGGACCTGGGCTTTTGTTTTTCGGCAGACATTTGATTACTGTTTTAATTTCATCAATGGTGATGGGGGTGTTTATATATGCTACATCCTCTTCCTTCAACCGTGGAAGATTATAAGACTCCAAGAATTTATCCATTTCTTCCAGGTTCTCATTTTTAGTGGAGTAGAGTTTTTCAAAGTAGTTTCTGATTACCCTTTGAATCTCTGTCATATCAGTAGTGATCTCTCCTTTTTCATTCCTGATACGAGTTATCAAGTTTCTCTCTCTCTCTTTCTTTGTTAGGTTTGCCAGTGGTCTATCAATCTTGTTTATTTTTTCAAAGAACCAACTTCTGCTTTCGTTGATCTTTTGGATTGTTTTTTGAGTTTCCACTTCGTTGATTTCTGCTCTCAGCTTTGTTATTTCCTTCTGTCTTCCTATTCTTGGGTCCTTTTGTTGAGCATTTTCTAGTTCTATTAGCTGTGTCATTAAGCTACTCAGGTAAGCTCCTTCTTCCTTCCTGATGTGTGCTTGCAAAGCTATAAATTTTCCTCTCAGTACTGCTTTTGCTGTGTCCCATAAGTTCTGAGAGTTTGTGTCTTGATTGTCATTTGTTTCCAGGAACCTTTTTATTTCCTCCTTGATTTCATCTCGGACCCACTGGTTATTGAGCATGAGGCTGTTTAACTTCCAGGTGTTAAAGTGTTTCTTCTGAGTCCCTTTGGAATTCACAAATAATTTCAGAGCCTTGTGGTCAGCGAAGGTAGTCTGCAAAATTTCTATCCTCTTGATCTTATGGAGGTATGTTTTATGTGCCAGCATGTAGTCTATCCTGGAGAATGTCCCATGTACATTGGAGAAGAATGTGTATCCAGGTTTCTGGGGATGGAGTGTCCTATATATATCCACTAGGCCTCTTTCTTCCATTTCTCTCCTCAGGTCTAGTATATTCTTGTTGGGTTTCAGTCTGGTTGACCTGTCCAGTGTTGACAAAGCCGTGTTAAGGTCCCCCACAATTATTGTGTTGTTGTTGATATTATTTTTCAGATTTGTCAACAGTTGTATTAAATATTTTGCTGGCCCCTCATTCGGTGCATATATGTTTAGGAGAGTGAATTCTTCCTGCTCTACGTACCCCTTGATTAATATAAAATGTCCATCTTTGTCCCTTACAACCTTCCTGAGTATAAAGTTTGCATTATCTGATATTAGTATGGCCACTCCAGCTTTTTTATCGGTGTTGTTTGCTTGTATAATTTTTCTCCAGCCTTTTATTTTGAGTCTATGTTTGTTCTGACTATTCAGGTGCGTTTCTTGTAGGCAGCAGAAGGTTGGATTGAGTTTTTTGATCCATTTAGCCACTCTGTGTCTCTTAACTGGTGCATTTAGTCCATTGACGTTGAGAGAAAGAATTGTCCTGGGATTTAACGCCATCTTTATTTCAAAATTTGGTGTGTCTTTTGGGTAGTCTTGTCTTAGATTAGGTCTTTCAGTTTTTCTCTTAAGACTGGTTTTGTGTCTGTGAAGTTTCTGAGCTGTTTTTTGTCTGTGAAACCATGTATTCTTCCATCAAACCGGAAAGTGAGTTTTGCTGGGTATAGTATTCTGGGTGAAGCATTCATTTCATTCAGTCTTGTCACAATATCCCACCACTGCTTTCTGGCATTGAGTGTTTCTGGTGACAGGTCTGCTGTAAATCTCAGGGAAGCTTGCTTGAACATGATTTCCCCTTTTGATCTTGCTGTTTTCAGAATTCTGTCTCTATCTGTGGGATTTGTCATTGTGACTAGGATGTGTCTTGGGGTGGTTTTTCTGGGGTCTCTTTTGGTTGGTACTCTTCGGGCATGCAGGATTTGATCACATATATTCTTTAGCTCTGGAAGTTTCTCTTTAATGATGTTCTTGACCATTGATTCTTCCTGGAAATTTTCTTCCTGGGTCTCTGGGACTCCAATGATTCTTAAGTTGTTTCTGTTGATCTTATCATAGACTTCTATTTTCGTCTGTTCCCATTCTTTGACTAATTTTTCCATTGTCTGCTCATTTGCTTTAAGTTTTTTGTCCAATCTCTCCTGCTGTATGGAATTGTTATGTATCTCATCTTCCACAGCACCAAGTCTATTCTCAGCTTCCGATACCCTGTCCCAGAGCTTATCCATTTTGTCATTCACTTCGTTTACTGACTTTTTCAGTCCTGTTAGTTGACATGTTATTTCAGTTTGGAGTTTTGTCATTTCTGCCTTCATATTTTCTTGGTTCTTATTAGTGTTCTGTTCAACTCGATCCATGGTTTCTTAGAGTCTGTTGAGCACCTTCCATATTGCTAGTCTAAAGTCCTTATCTGAGAGGTTGATTAGTTGTTCAGTCATTATCTGGTCCTCAGAATTGTCATCTTCATTCTCTATGTCTGATGCTGGCCTGCGTTGTTTCCCCATTGTCACACTTGTATTGTGGGTTTTTCTACGTGTTGTGGTGGTATTCATTGCCTATATGATGTAGGCAGCACACTCCTCTGGCTCCTCCCTTTCTGGATGGGCTGACTTGCCTCTAAGGGAGGGGAGTCCTCCGTGGATGAAGCCTCACACTGGGTCAAATCTTAGGCCTGAGCATGCAACAGAGAAGACAGTCCAGAGAGAAATATTTGCTTCTGTGATATAGCGTCGTTCTTAGTGTGATTTTTCCTTCTTGTTGCAATGGAGTTCTTTCCTTAGAAAGAGTGCACGGCCGCGTAGCGAAGCGGAGCGGCCGTGCTCCTCTGAGCCTCTTTTTGCCCCACTCGCAAGAGTTTCTCGCAAGAGGACAGTAGACAGACATAGACAGGTCACACTCACAGTCTTTCACAGTTGAGCCCCACTGGGCCGGTGTACTTTCGCGGATTTTCCCCGCCTGGTGTCACACACAGGGAGCCGGCTTTTGCCCAGATAGCATTGTTATCTCTTCCCGATTGTAGTTTCTTTGGAGTTAGCTTCCTAGGGCTCTGAGGAGAGCTTCCAGAGTTCAGGAAAGACAGAGAAGGGTAGGACAGGGCTCCCTTCCGGTGCTCAGTTCCTCAGAAGAAGCACAGCCCGGTGGAGATTCTGCAGGTAGAGCAGTCAGCACTCTGCCTGGAAACCCCCACCTGCAGCCATTTCTCACTCACTCCGGAATATATCTTTTTTTAAAGTTTTTTTTTGTTTGTTTGTTTTTGGTCACACCCAGCAGCGCTCAGGGGTTACTCCTGGCTCTATGCTCAGAAATCGCTCCTGGTAGGCATGGGGGAACATATGGGATGCTGGGATTAGAACCACCGTCCTTCTGCATGTAAGGCAAATGCCTTACTTCTATGCTATCTCTCCAGACCCTATTTTAAAGATTTGAAAAAAATTGTAATTAAAAATTATTTTGTAAATAGTAGATGTGGTGTCATCTACACACATATAGATGAATAGTGCTAATCTAAAATTCCACAAAATTGCAAATCAATGATAAATTGAGAAGTTTTTTCCTAACTAGATAGCTTTCTATTCTTTTAGATATGTAAACTTAAAAATTAATATTATAAATAAGTATTTGCTAATACAATTTAAAATTTACATGAAATAGATGTATTTTATTTCATGTATGTAGAATAATGAATGAGCGTATGGAAATATAAGTACTTTTTTATCCTAATAAGGAGGAAGTTGACTTTATATTAAAAAATATTATATTATAGATACCGCTTGTGTCTTCATTAATCAAGTATTAGAATAAAACTATCCATGTAAGTAAAATAATCCATGTGATAAGAAATAGAACATTCAATATAAAGTAACATTAATTGGTCATTAAACAATATAAATTTTTAGTAATTTTGAAGTAAACATACCATTCTTAATTTAGTAGAGATCACTTGTTGAAGAGGCTTTTCTCGCTACATTTTATTGTTTCTTGACCCTTTATTAAATATTAATTGATTGTTTATCTGGCAGTCATTTTCTGAATACTTAGACTATTCCATTGATCTGAGTGTCTTTATTTCAATACCATGCTGTTTCAATAAATATTGCTTTGTAGTACAATTTAAAGTTGGTAAAAGTGATGTCTCCCATCTTCTTTTTTCTGAGGAATTCTTTTGCCTATACATGGATGGGCATGAAGACTATTTTGCAAAATGAGTCAGAGGGAGAGAGATATACACAGAAAGGTCTCACTTATCTATGTGATTTAAGAAAAATAAAAGACAATATGATAATAATACCCAGCCCATAATAAAAAGCATACTACGAAGAGTGGTGAGTACAGTTAGAGAAATAACTATATCAACAACTACCATGACAATGATAGGGAGAAATAGAATGCTTTTCCCCAAACAGGTATTGTTGTGTATGTAAACATTTTATGGGATTATTATGTTACTGATCCTACCCTGATCGGTGATTGTGCCCTACTCTAGGGTGTGACCTGCCATTCTTCCCCCACCCTAGGGTGGTACCTGATTCTGCTTCCACCATTGGGTGGTATCTGATCCCACCATTGGGTGGTACCTGATTCTGGGGGATAAAAATAAGGGTCTGTAGAAGGTTGGAGGCTTTTGGCTGGAACTGATGCTGAGGCTTTGGACTTCAGTCTTGTCCACCGAATAAAGCTAATATTTCCACAAGCCTGACTGCGAACTGTTTACCAGCCGCTTCACCTCAGAACAGCAGGCTGAACAGTGTGGCAGATGCGTGCTCCGACCTGGAGGGGAAAGACCTCATCCTCCATCCCTCCACCAGTCAACCTCTTCAGGGGCTGACTTGAAACAAGTTATGGCATGAAGGAGGAGGGAAATGGGGACATTGGTGGCAGTTAAATTACACTGGGGAAGGGATATATGATGACTGAAACCCAATTATGAGCATTTTTGTAACCACCTTGCTTAAATAAAGATATCATTTAAAAAATTAGCAAAGATCAACAATAAATGGCATGAGTGAATTCAATTTTAATGCCACATTTTGTCCTGTCTTTTAAGTAAATTTCACAAGGTAGTCAACAAAGCATAAACAAGTTGAGAGCTGAAATGACAAAACTATAATTAGAAACGACAGAAATAAAGAACATGGTAGCTGATACTAAAAACTTAATACAAATTTAATAAGGTGTGTGAACAGTAAAATAACAGTAGCTGGGCCCGGAGAGATAGCACAGCGGTGTTTGCCTTGCAAGCAGCCGATCCAGGACCAAAGGTGGTTGGTTCGAATCCCGGTGTCCCATATGATCCCCCACGCCTGCCAGGAGCTATTCCTGAGCACCACCAGGTGTGACCCAAAAACAAAAAAAACAAACAAAAAACAAACAAAAAAAATAACAGTAGCTGAGAAAAATATTGAAGGGCTCCAAGATGAGAGGAAAAACTAGAAAACAACAGAAGTTGGGATGGGGGAGGGTACATCTGAAAAGGAAAGAACAGCAGATAAAGAACTATGAATTAAGTTCCAGAGGAACAATATAAGAATTGTCAGAATCCCAGAAGTATATGAAGGTGAATTTAGTGAAGACTCAATAGTTTATGAACCAATAAATAAGTACTCCTCAGTGTCAGGAATACAAGCAACCAGACACTAGAAGTCCAAAGGATTTTGGTGAAATTACACACAAGTAGGAAAACTTAAAGACACAAAAGTGCAAATAAAAAAAATAGATAGAATTTTGAAAACAGCAAGAATAAAGACTTGAAGAGGGGGTTGTGCCACACTTGGAGGCACTCAGGGATTACTTCTGACTCTGCACTCAGAAAATCACATGTGGTAGGCTTGAAGGACCATATGGGATACGAGGTATCGAACCCAGGTTCATTTACGTGCAAGGGAAATGCCCTGCCACTGTCCTATCTCTCCAGCCCCAAGAAAATAATTCATATATTGAGGAAGACTCATAAAATTCATAACATATTTATCAACTCAGACTCTATGAGTCAGAAACAATATAATATAAAAATCTCAATGAAATGAACATCTCACTAGGAATATTTTATCTACCTAGCTTATTTATATTTGAAGAAATAATACTGTGCAGAAATTCTTTGATAGCAAAAATTTAAGATTTTATAGTACTGAATGTTTGATGGCTTTTATAAAATTTATGACAGTAAGCCATAGAAGTAAAAAAGATAGGGAAAATGTATAGTCAGTAGGGTAGAGAGAGTTTATTCACATAACAACAGCATGGTTTTCAGAGAAAAATTAAAGAACCCTCAGCCACCCAAAAGATTTATAAACTTCAATTAGCTTAGCTCAGGCACATGAACAAAAATGTACATATCTTATACAGATTCAGAAAGTGAGAAAATATTTTTTTTCTTTATAAAAAGTCATTTTAATTTTTTTCATCAAAGCAATGCATCATCAAATAACAGGCTTTATTTCAGTTTTTTGGTGTCTTTTAAGGTGTGTGTGTGTGTGTGTGTGTGTGTGTGTGTGTGTGTGTGAAAATGATATATATTCTCTCTGAAGTTCAGGATCCACCAGAGATACATGCAGCATACTCACAAAGCCATGTGGTGCTGGATATGGTATATGTAAGAAGGCATGTGCTCTATTTGTAATATATACCAACTCGCTATTCTCAATATCTTGAATCAGAAAGGCTTTAGTTTAATCTCTAATGTTCCCATTTCTCATCATCAATTGTCAGTTGTTAATTTTGAGGGCTTGTTTGGAGGTTCTAGCAGGGGAATGCAGCTATTCCTATACCCCAGATCGACAATAGAGATGAAGAATGGAAGGACAAGCTCACGATATGAATGAAGCTCACCACAAAGAATAGTGAGTGCAGTTAGAAAAAAATTACACTGACGACTATCATGGCTATGTTAATAAGTGAGAGAAGTAGAATGCCTTTCTTGCATACAGGCAGAGGGTGATGAAAGAGGGAGATGAGGAGCACTAGGTGGGAATATTGCACTAGTGAAGGGGTGTTCTTTTTTTTCTTTCTGCATTTTTTTATTTTAATCAAAGTGGATTACAAATCTTTCACAGTAATATTTTAGGTGCATAGTGATATTGAATCAGGGACATTCCCACCACCAATGTTGTCCTCTCTCCACCCCTCTTCCCAGCATGCATCCCAAATCCCCCTCTGTTACCCCCCAGGCTGCTATTACAAGTGGTTCTCTATGTCTAGTATATTGTAAATTGGGTATTGATTTTGTTATCTTTGGCTTTGGATTTGGTGTTTAAGTTTGATCACTTTTTTATTTCTACTTAATGTTCATATGATTGTTGGTCTTGGTACCCTCCATTATTTCCCCCTCCATTTGTGAGGTGGAACAAGATGGTTCAAGTTGTGTGGTTCTGTTTGAAGGAAAGAGAAAAAAATAATAATATAATAAAATGGGGCGGGCCCGGAGAGATAGCATAGCGGCGTTTGCCCTGCAAGCAGCCAATCCAGGACCCAAGGTGGTTGGTTCAAATCCCGGTGTCCCATATGGTCCCCCATGCCTGCCAGGAGCTATTTCTGAGCAGACAGCCAGGAGTAACCCCTGAGCACCGCCGAGTGTGACCCAAAAACAAACAAATAAATAAATAAATAAATAAATAAATAAATAAATAAATAAATAAAATGGGGCAAAAATCAAAAGCAAAAAATGGGAGGAGTCCTTCTCAAGACTATATTATCAATTTAGGAGCAGAAAGGTTAAAGGAAGAAAAACGACTGAAATCCAACTACAAACATGTTTGTAATTATGGTGCTTAAATAAAGATATTATAAAAAATAAATCAAAAAGTAAAAAAAGAAATAGGTAAATTAGAACCGAAATTCAAAAAAAACGCCATAAGTAAAACACCACAAATTATTTGAAGATTACATTTATTCAAGAAAACCTTAATATTGAATCTTAGTTATGATTTTTCAATGTGATGGAGCCTGCCTATGAATTAGACCCAAATCACTGCTTTATGGTTAAATCACCTTAGAAATTGACTCTGAGATTTCTAATACATTGTAATTAGATCTTCCATATAACTTAACAATTCTACTCTTGAACATATAACTCAAGAACACAAAAACATTTATCTGAAAATATATAGAGAGGTGTATGTTCATTGCAGAACTACTTACAATAGTCAAGATCAGGAAACAAGCAAATCCAACAACAGATAAATAGAAAAGAAATCGTTGTATATATGTTAAATATATATATATATATGCAAAACACATATATTTAGTATGTGCTATAAATACTATTGAATTACTCTTTAATTAGGCAAAAAAGGGTAAACTTTCGCAATTTTCTAAAACTTGGATTTGGAAGTGTTATGCTAAGTGAACTGGGTCAGAGAATATAATATACATTCCAGATGATATCACTTCACTCATGTGCAGCATATAAAAATCTAAGATTGAAAAGTCTTCAATAAAATTAAATCCTGAGCCATGATCACTGTAATTGTGAACAATGTAGCTAGAGACATGGTGAGAGGGAAGGAGATATTGGTGAAGATATCTTGAAACGCTGGTACAGGAACTGTGTGCTGTAACTGCAACTGTGAAATAGTGACTTAAATGGTATATAATTAGTAACAACTCAATACAAATTAATATTAAAAATAAATATTGTATTATATATGGAAAATGTATTTTAAACTCTAGACATGAGATCTCTGTGTCTTTATATATAGATAGATCATGCATATATACAGATAAAAGTATGCATACACATATCACTAAACTCTATTGTTCATTTTGTTAATATATGTTTTTAATATTTTAAGAAAATAAAAATGGAAACTTTGAATTTTGAATGGCAATAGTGATTTTTTTCTCTAAATTTAGGAATTATGACAATAGTATTTTTAATCTGCAATGCTTATGTATGTTATGCACAATGCAATAACAGATATTGCTTTATGATGGTGTATTTTAATTAATCTATATTATAATATATAAAGTATGCTCAGAAAGATATAAGATGTTGTACAAATACATCCTTGTTCTTTAAATTTAATCAATCATTTTTTTCAGACTATCACCATTTCTGAATCCACATTCTGAATTCTTTGTCCCAGCTCCAGCAAAAGAAAAAAAGAGTTCCCTTTTGTATGCAGCTGACAAGCTGTCAATATTAGTTTAGCTTCAATTTTTACATTATTCTCATTTTTTCTTTTTTTTTTTTTTAGTAAAATATCATTGAAACATCAGGGATAATATTATAGGTATTCAACTAGAGGTAGTGATAACATATTATTGACTTCTTATTTTCCTAAATTTGGTTTTTAAAAATCAAGCATTACAAAGTCAACTCAACATAAATCGCTTTGCAGTAGCTTTTGATATTTCATTGAGAGCAAAGAAAAACAAGGAAATGTAGACACTGCTCAATCAGAATAAATAATTCATTAAATATATACTACATTACACACAAAACGTCAATAGGTACCTGGTCAAGCAATATGTTCTATGAAAGTATAAAATATACTACATTGCTTCCAAATGGGTGGTAACCATGTTCACTAGAAAAATAAATATATGTGGCAAATGACACATACCGATTTAATGACACTTTGAGTTCATGTGAAGTTTGGCAGTGTAATAAAAGTCTTATCTCTTGCTTTCACTGTTATTACACAGATTTAAACTGCTGTCTCAGAGGCAGTTTTACTATCTTTTTTCAATCTATCCCATAAAAGTGAGACTTGATTTGCTTAGCATGAGAACAGATCAATAAAAGCTAAGTTATACAGCAGATTAGATCACTAACTTGGAGATCAAAGATGTTAAATACAACTTGTATAGAAAAACTAGATCAAAAGATGAGCTCAGACACACGGTACATATTTGCACAACTGAAACTAGACTTCATTCTATACCAATAGTTTACCTTAAATCTTGTCCAGGTCATTTTATTTTGAAGTAGTTTATATATGGCTGACAAAATTTAAAATACATATAGTATATGCATATTTTAAGTATTTTTATATATCTTCAAAATATTCTCAAAATCTTGAAGGAAGGTGTTCACTAAAACAATATAACTTTATTTTATAAATATTATTAAAGTTCAATTAGATTTTATTATGGATGGCAAAAATCACATGTTATTGCAATGTAAGCAATTGCCACTAATATTCTCTTCTGATGTTTACTTCAGTATAACCACAAAATTTTGTTTTATTTAAAGTAAATAAATGTGGTATGGTATTCACCATTGTGATTTTGCTAATTTATTCTATCAAGTAAACTTTTATTTGTTATTTTTAAAGTGCAAATTCTATTTTATTGTTCTACTTTTCCCCGCATTAGACCCTCTCAAAACACATCTATACAAGGGTGACTGATTTCCTATGTATTTTTTCTTAGAATTTTATCATATTATGAGGATAGTAAAAATAAAATAAATTTAGAAAAAGCAGAAAAATCACCGCCAGTAAAATATCAATATAAATACCTAATGACACATTTTCAACAAATCATATTTATTTTTCTTTAAACCAAATGTTCATCACATTTATAAACTTCACCAACATTCCAATCATAAAACATCACAGTTTAGCAGATGGCAACCCATATCCCAGCTCTTTTTTCTGTCATTCAGCTTCCTTTATTCCATCTTTGCCTCAGTACTATGGTGCATTTATATTAAAGAGAGCTCTGATTGCTTCAGAAAGTCGATCTATTTCTTGCCCCTGAATTATTTTTTTTTTTTTTTTTTTTTTTTTTTTTTTTTTTTTTTTTGGTTTTTGGGCCACACCCGGTGACGCTCAGGGGTTACTCCTGGCTATGCGCTCAGAAGTCGCTCCTGGCTTGGGGGACCATATGGGACACCGGGGGATCGAACCGCGGTCCGTCCAAGGTTAGCGCAGGCAAGGCAGGCACCTTACCTTTAGCGCCACCGCCCGGCCCCGCCCCTGAATTATTAAGTTACTCATTTCCTTTTAAGAACGCTTTTTATCTTCATGTTGTTCTTTCAAGAGTCTCAGATTTGTCCCTCAAAAACAATGAAAATGAATTAAAAAGAAGCATATTCTCATATCCACCACATACTGATTTTGTAGCATATTAATATATCTTTTAATAATTAAAACAATAATACTGCTGCTTTTTAATTTAATACTTAAACTTGTACATATAATTTTTTTCTTTTATACTCTGGAAAATTTATGAATGATATGTATGTATATGCTTATAATTAAAACAAATTTCAATAATTCATGAGTATTTTGACATTGCCAAGTGTTTAATGTTCTTTTTAGAAACTCTTAAAAAACAGCTTGCAAATTGTCACAATATTATCTAATTCAACTGAAAGACTTTTTGATTGAAAGACTTTTTAATAGTTGATGAATTCAGAGCCAGGAGTAAACTCCCAAAACAAAAACAAGACAAAACAGCAATAATAACTAAGTAAAAATAAAGAAATTTAGGGTTTATTTAGTTCATTCAAATAAATTTGATCTTAAAGTAATCACTTGCCTCTGACCTTTTTTTGTGCATTTTTTAAGGTTTCTGTATTCTCATTAGAATTTTGGTCAAGTGAATGAATAGTCATTATTTTACTAAAGTCAATTTACTTACTAAGATTCTATCCCAAAATTCCAACCTTTTTTATTTTATTTTATTTTTTTGCCTACTTACTTCCTTGTTATTCAGTGCCCCTATGGAAATTTATATTTTTTATGAAAACAAACAGGAAGTGTCTTCCAGTTGTACCTGAGGTTCTTCAGTTCCTTGTATCATTCCAGATCACCACCAATGATGGAGGGAAGTGAACAGTATGATGGAAGGTGTGAAATTGAAAAGCTGTGTTCGGGGCCGGGTAGGTGGCGCTGGAGGTAAGGTGTCTGCCTTGCATGCAAGCGCTAGCCAAGGAAGGACCGCGGTTCGATCCCCCGGTGTCCCATATGGTCCCCCCAAGCCAGGGGCGATTTCTGAGCACATAGCCAGGAGTAACCCCTGAGCGTCAAACGGGTGTGGCCCAAAAACCAAAAAAAAAAAAAAAAAAGAAAAAGAAAAGCTGTGTTCGTGATACCCTTATTAAACTATTATTAATAGTATCTCCCATGTTTGCCTCAACATAATATAAAGATTAAGATCTATATCAAGGTCTGTTTTGAATTGATTATTATACATGATGTATAATAGTGTTTTGAGTTCATTTTTTCCATGTAACTGAACAGTTTGCCTAACACCAGTTTGTTGAAGTGGATGTCCTTCCTCCATTATTTTTTTTTTCAATTTACATACCACAATTACAGGGTTGTTCATAATGATGGTTTTATTTCCCCACAGATAAAGCTGTTCATGATTGAGTTAAAGTTATACAATGCATTACAAACTTCACCAGTGCACATTTCCTGCCACCAATGTCCCCAGTTTCCCTCTCACCCTCCCTAATGCCTTTTTCATTCTCACCGACCTTATTCCACTTTATAAACTTAGCTTCTTTGAAAAAAATAGATATACCTGATATATATATATATACATACATACCTGATAGTCTAATGTTAAACATTTTTACTGTAAACACCTAAGTTGTTCAGTGAATTGTAGTGATATAATTTTAGTTTTTGATATTATTTTTAAGAAAATATCTCATTTCTTTGAAGAGACAGCATATATTGTCCACTGGTTATCTCCTTAATGTTGTTTCTATTTCATCCATTGTTTTGTTTACTTTCTGTATCACTAAACCTTGAGTTTATTCTCACTTTGTATGGTTTGTGTATTACTGCTTGGTCTTTACAACTAAGAATATTCTAAAGACTACAATAAAGAATTTCCAAACATTCATGCCTTAACCATAAATTAGGTTAATTTTTCACTTCTAGTACAATGCATTTTAAGGGAAGTGGGTCTTAGGAAAAGTTTGTTTATTTCTTGTTCATATTGTATGTAAAGAAAAAAATTCATTCCATTTAGTTTGAATCTTCTCCCAAAGTTCCAAGACTATTCACTCAATTGTAGGAGGCACAATTTCAGATGAGGAGGGAGAAAGAGTATAATTTTAATATTACAAAAAATGGTGCCTATCATATCTACTTAAGCCCATTAATAGATAATCACTTGGCACTTCCTAGATGCCAAGAAATCAAAATATATTCTGATCATGCAACAGGGGAAGTAGTAGAGAAGAAACATTCTACAACCTATAAACACTTCCACAGATTTTCTAAAATATTCTAAAATTATAAAAGACCTGCATTTTTGTATCATGTCTTTGAATATTCCTAAATATATATATATGACATATTTTAAAGTAGTCCTAATTATGTGACTTTGGTAAACAAAATATTAGTTATCACATGGACTGAAATCTTAACATTAACTTTTAATACAGGTCATATATTTATTAATACTAATAATTTTTAAATTGCAGTGATCATATTTCTCCATGCTTTTTTCAAAATATTATTCAGAGATCTTTAAGTAATAATTTTATTCCTCAGAATTTATGTATTTTTCATGACTTTTTTACATGGAAGATTAAATTAAATATTTTATTTTTTTGTTTCAGATTATACCTTCAGAACTTAATCATATATACTTATATACTTATAAACCTACTTTTTCAGCACAAATTTTGTATTTCGAACTGGGCTTATACTCGGGTCATACAGGTTATTTGACTTGGTGCACGGGACTGAACCAAATGCACGTAGTCTCCAGTCGTCTTCTGCTGTCCGCTGGAAGGGGTTGTGCTTCAGCTCAGTCCACATATTGCCGCTGAGCTGAAGAGGTAGGCAGCTGAACTGAACTGGATGCCACTAAACTATTTAAACCACAATATTCAGTGGATTATGAGACCCACAGAATTGCTTGGTATGAGACTGACAACAGTGATGTGATTAATATCTGCGAACTCAGTGATGATGACAATGTCTGTGCTGATACCCTAACATCAGATACAGCTGAAGCTCTATGTAGACATACAGATGAGGAGGAGGAGGAATCCAGTTTTGAAGGATTTTAACCTTTTAGATTTAGCTTGATTACCTGTTAAGCTATGGCTTTCTGCACTTTATTTAAAGTTTTAAATTTATTGTTGCTAGTTTACAGTTTTTCTTTGGCAATAAATATTGAAAAACATTTAACCTCTGATTTCTCAATTATTGCAATTGTTTAGGGTATATATTTTTAGTTTTTGCAATTTATCAGTAGCTGTTGCATTTTCCACCTCAGCTTATACCCCAGTCACTAGATTTTTCCAGTTTTTAGGATAAAATTAAGGGGGAAGAGGCTCACTTATAATTGGGTCAACTTATACTCGAGTATATAATATATGTTTTTTTGATTTGGGGGGATTTTAGTTTTTTGGCTTTTGGGCCACACCTGGCGATGCTCGGGTTACTCCTGGCTATGGGCTCAGAAATTGCTCCTGGCCTGGGGGACCATATGGGATGCTGGCGATCTAACCAGACACATCCTGGGTAAGTTGTGTGCAAGGCAAATGCGCTATCACTCTGCCCCCAGAACTTAATTATATTTTTAAACAGTCAATATATCCTTAAGATTTTCTTTTTTTTTTAATAAGGAAAAAATTGAAAAGTATGCTCTTAATCTCCTATGGGCCTATTGATGAAATCAAAGATCAGATCTAAGACAGCAAATCTATATTTTATGATATGAGTACCGTATTTTCCGGTGTATAAGACGACCGGGTATATAAGACGACCCCCTAATTTTTCAGTTAAAACATAGGTTTAGGCCTATATTCTCTGTATTAGACAGAATTTTCCTGTTCTGCAACTGTATGTACCACAGTGAGCCAATCACAACAAACAAAGTTCAAAGGTTATACTGTAATAGACTTCCTCTCTGACTCTGGCCAATCTGAGCAGGCTTTTGACAGTGTAGATTCGGGTCCAGAACATTGTCTAATTTGCATGCATAAAAAGCCTGCTTGGATTGGCTGAGTTAGAGAGGCAATCCGAGCAGCCTTGCAGTGATTGGTGTAGGATCGAGTTGGAAAATTCGTTTTGTGGCAATATTCAGACAATTTTCGTTTAGCGCCATATTGAAATATTTTTGAGGATATACTCGGCATATAAGACGACCCCCGATTTTCGGTTGACTTTTTTTGTTTCAAAAGTTGTCTTATATGCCGGAAAATATGATAGTTATTAGTGTAATATAACATAGAGTAATCTAACTTGTGTTTGAGCTATGACTTCATTACACCATAAAACTACATTGAATAAGATAAAGGAATGATTCAAAGGATCTTGAAGAAAAGATTTGAATCTAATTAAGATTCAAAATAAAAGGTGAAAAATGGGGCTGGAGCAATAGTACAGTAGGGATGGTATTTGTCTTGCACATGGTAACCTGGGTTTGATCCCTGGTATACTATATGGGTCCCCAGAGTCCATCAGGGAATTCCTAATGCTGCTTACTTAGTAAAGATATTATAAGTATCACAGAAATTTTCTTTATATATATTTTATAAGAATTTGATGGCATTTGTTTAAAAAAGACAAACCCGTTCACTAAAAATATTGAGTATAATAAAAAAATTATATATAAAACAAAATATTTAAAATTATAATTTTAGGGGCCAGAGCAGTGGCACAAGTAGTAGGGTGTTTGCCTTGCACGCGCTAACCTAGGAAAGACCACAGTTTGATCCCCTGACATCTCCTATGGTCCCCTAAGCCAGGAGTGATTTCTGAGCACATAGCCAGGAGTAACCCCTGAGTGGCACTGGATGTGGTCCAAAAGCCAAAAATAAATGAATAACAAAAATAAATAAATAAAATTATAATTTTAGAGGAAAAAGTAAGATAAATAATATTGTGGTACATGTTGAAGTTAAAACACCAGTGAAACTAATATTGACTAAATCAAATTTTTAGATTTGAATCCATAAATGTGCCCAGGAAATATAAAACTAATGATTTAGGCTTTTAAGTTCATAGCAAATGTATTTTACCAATGTAAAAATTTAGTAATTAATTAGAAATGACAGCTAGAGACTGAACTAATTAAGCAATAACTCCATAGGCAATTTTCATAATTTAAAGGTTGTAGTTTTATATCTACAACAAAATTACTTAGTAGATATTTTAAATAATAATGGATTCATACAAAGTTTAATTGGCATTTTAATGGAAGTAATATCAATTAAAATTATATACAAAATATTTTCCTTAAACAATTACTGTCTGAAGTCTATAAAATCTATTTGTTGTCAATTTGAAAAAACAAAATGGAACTGTTTTTGATGGCAGCATAAGGTGTGAGAAATTCAACATAGTCCTTCAATTGTCAGATGAAGCATTTGTATTAATTAATGTATTGTTATTAATGCTATGACTAATTTATCTCCTAATTTCATAAGCTAAATTTAATGAGTACATCATGTACTGTTATTCTTTTTAACATCTTCTATTGACATATTTCATGCAATGAGAAAATGTACTGTATATGGGATTAATAATCTAATTTAAATCATGGTACTGATTATGTGTGTAACTTTGAAAAATTTCTTATCTTTTTCTCAGTTATGCTTATAAAAATTTCAATAATAATAATAATAGGTTTATGTCTTTTTTTTTTTTTGGTTTTTTTTTGGGCCACACCCTGTGACACTCAGGGGTTACTCCTGGCTATGCGCTCAGAAGTTGCTCCTGGCTTCTTGGGGGACCATATGGGACGCCGGGGGATCGAACCGCGGTCCGTCCTAGGCTAGCGCAGGCAAGGCAGGCACCTTACCTCCAGCGCCACCGCCCGGCCCCAGGTTTATGTCTTATTTAAAATTTAAATAGATAAATAAATGCCTTCAGCAATAGTTTCCATTGCTGTTGGCCCATAGTAAAATCTTTGTAAAAGTAATATACTGTAATTTGATTTTATTGCTACTATTACTATTATTATTTCTCTACTCAGGTTCCTCAGGGTGTTGAGGTGTTGAGAGTATAGTGTTAATGTGAATGGTTAGTATTCACTTAGCAAATAAGATAACAATATAAATACAAAATAAAAATAATGAAATTCTAACAAAATGTTAGTTGTAAACTTAAGCTAAAACATTGTTTTATCATCCCATGTTTCTCACTGAATTCATAATGTAATACCAAAACTCAAATAATCACTACTTGTGAGCTATAATTTCTGATGCTTTATATTGAATTTTGGAAGATAAAATGCTTTATATAAATAATAATATTTAAATAAATAAGGTTATTTATTCATCTGCTATATTTAATCTTCCAAAGTAATATACTTTTGTTACCACAAAAATTTATTTACGTTCATTGTTCTCTTATTTTCTTTTGTTATTTGTTTTGGAACATACCTGGCATAGCTCATGGCTCTGTGCTCAGAATTGGCTCCTGGCAGGCTCAGAGGACCACATGGGCATTGAATCCGGGGCGTCTCAGCTAGGCTGAGAGCAAGGCAATACTGCTATGCCCCTCCTCTGTTTTCTTTTGATCATCCTTAGCTTTTCAAAACTCTAGTGGAAATTTACACACTTCTGATGAGTCTCATAAAGTATCCATTTTTCTCATTAAAATCTAATTTAATTTAGATATTATTTTCTTAGTTTTGTGGCATTTTAGTTTTTCTTTAAATTTTATGCAATTTAACAAAAGTTTGGTGGGTACTCTTACTACACAAGTCTTATATACACCAGTGTTGTATATACATGGCTGGTTACTATATGACATAGAATTTCTGCAATTATGTTTAAGTTGAGTATTTTGCAGACATCCAACAACATTTCATTACTTATCAGAACTTCATTTCCTGGAGAAGTGACATGATTCCATGAGACTTCTGTTTTATTTGCATTTGAGAGAGTAGTACATCTATTTATCACTCACCACTGTTACCTTTGACTTGATATAAAACAAAAATTGTAAATGTATTAGTAACTGACAATAGCAAGATATTCTATAGACAACTAATGTTTTTTGTAATAATAATACAGAAAAGTATAAGTTAAAAAGGTAAAAGAGTGAAAGTCATCAAAAACTTTTAAGTAGAGCCACATTAGATTGCTTTTAAAAGAGAAATCATTTTCTTCGGGGTATACTTTATTTATTGCAATTATACACTATTTAAACTTGGTCTTGAAATTCATTTTCTTGAGAGTTTTTTTTTTTTGGTAGAGAAACATTCAGTCATTTAGTTATATGCTTAGTATATTGAATGCAGAAAACAGACCAGTTGTAGTATTTCAGCTTCAAAATGAATTCACTGCAATTTCTCAGGAGGATTATTTAGAGAATTATTTCAGTCAATGAAGAAAACATCAAGAGTTGGTGAGAAAATATTTTAAATTGGAGATCTCAGCTTGAACTAATGTCAGCTTAAATATTTGTATACTTTCTTTGCTACCTATAAAATAGGGAGAAATGATATGCTACAAATAAATCTAAATGAGATTAATAGCAATAATAATTGTGCAATTATGCTCATGGTTGTATTAAGGAGTTTCTGTAGTATTAGAAAGTAATGTGTCTCTCACGAATGAGTATCTGTAATACACCATTACTCCTAATAATTCATTCTTACCTAATTCCTAACAACTTTTTATTCCCACAAAATCTATTAGATAGAGGTTTTGCTCTCTTACATCCAGTATGATCAAAATTTAGAGTTAGAAACTGTGTAAGTTAAATAGGGCTGCTATTACAAGTGCCATAAAGTGACATAAAGAACAGTTTACTGCCATTAGTCTGGAGAATAGAACTCTGAAAATAAAATGCTAGCACTTGAATTTCCTCTGAGGTCTCTATTCTTGTCCAGCAGATTAACATCCTCTCGCTCTATCTTCAAACCACACTCTGTTAGTGAATGTCTATGTAAATCTTTTAAGAACACTTATAATCCATAATGACTTAGGGCCCACCCACATGCTTTCACCGAGTTTGAATTACTTATTTAAAAGTCCTAACTGTATCTATAATCACATTCTCAGGTGCAGAGGGATAGGACTTAAGTCTACCCATTTTTTGGAGGTTATATATTCAGTCTATGATAGATAGAAAAAGATAAAATATCTATACAATTTGCTTGTGTGTTTTTACACATCTTAAAGAACTATTCCTCATTACCTGGAACTTCTTATCTGTTTAAAATATTAAAAATAAATTTAGATGTCATTCCCTCTCTTCCTTAGACATTTGAAGTGAGTGTTAGGTAATGTAGTATAAGAGGTGACATATTACCCTGCATTTAGGAAGAGAATTATTTCTTCCTTAATCCAGAGCAGCCTAATTCTATCAACAGAACCATATAGATTTGCAAAATATAAGCGTGCATGCAAATCAAATAAGAAAATCAATGCATTTTTTTAGCTGGAGTGTGGCTCTGACTATTAATGTTTCAGAAATATATTATTTGCCTTTCATCAATTCACACTTGTCTTTGTCCCTGCATAATTTATACATATAAAAGGATAAGCGTGCAGCTATTTTCCTAAAGCTGTGTTGTCCAAGTGTGTGCCACAGGTACAAAATGTTTCCTTTTCTCTCCTCCTGTTGTTTCAACGCTACTTAATGACTAAAAACTGAATACCAAGGACAATCATGAGCACTTAAGGCCCAATTCATAAAAAAAATGATGCAAGCCATTTATGCACAAATGTTGCTACTTTCATATGGAAACAAGGTACATAAAGAATTCTTCTTTGTGATTCATAAACCCTCTTTAAGGTAATTTTGTTGCTCAGTTTTGTACCTCAGGAGAGCACAACTCCAAAAGAGAGAAGTAGGAAGGAAAAGAAAACCTACAGATATACTTATGGTCCTATTTGCATTAAAAACCATAGCAAGCCTTATATGCAATATTAATTAAACAAATTTTAAAAAGTATTTGTGATGTGCATAGTTATTACCCACTTTAACCAAGAATATAAAATATCTAAATATTCTTGAATATATTTAACATTATAAATTAGAAAATATTTACACACCTCTCTCTACTCTCTCGATCTGTCTCTCTGTCTCTTTCTATCTCATAGTCAGCTACAGAAAATTTAACATTCTAGGCTTATTATCTACATATACTCCAATAAACAAAAATACTGGTTACTTAGATTCTGTCTTTTAATGTCAGATTTTTATTGTTTGCTTAAATATATCTAAGTATCAAGGTTATTGAGTCAGTTGTTTGCTTTCTATGCATGCTAATACTTCAACTGTATTAGGAAAAAGAGAAATCTAAGTGAGATGCCTGACAGAAAACATTTTTCATGTCAGAATTTAAACACTATAACTGACTAGGTTTAGTATTATTCAAGAGCCTAAAAACAAGGTCAGAAAAATTCTGACCCCATCAAATTTGAATAACATATGAAGTATTCATGAGGCCCACTCAAGTTGACCAATGTCATAATTTGCTGACATTTGATTTACTATTCACTCTACCAGTGTTAAGTCTGGAACTCAGGATCCACCACCCAAAAGACTACCAGGGAGACAGGCAGTAATGTAAATACAATGGAGTTTATTCCAGCACACTGGGGTCCTGCATCTCCTAAGAAATGAGGACCCTGAGAATGGCTCACATTGCAAATTTAAAGGGTATCAAGGCTCCATCTAGGGGATTTCCACCTCTGGTAGTTGATCTGTAAAGTTATTTGTCCTTAGTACAAGGTTTCACCAGACAAATGGCTAGGATTGGTTGTAATTCAAATATAGCATGAGACATGCATCTGGGTGGGTTGCAGCCCCCAGGCCCAGGGTGTGGTTGTCATCTGGCTGTTTAGACTTATGTGGCTATATTTTCTGGCATTTACCTTTAGGGTCCAGTTCCAGAAACTGGCTGTTCTCTGGGCCTACTCTTTATACCTTAAAACTGCAGCCTGTCATGGCTGCACTTAGGCTCACAACAAAGCCTGGTTTACAATAGTTAACTTCCTCAAACAAGCAGAGTACAGAAGCCAAAGCAATGTTATTTGTAATATTATTTCTAAGCAATGGTATACATTTACATCAACATTTAGTTTTTAATTAATTCAAAATCTTTGCTTCTAACACCAGAACACCAAAAGTCTTACCATGACCTTGGTAGTTACATAAAAAAGAGGAAAATTTAAATAATTTTCAGTGAAAATATGTTGTGTTTTAAGCACCAAATATCTTTAATAATCCTTTCCTATACCATATTACAAGATTTATTCTCTCTTGAAATCCTCCTTATGACCAGGGGTGAGACTGGTTGTTGGTTCAATTCAGTTTTGATTCTCTAGCAGAAAATAGGAACAAACAATGTGGAGCCAGGGGGAAAAAAGTTATTGGGTATTTTCTTTCTCACTCTCTTCCTTCTTTTTATAAGGAATAAATAGAATTTAAGATGTTTAAGCTAGGGGCCGGGCGGTGGCGCTAAAGGTAAGGTGCCTGCCTTGCCTGCGCTAGCCTAGGACGGACCATGGTTCGATCCCCCGGTGTCCCATATGGTCCCCCAAGCCAGGAGCGACTTCTGAGCGCATAGCCAGGAGTAACCCCTGAGCGTCACCGGGTGTGGCCCAAAAACAAACAAACAAAAAAAAGATGTTTAAGCTAAGTTATATAAGATCTCCAGGGGACCAGAGCAGTGGCTCAAGCCGTAAGGCATAAGCCTAGGATGAACTGCAGTTCAATCCCATGGATTTCTGAGTGCATAGTCAGGAGTAACCCCTGAGTATCACTGAGTGTAGCCCAAAAATAAAAAAAAATTATAAAAAGAATTCCAAACAGATGACTAGTAAAAATAATACTTGTCTCCATAATAGTTTTGAATCTAAAACTAGCTCTTACCCAATATGCCATAATGATTCAACTTTAAAGTCAATTTTGTTCAACATCATTTAAGTTACATACATTTCAAAATTATAAAGTCATTAGTATATCCATTGTAAGTTTCTGTTTTAGGGTGTTCCCCCTCAGAAACTATAAGTTCTTTTCATGTCATAATGTATCTTAATTGTTAAGAAATTTCTTACCCATTTAAAAAGTAGTTCAAATTTTAAGACCTTCCCTATATTTTATATTTTTCATCCAACCACTTTAATTGTGAAATTACATTATCACTCTAGCAAGAGTAGCTATACTTGTTCACATTATCAGTTTCCATAATTTTTGCTACATACTTATCTAGTCTCATTTTTTTAAAGTCAGTAACCATTTGTTCTATAGGAAATGTATTATCTCCATATAATGCTAATTTTCATGAAGAATTAATAATGGGTGATATATGATTTTTTTCTCTAACATTACTTTTCAAAACATGCTTTTTCTCTGTTTAAATCTCTCGGCTAAAAGACTTTCAGATAGACCATCAGATAGAATATATATAGAAACTGTATTAAAGAAAACATAGTAAAACCTCTCCATGAAGTGGATCACAGAGGTGTCTTCAGAGATTTGATCTCAAAGGCAAAAACAACAAAAACAAAAATAAAGGCGACTACATCATATTGTATGACAAAAGAAACGAGTCACCTTTTAAATCAGAAAAAATATTAACATTCAGTACACCAGATAAAAGGCTAATATTCATTTTCTTAATTAATAAATCCATGAAATCTAGCCATAAACCAATTAATTAATCAAAAACTTGAGGAAAGGGACATTTCCACAAAGAATATATACAAATGCCTAGTAGGTATATAATTTTAAACAAAGTCACCAGGTCCTTAAGGCTGGAGCAATAGCATAGTGGTAGGGAGTGTGCCTTGCATGCAAGGCAAACCAGGACAGACCTGGTTCGATTTCTGGCATCCCATACAGTCTTTTGAGCCTGTCAGGAGCGATTTCTAAGTGCAGAGCCAGGAGTAACCTCTGAGCTCCACTAGATGTGACCCAAATCTTGCCCCTGCCCCCCGAAAAAAAAAGTCACCAGGCCCAAAATCAAACCTAGTGAACTTCTATCATGCAGATCATTTCTTAAAACTGATTATGAGGGGCCGGGCGGTGGCGCTGGAGGTAAGGTGCCTGCCTTACCTGCGCTAGCCTAGGAGACGGACCGCGGTTCGATCCCCCGGCGTCCCATATGGTCCCCCAAGCCAGGAGCGACTTCTGAGCGCATAGCCAGGAGTAACCCCTGAGCGTCACCGGGTGTGGCCCAAAAACCAAAAAAAAAAAAAAAAAAAAAAAACTGATTATGAAATTCTAATATAAAAGTACTTTTGGGAAGAGGTTAAAACTTTCCTATAATAGGTAGAGAGGGGAATAAATGACTCTAGATATTGAACAATTTAATCATCATAATAACTCTATACTTATGTTTCACCCTGATTCCTAGAAGAAGAAAATGAGATATTAAAAAAATAAGTAACTAGTCCAAGGTCACATTAGTAATAAGTGAGTACTAGAAATGATGATTGTGTATCTTCTGAAAATGGTGGAGTTTAACCACAACCTAACTAGCTCCTCTTGTGGTTTCTGGTCTACTAACCCAGAAAACCTCCTTTATTCATCGTAATATTTTACATGAAATCTTTCAGAAATTCTGTTAGTTCTGCTTTGACAGTTTGTTGTGTACTCAGGATCTAACTGAACCAGGCCCAAAGAAATTAAAAGCTTTAACTATTACCAGCAGCTCTTTTGGGTAAGGGCAATTGGCCTTATCTTGTCTTTTTCTCAAGAGTCTAACAAGACAGGTTGAAACAGCAATCAGAAACTTCCATTTAGGTTTACAGATAAGAAGATTGTGCCTCAGGGAAACATTTACTAGAGAATTTAATGACACTTCAGCCACCCAAAGTTTGCGAACCACCATTTCTAAAACTGTGAGTTCCTTCTTTATCTATAGGAATATCTTTTTACAACTTTGCACAAAGATTGCTTAGAGGAATGAAATCTGCCTTCTTCTAACCTATCTACTTGTGGTTCATAAAGAAACGCTCATTTTTCCACTGTCACTGAATCATAATTGAAGCAGCATGATTATAATAATATTAACATTTATGCGTTTCATGTACAGTTACAGTACCTATACCATAACCAAAGTACCAAAAACTCTACCACTGTCCAACATGCAAAGCATGTACTCAGATCATTGAGCTATTTCTCTGTCCCAACAGAGAACATTTTAAGTAATTGTTTTGTCTTATTTTGTTTTGTTTTGGGTCACACTTGGCTGTGCTCAGGGGTTACTCCTGGCTCCTGGCACAGAAATCGCTCCTGGCAGGCATGGGGGACTATATGGGATGCCAGGATTGGAACAACCATCTCTCCTGGATTGGCTGCAAGCAAGGCAAATGCCCTACTGCTGTGCTATCTCTTTGGTCCCTTACGTGATTTTTAATATGTATTTTTCACTTTCTCATATGTTTGGAGAATAAAACATTTTAATTCACTTTTAAATATCTCATTATTTCTCAATATATATCACTATATATCTCAATATTTCATAATAATTTGATTATTTCAGTGTATTACTAATAAAGTAGTCATTTAAAATATAGTTTCTAATATAAGTTTGGGTGTCCTTTGGAAATTTACTTAAATTTTTTAGGTTTTATTAGCTTAATCTTGAAAGTGGTTTTCAAACAAGGTCTTGAGGTGCATAGAAGAACTATTTTTGGCAAAGGGGGTGTTGTGATTACTATTATTTTTAAATATTTTAAAATTTAGAAACCATAATTTAAAAAGTTATTTACAATAAGGTATAGGAACACAGTTATTCCATTCCCAATCCCATAACCCAGTGACTTCATTCTTTGTCTAATGATCCCAGGTATCTCCCCAATAGCCAAGCTGACTATGACAGATACTTTTTTAAACATATGTTTGAGCCATAACTGGTAGCACTCATATAGTATGGAGGGTTGAACCCAGGCACAGTAATTGATTCCTTTGATCCTATTATTTGCTATCTTTATTTGAACCATGTTCTTCCTTTTATTTAACATTGATGTATTGTTGAGATAAAAAGAGAGAGATAATTGAGTACCCAACAGTCTATACAAGATGCAAATTTCTTGGGGGCCGCAGTGGTGGCGCAAGCAGTAAGGTGTCTACCTTGTGCCTTTCACATGCTAGCCTAAAAAGGACAGAGGTTCGAAGCTCCAGGGTCCCATATGGTCTCCCAAGCCAGGAGCAATTTCTGAGTTCAGGGCCAGAAGTAATCCCTCGTGAGTGTCACAAGGTGTAACCCAAAACCAAAAAAAAAAAAAAAAAAAAAAAAATAGAAATTTCTCAATGCACTAGGCTCAAGTTGTAGCTCTAATTAATACATTATTTATTTCTTAGCTGAAATACTTTTATCTACACATTAAACAATGTGATAAGTTACAAGTAAAACTATTGTGTGTTGTGGTTCTGAGTGTACCTACAACTTCCACTGAAGACATGAAAGATGATTTTATGCCAATCACTTGTAATGAATAGCTTACATATTAGTTGTGTTAATTGTGAATACTATGGCACTGGAAAATGGTAATGAATATAGCACACATCTAATTGCTTCTCCACCAACTGAAGAATGTTTTATTTAAAGCAATTAAGAAATTATGCTTTGACAGGCTTCAAATTTCATCCATTTGCTTACATATTATTTCCTTGATAGATATATTAATATTAATAGTTACTCTGAAAACAGGTACCTTATAACCCTCTTTGCAAATAATTTTAATGCTTGTACATAGCCAAAGGTCCAAGGTCGATGATGCCCTAATTTTTGTCACTGTTTAGAACACAGTTGCTTCAATGGCAATGACATCATTTATCCTATGGGTGGCATCTGCTCTCCATGCCATTGGCATGCATGTTGATATGTATATGTCTATATAAGAATATACATGTATGTATATATTCTTAGCAAATTCTTCAACAAAGCAACTGGAGTAGAGGGTGGGGAAGTGAGAATCTGAAAAATTGTAATTATCTATTTGTGATAAAAATGAGTTATTAAAAGCACATTTATAATTATGATGTTACACATGATTTAATTATTGGTTTAATAAATTACTTATAAAAAGACTTAATGATATTCTCCTTGAAATATTAAAATGTGCTGAGCCAAGATGAGATTAAACTTTTAAGTATTATTTAATTCTCAATAAGAATAGCATAAGTAAATGGAGTAGTTTGAGTGTATAGACTTAAAATTTCTGTTTGAAATATTCAGTCATGTTTATGTTTAATTTCTATTTAAAATATCTGTAAAATTTCACCTCAATTTCATTGAGAAGTTGGTCTGTTTTATTAAACATATATTGGAAGTTTTTTCAGGTTATCAGCATATGGTTTTCTAGATAAATATTTGTTGATCTGTATGAGTCTTTAATAGGATAGATTTTATAACCATCTTATGATAAATACACTGATATATTTGTTACACAAATGATATAGGATAGTTAATTACAAGGAGGTTTGTAATGTGAATGTGAATCATAATTTATTCATACTACGAAAAGGCCTGAGAAGTATTTTAATGTTTCTACTACTCCATTAGGATCAGAGGTCTTCAATGTGTACTCTGTTAATTTGCTACAACCAGTGTCTTATATCATTTGACATTTAAAGAACAGACACCACTAAACCATGAGAAATTAAATTCAAACATCATAAGTAAGCATACTTAACAGAAAAATCTAATTCTTCTACTATGTCATGCAAATGCCAAAATATCTGGCATACTTAAGATGACTATTGCAAAAGTCATAACATTATATAATTCATGTCCCTGCCTTTTAGAAGCTTTCAATTTTTCATTAAAAACTCAAAGAAATGTATAGTAGGACAATATGAAATCTTCCTAAGAAATGAATAGATATTATACAACAAATAACTTTTAGCCTTATGTTCATATATAAATATAAATCAAAAATTTTATTTTTTAAACTTAAAATTTAAATAATTTTTAAAATGGAATAAAGATGACATTGAAACTTCTATATTCTAGGACAAAAGAAGGAAGTGCAGATATATATGTAGGATGACTGACAACTTTGGATCAATGTGATGATTGTATCAATTTCAGATTCTCTACTAACAATAGGTGTCTGATTGGACACCTCTGAATTTATTGGGAAGTAGATGGTATATAATATACCTTGCAGCCCATTTGTTGTTTGCATTGATTGGATGAAAGACAAATTTCACATAGAGGAGAGTCTGAATCCTCTTGCTTCTACAATTACCTTGAACACCAGTGAGAAAGTGCCCTGTTGCACAATGAAGTCTGCTATAAATCATTGTAGGTCATTGGCCTCTAAAATTCTAAGTGACTTTTTCACTAAATTGAAATTTATTTATATAAGTATACCTAATAGTAAGTTAAACAATTAATTTTATTAAGCATTTACTTCATTAATAGATCACGCCACCTTTTACATCACTATGCACTCAACAACTTCTATATTCTGATAGACCTACTGTCATTTTGATACAGGGAAACATTATTTTATAGATTTTTTCCCTTCATATGTTAGATGATGACATCAATGAAAAACATGGCAGGAAAAGAAATATCTAGTAGAGTAAAATAAAAAAAAATTGAAGCTGTTGAGAGTTTCAGCCAATATCTTCTTTGTGAACAATTTATATTGCTCTAGTGTCTCAAGTAAGTAAGTGCTCTTCCCAAGAGCAAACTAGCATCATTTATTGGACTACTTCACCATGGTATGCAGCATGAACACTTTGTAAACAAAGCAAGACATCTATATTTTTTAGAGCTTTCATTTTACTTATCAATTTGATACCATCAATGTTTACTTAATAGATGTTTGAGAATTATTGAGATTCTGGAAAAAAAAATCCCAAAACTAATCTGATTGAAGCAGCTTTCTAAGTACCATTTTTTAACCACTTATCAAACCTCTTTGCTCTGTTAGGCTTCACAAAATGACAAGGCTATTTTAGAGCCATAAACCTCAATGCCCTGTGCAGTTATGGCATGCAACCAAAGACGACTGGAGGGAAAATGAAGCCATAATTGACTACAGCTGCTCAAGCCTAACATTTCCCAACAGCATCCCAAGAGTCTAAGATCGGTGTTTCTTTTTCCCTCAAAGACACAGACTAATGTTAGTCTCTTATGATTAGCCACTGAGTAAACTAAGACAGCCTCATGGTGGTCTCAGGGAGTACAAGACACCTTGCATACATAACTGATCCTAATTTTGAAAACCAATGATTGGTATGTGTTTGGTTGTTATTCACTTGTTACATTCAATACTCAGGTTGAACATAAAATGACAGCAATTTTTGTTTGCTCAGGTACTATTTTTGACTTGGTGCAAGGATTTGCCTTCAAATCTCAGAGAAGTGAGTGGTCTGTCCTCTGGAGGTTACTATTAAAATATAGACTGGCCCCATTACATTTTATTGGCTTAGCCTTTCCCTGCACTGCCTATAAAAACAGACGTTGCTTTGAAACATCTCACTAATGTCCCCTTTCTTGAGGGTAGAGTTGACCTCAAGCAGTTTACTACTTGTCTGTTGGTTAAGACTAATTAACTTTGACTTTGTTGTTAGGGCACCCTAATCTACAGTTTCATCTAAAATAAATTGAGGGAATACTGGATTGAACACAGTACTGGACAGAGACTGTTTATGACTTTGTATAGACATCTTCATGAGACTTACTACTAATAACATTTTGTACATTTATATTCAGTCAATCACTCTTGGAAAAATTTAATAGGTTCACTACTGAACAATTTTTAAAGAATGAAAATGTTGATTACTATATTGATTATTTATTTTTAAATATAAAATGTAACTCTAAGCTATCAGAAACTATAGGTATAACTTTACTGCTGGTTTTTGTTCTGTTTAACAATTAAGTCACTTGGATTGTCCAGGTAAGAAATAACTTGTTTAAAATTGGATTTTATTTATAATGTTAATTTCTAAACTGGATTATATCTTACTTTTATTTAACATAGTAATCCACAAGAAAAAAATATATAAATATATTGTGTAGTGTTAGTAAAATGACCATACTGAACTCATATTAGCTAATTTTCATGGAGAAACTAGATGCATGTAACAGAAATGTGAAGTAAGATATTTTAATACAAAATAGTTCTCTTGGAATTCAGATAGCTATTAACTAAAGTATTTAAACATATCACATAATTCATTACTAGATTAGCATTTAAATTTAAATAACGATAAAAACATACAAGAGAAGTTGTTTTAAAGCCACAATTTCAAGTATTAATTTCATTGTTTTTATTAAAATAACTCCAGTAAAAATGATTTAATTATTTATGTTTTTCATGTATTCTAGAGTATTACAGAGATTATCTTTGATCAATGAAAGAGGTTTCCCAAACTAAAAATGGTGAATATTTTAAAAATGACCAAATATTTTCAATGAAAAATTAGCATTGGATAAAATTTACTGACAGAGCCAGAAGGGTAGCTCAGTGGTAAAGTTCTTGCCTTGAATGGAGTCCTGAGTTCTATGCTTGGCACTACAAAAAAGTATTATTTATAATAGCACATGCTATGATATGTTTGTATCTACAGTTGACCATATTTTCTAAATAATCTATCATTGATGGAAATTAATGCCGGCGTTTAGAATTACTGAAAAAATACTTTAAATCAGGATTCTCCCAAGAATGTACACAAGGCACAGAAATAATAAGATACATTTCAATATGTAGAATTGGCAATTACAAACTGCACAGGGCATTCTCTTGGGCTGGAAAACCAAAAATGGGCTGCTACATTGCATCTTCTCTAGAAAACTCATTTGTTGTTGTAGTTGTTGTTTGTTTGTTTGTTTTTCCTAAAATGACAATGGATTAAATTTGGTTTATTTATTTTATATATTATAAAGGAACATACTTTACTTAAACTCATCAGGTTCTGCTTCTGTTCTGTTCTGTTATTTTTTGAGCCACATCTGGTGGTTCCTAGGGCTTACTCCTGATCCTGTGCTCAGGAATCAGTGCTGGAAGTGTGAAATGTACTATATGTGGTGACAGGGATGATCTCTGGATGATCATATTCAAGGTAAGTTTGATCCCATTGCTAGAACTTGTACATAATATCTTCACTGTCAATAGTAGGATAGTGTTTGATTAATTTAGGATACTGTTGCCCAGTCAAGCTGACATATACAATTAACCATTAAAAAAATCTGCTATTTTTCCATCTACTATGGAGCTTCTGGGTGTATGTACTTCTAATTTATTTTGATTTCTCTTCAGTCTTAGATTTCTAAGCATTAGTATACCAAAAATATACTGTTCAGAATATCTCCTTCCCCTTTAATATTTTTCTGTTGTTTCTGGGTATTTTTTAAAATAAAATCTTTATACTAGCACTTAAGTATAAATAGAACTCTGAATTTAAGTCAAAATATTATATTTTACTAAATCTCTATATAATTTTATTGATCATATAGAACCAATAAGAGATCAGTAGATTACATTATGCTTTTGTTACTATCTAAACAAGGAAAGTAGAGTGGGATATTTCTTTACAGTATAAAGAAAAGGATAATCTAAAATTTGCTCGGATCTTTCTTGTGTATTGATACCTAGAGTTTTGGCTTTTTGGGGGGTCACAGATGGCAGTACTCAGGGATTACTCCTGGCTCTACACTCAGAAATTGCTCTTGGCAGGTTCAGAAGATCATATGGGATGCCAGGGATCAAACCCAAGTAGCCTGCACATGCAATGCAAACACCATACCTGTGTTATCACTCCAAGCCCAGATACCCAGTCTTTACTAAATTTACAAGACTCCTTTGGTTCCCCTAGACTCCAGGCCTTCCCTGGGTACCAGTCCAGGTGGGCTCTATAGGGGTCATCAGGCTTTCCCCCTACCTCTCCCTACAGTAATGAGAATGTGCTTTGGGAGGAGGGCAGGTCGTTCTAGCACTGATTTATGTTGGGACAGTCACTGGAAATTTTTTCTCCTTGGTCTCCTATTGATAGTCTTGTATGCATATAGTTTATATATGCATAATAGCCATCTTGTATTGTGACCTTAATACTGCCCTTACAAAGCTCATTTCTAATCTTTTACTGCCTCAGTCCCAACCCTTATTTCCCCCATCTTCCCATGTAGGTGCTCGTGACATGAAGCTCACCATATAGAGTGATGAGTGCAGTTAGAGAAATAACTACACTGAAAACATCATAACAATGTGAATGAATGAGGGAAATAGAAAGCCTGTCTTGAGTACAGATGTGGGTGGGGTGGGGAGGAGGGAGATCTGGGAAATTGGTGGTGGGAGTCTTGCACTGGTGAAGGGGGGTGTTCTTTGCATGACTGTTATCATACAACTACAATCATATTTGTAATCACGGTGTTTAAATATAGATAATTAAAAAAAAGACTCCTTTGGGCTTTAGTTTTTTTTAAAATAGATTTCAATTCCATGTTCCAGTACTTTACAACTTAGGGCAAGTGACCTAGCTTCTATATACCGGTGTTTCCATTCTTTTTCTTTTTTTAGTTTTTTTTTTTTTTTTTTTTTTGGTGTGTGTGTGGGGAGGGGGGCATACTCTTCAGTGCACAGTGATAACACCTGGCACTACTCTCAAGCATCACTTGGTTCAGAAGACTACCAGGGTTTTGGGAATTGAACTCCTGCTTGTCTATTTGTTTCTACTAAAGAGAAAGAAAATAGTACAGACTGTTCAGAAGATTAGTCTAATAGAAAAATATTTTTGTCAAGACTCAGCATATATTTGCACGTGCCAGCTATTATGGTAAGTAATTCTTCCCATTTTTGTTGCATGTTTGCCTTGACATTGAATTAATTTCAGTGTGAGTAGAATAAAGATTTGCAAGTTAACAGATATTTGCTCTCAGTACTAGCTTTGCTTTGTACTAACTGAATAACCTCAGATAGTTTATTTAACCTGGCTGGGCTTCAAATTCTACATAACCTGGCTCAGTGTCAAGTTCACCATGGATAAATTTTGAAAAATAAATCATTTAAGAGTTTGAGAGGATTGTCTAATATATTATTAAATTAGTCCTACTTGCTGTCTCACAATAGGTATATGATTTTTATAAAGAATTAAATAAATAAGAGCTCATCTTTATCTTAAATTATACTTTATTATCACACTTATTGCACTTAGTTTTTTTTACATAGGGTATATATATTTTAAAAGGAAGCACATACATTTTAAATAGTCAAACATAATATAAATTTTTTTAATCTCCCTCACTTGCTCTAAACAAGATGATGCTCAGACTTCTCAGACTACTTTTAAGAATGTGGTTACAGAACGGGCGGGCAGCTGGCAGACCTCCGATTGTGCCAGCGGCCTCTTGGCCCGGCCTAGGGTAGGGGGGCTCGGACATGGGTCCCCTTGGGAGGGTCTCTCTCCCTTCCTGGAGCAGGATTTTTTTTCCCCACTCCTAGGCTGGCTACAGAGGTTGGCTAAGGGGGTGGAGATTGATCTGGGGGGTGGCAGATAGCTGCTCAGCTATACTCAGGCTGTCACTGGCAATTTCATACCAGTCTACATTTTGCAAACCGCGCGGGCGAACATATGCTCCTCCCAACCATTAGTACCCCAGATTTACTCTTCTTATCTTCAGTAACACACAGTTCTATTCTCTGACCAAAGACATACAGTAGATCTAACAAATCCCAGAACAACTTAGAAGGACAGAAATTGAACACATATTGAACACATATATCTTTTGAATATTCTATGGGTATTTTCTTTAACTGATGTAACTCTATATATATTCTTCTACTATGATGTTTCTATCCACTTTTCATCTTGTCTTTTCTAATGTCTTTAGATTATATTGTGTGCTGCTAAGAAATAGTATGTACTACAACTGGGGATTTGAGGGACAAAGTAATTGTATTGTACATGGGTTCAGTTTTGTTTTTCTTAATGTTCTTTGGCTGAAAGTTCAAGGCTGGGATATCATCGATGGGACTACCGAGAATTCTGTTTATGGGTGATTGGGCTTCCACTGTAACTTTACCCTGTCCTCTTTCTTTGCATCTTTGTTGTCATAATTAAAATAATAAAAAAATTAAAAAAAAGGAATGTGGTTAATATATTTATATATTTGTACATAGATGAATATGTCTATTTTTCAGCATATAAGTTTTTCTTTTTCTAATATCCTGTCTCCTGGGTTTTTTGTTTTGTTTTTTTGTTTTTTTGTTTTGTCAGTGGGGGAAAGATGTGGATACACCTGGCAGTGTTCAGGGTTTACTCTGCATTCAGAGATAATTCTTGGCTTGGCAAGAGGGATAACCTGGGGTTCCAGGTGTCAAACCTGGGTAAGTTGTTGGCAAGGTTAAGCACATACCCACTGTGCTATCTATTCAGTCCCTAAGTTTCAATTTTTATTTTACATTCTTCCCTGTTAATCTAAAAGTATGTACTAGGGAATACTTTTAATGAAATCATTTTCCTGTAAAATATTTCTTAAATGTTTATGCCTTATATATTGGGTTACCTCCATTTTTCTCTGTTTTGTATGTAAGAGACATCATAATTTTAAAAAGTAAATACCAAGAAATATCCTGGCAATTAGGTTTGTATGTCTGTTTAAATAATATAAAAATAAATGACATAAATATCTTCTTAATATTAGTCAAAATTTAATTAATGATTTAATTTAATTAATTATTTAATTTAATTAATGATTATCCTTTCCAAGTATTTTATTCTTTCTGTAGATTTAAAAGTTAGTTTAAAAGTTAGTTTTGCGCTTTATGGATTGATTTTCATAATAAAATGAGTAATAAGTTTTATTTTATAATATCATTACATAATCTTTATATTTATTTTTATTATTATTTCTTTTGGTTTTGGGGCCACACAAGGTGATGTTCAGGGGTTACTCCTGGCTCTGCACCCAGAAATCGCTTTTGATGCAGAGGACCAGATGGGACACTGGGGGATAAAACCACAGACCATCGTAGGTCAGCCGTGTGCAACACAAACGCCCTACCATTGCGCCACCACTCTGGCCCTATTTAGTATATTATTATACTAATATACCATCTAATTAAATACATAATATTAAGAGCTTTTCCCATTAAATTATATCTTTAGATTTTCTTTTTGGAAGATTAAATTTAATAAAAAATTTTATGTTAAAATGATCATGTGTAATAGTGATTAGCACCTAGTCATATAATCTATTGTATAATTATTTCAAAAATAGTACTTGTCTTCTTAAAGTTAGTATGTATTTATTTGAGACATGTACTCTTCATGCTGCCTTCCACAGCAACCTTAACATAAATTGCAATTGCTTTACTAAAACAATGTTTATTCTTTTTATCATTTGGCAATATTTTAATATAATTTATTCATTAAATTGGGGGGTCACACCCAGCAATGCTCAGGCTCAGGGGTTATTCCTGGCTCTAAGCTCAGAAATCGCTCCTGGCAGGCTCGGGGACCATATGGGATGCTAGGATTCGAATCACAGCCCTTCTGCATGCAAGGCAAGTGCTTTACCTCCATGCTATCTCTCCAGCCCCTTATTCATTAAATTTTGACAGGAGAAAAATTATCAAAGAATATGGCATTTAATGAAAAGTTATTAGGGGCCAGAGCAGAGGCGCTAGAAGTAAGGCGTCTGCCTTGCAAGCGTCAGCCTAGGACGGACCACGGTTCAATCCCCCCTGCGTTCCATAGCCAGGAGTGATTTCTGAATGCATAGCCAGGAGTAACCCCTGAATGTCAGTGGTTGTGGCCCAAAACAAAAACAAAAACAAAAGAAAAATTATTAGGAGAAATGGTATAATTATAGACTATATACAAATTTAAGTTGTTTATGAAAAACCTGTTGCAGCAGTATATTTTCATTTGAAATATATTATACTTAAAGTAATATGCTTATGGTTATATTTATATTTTGTTCTTGGTATATATAGTTAACCCAACATCACCAAAGTGTCCACTCCCTCTCCCAAGCCCCTGTTTAACTTTTGTTCCTTTATCTGGAGTTCTCCATTTGTACTCTAGTACCTTAGTTTGTTATTTCAAGTGATATTATCTATTCCCTTGTTTTGTTTTCCTGCATGTCACAGATGAGTGAATTCCAGTGATTGCCTTCCTCCCATTGGGCAATTTTGCTCAGCTTGATGCCCTCCAGTTTCACCCAAGTTACAACATTTTATCTTATTAACAAAAATTATTGATACTTTTTATTCTTTTTTTTTGTTAGTTGTGCTAGCTTTCGATAGCTTTGAAGATGTTTTTAACTTTATTCTTAATAATTAAATGTCCAGGTTTATGTTTTTCCATCTACTTCAAGTTGAAGATTATCAAATTAGAAAGGAACACAATACCGTTTAAACAAGAATTTCTCTCTGAGAGAGAGAAATTCTTGTTTAAATATATATATATATATACATATACATATATGTATATATACATATATATAAGTGTGTAGAACTTAAATATAAATAAAATTAAATTCATAAAATCAATAAAAATTTTTGAAAGGCATATTCTCTGAAAATGTCTCTCCTTTAAAATAGTTCAATTTCACTATAAAATAGACAGCTCTCTGTATTATAAAATAGGACATCAATTGTTTTATATACATATTTTTGTAAAATAAAAATATAGTATATGCGATTGAATTCTACTTTGGCAAAACTGTGCCCATTAATGAGAGCAGAATATTTTTGATAAAATACAACATGATGCTATATGTCTATATGTGAATTCATAATAATCATAAACTAAAATATGGAAAAATACATACCAACTAACTATATGAAGGCTAACATGGAGGTGACATCATGCTCGAAAGGTTAAATTATATTGGGATAAACAGTAATCTCTAAATCTCTAAATTTTTAAGCAACAAAGATTTATTTTTCCTGTGACTCTTCCACTGAGGTTTTTGCTGAGGAGTTTTGTTTATTTTAACTCCTCCAGTAAAGGAGAAGCTTCCTCTTCTGTGCTACCCATTTGCTGAGCCAGAGGGAAAAAGAAACTGTTCTCTTATCTACAGGAAAATTTTTAGTTCGGAAAGTTACTTCTTCATTAGCAATTCACAGATGAGGATCATTACTATTCCCAAACAAAAATAGTCCCCAGTGCAGTTCTGCCTCATTTCTGGGAAGCACAGAGCCAAAGCTAATGGTGATGCTATAAACAACATAGGTGGTTGTGGGCTCAAAAGCTATTTTGTTCTTGACTTATGGTATTTATTATATTTTTATTAAAAATATAGAAGCCGATCTGAGCATTGATAAACCAGAATAAATTCTATTATCATCACTATTTTCTCTCCATGGCATTGTTGCTTAATAAAGAAAGGGATGCAAACAGGTACCTTTTTATTCTCAAGAGTAGGTGCTAATGGCATAGATGTTTTCTCAAGGGCTTTTATTCTAGGAGAGGAAGCAAGTGATGCAAGAACATAGCATTATGCATGCTATGAATTTAAAGCAATCTGGGAATATGGATCAGAAAAGCTATTGAGGAAAGATAATTTAAATAGTACCATCAATTTTGGTTTACATTTTTCAAGAAGGAAGTTTAAGCAAAAATTGGATGACTTGGCCCTGAGCGTCACAGGGTTTGGCCCAAAACAACAACAACAACAAAATGGATGACTTTTCTAATAAAGACATGGTTTAGGTACGTAAGTTTTAGTTGTTTTTTTTTTTTCTTTTTTTCGGGCCACACCCGTTTGATGCTCAGGGGTTACTCCTGGCTACACACTTAGAAATTGCCCCTGGCTTGGGGAGACCATATGGGACGCCCGGGATCTAACCGTGGACCTTTCCTTGGCTAGCGCTTGCAAGGCAGACACCTTACCTCTAGCGCCACCTCACCGGCCCCTTAAGTACATAAGTTAAAATGAAGAATTCATAAAACAAAATCTTTTAATGACAAATTATTTTTGAAAGATTGGAGTTTCAAGCAAAATCTCTAAATAAGCTAAGGATTGTGAACTTCTTAAATCCAGAGAATATAAAAGTTGAAATTCAAGAGCCAGTGAGATAGTACAGGACTTAAGGAACCTGCTTTGACAGAATGCAATTTGATCCAATGTATATACTTCCCCAGCACCATCAAGACCAACTCTGAGGATAGAACCAGGAATAATCTGACCTTTGTGTCCCTGAATCCCCCTCACACATTTTCAACTCAGAATCATTTAAATTAAAGCTACTTTATGTCTGACACTCAATCATAAACAAGTTTACAACTGTGATAAAAAAACTATTACAAACAGCCTCGTACTCACAGTGCTTAAATAAATGAATTTAAAAAATTAAAAAATTAAATTAAAGCTAATATATATGACTATTATGAGATTACACTCTCTAAATGGAAAATAAATGTAACTAAACATTATGTTTTACTCCCCCAAACTCCAATCCCAAGTAGTGATTTCAATGCCAAAATGATTCAAATCAAGACTTTATATCTAGGGGCCGGAGCAATAGCACAGCAATACAGTGTTTGCCTTGCATGTGGCTGATCCAGGATGGACCTCCGTTAGATTCCCAGTATCCCTTATGTTCCCCTAGCCAGGAGCAATTTCTGAGCACATAGCCAGGAGTAAACCCTGAGCGTCACCAGGTGTGCCCCCCAAAAAACAAACCAAAAAAGACTTTATATCTAAAATCTACATCTTATATAGAATTGAGGTGAAACGAATAATTGCTATATCCATTTCCATATCAGTGCCTCTTTTTTACCTGATTTACAAATTTATTATTTTATCATTGTAAAATAATATTCTGGGTGTTTATTTTATTCTGTTGAATCATATCAAGGGACAATATCTGCATTGTTTATTAGATATATTTTAAAGGTTTATAATTACAAAGAATATATACTTAAATAGTATTTGGACATTATGTAGGTTAGATAGAATTTTTCCTAGAATAGAATAGAAGTTTGGGGTGAAATTTGTTTAGATACTAATGAACTGAGAATTCCAAGGAATAAAGCAAAACATTATTTCAAAGATTCTATAACCATAAAATAAACTAATAGCAGACCATTTTCATTTAAAAATAAGAACTTGTTTTCTCAAATTAAAAAATATTATTAAGCCAATAAATATGTAATACTTACATATGTGTGTATATATATAATACATGTTCTATATATATTCTTGGCTTTTTAAACACTTTTTATTCTTATTTTGTCAACGTGTGGTTTGCTTAGTAATTTGTATTCACTCAGTTGTGGAGAAATTATTTATCATAAAAAGTTCTATTATTTATTTTCAAATACATTTATTTTATATAACGTATGACAAATTTTATTTTTGTACTCACCATGATGAATATATCTCTGCAAATTCCAATCTTAATTTTTTAATGGAAAAATATATAATTATGTAAATTCAGGTGATGTCAAACAAAATTTAACTGGATTAAAATGTTTTTTTAGTCTTTCTTCAGCTGCAAATGTCATACTAAAAAGTGTTATTATTCAGTGCAAAAACTAGGACTTATCTGAATTGGGAAATTGATAAATTTGTCCAGGGGAAACAAATTGTAATCTGTTTGTTTTGTATTTTTCTTGTTTTGTTTTTAGCTGCTATTGATTTTCAGGCACACCTGGTGTTTCGTGAAATCACATTGAACTAAATTTTTTTTGCATGCCCTGTATTTTACTTTATAAATCTGTGGTCACCTCATAATTTTATTTGGTGCAGTTCTGACTTGAAAAGTCAAGGGGAAACAAATTGTAATCTGTTTGTTTTGGGGATTTTCTTTTTTTTTTTTTTTTTTTTGCTGCTATTGATTTTCAGGCACACCTGGCTGTGCTTAAGGTTTACTACTGGCTTTACTCTTGGACATGTGCTGCTGGTGTGGCTTTCGGTGACCAACATGCATTGCTAGGGATCAAACTGGGTTTGCTTATATGTAAGGCATGTAACTTACCCATTGTATTGGCCTCTAGAAGAAATTCTTTGTGGTTTGACTCCATTTCAATTTTAGAGTTTTTCTTCAAGTCTGACAACTAGTGAAAGATATTACAAGCAAAAATCACAGCCAAATATTGCCTGTTATGTCTTTATGAAATTAATTCTGAACTATCAGCAATTTTTGGGTTCAGAATCTCACTCTTATTTAGTTCAGTTTGATTCTCTTTATACAATGGTAGGATCACATTGTAAGACTTTCATTGGCCTGTAGCCAAAAATAATAAAATTCTGACCTGACCTGTTTCTCTTTTGAAAGTTGAAAAGAACCCAAGAGATTGCAATTTTAGATCTCACACATAATTTCCTATCCCCCTCCTATAAATCAGGCTTCTGTAAAATAGTGAGTTATACCATTCACATTTCTGCAGATACTAAAATTCCCCATTTATTTTCCAGTCTGCATTCTTCAAGAAAAGGGATGTTAGCAGAGATTGTTAAGAGTTGTGGAAGTAAAAAAAAAATGGCCAGAATCCAATATGTAAAACTTGTTGACATTCTGCCAATTCTGTATTAACACATGTTGCAAAGCAGAACTGATATTCACCCAGTATATTCGAACACATTCTTACCGATTGTTAATCTTTGAAATAGTTTCAACCCTGTAGTTAAAAAGCCACCCGTATAAACCTGCATACTAGTCCTTCACCCATCACTCTGTGTTCATTGACCATTTCCAGAATACCCTCTAGTTTAATTTTCAATTTTCTACCTGTAATATAATGCTTAGCATTATAAGTGTTCCACTTCAGCTAGTATATGAGTGATCCCTAAGTCAATTGGTAAGTTTTCAATTTTCAGATATTGTTGAATACTTTGAATAGAACTCTTGTTTCAACATGTATTTCGAGGAATGTGTAACAGAAATAGAACTGTAGGAGATATGGCCATAAAGATTTAATGCCAAAGCAGCTGTGATATCTTATAACCAAAGTTGGAATACTGCCTGAAGTCTGTTAGTCAGTATCAATTATTTCATCTTCTATTCTGTCATTCACAGGATGCTTCTTAATAGTTTCTCTTGCTCTGATACTATAGGAGTCTTAGGTTCAAAATGCTAGACAAAGAAAGTAAATTTAGCATAAAAATTTTTGTAGAAACCAGGGCATCATAAGAGCTCAGGAAGTAGTGATGAGCGAAAGAGTAGGAATGGACTATCAATGGCTCTATGAATTAAATTCATATGTATCATGTTCAATTATTTATATAACACATGAACATGAAATTAATATGTGACCAGAAATAGAGAAAAAATAGAAAACTTCATTTTATATTACTTATTATCCAGAAAAATACTACACTAAATTTCAAATTATTGAGTGTTTGATAATTACTATGAAAACTTTCATACATTTTAATGTGATTATTTAGATCTTTTTAACTTTAAGGGGATATACTTAGAAGTTATCCGGTCTTACTACTGATTGTGCTCTGGTATCATTTCTGGCAAATCTCGGTTGCTGGGGATTAAACCTCAGTCAGCCACATGCAAAGCAAATACTCCGGTCACTATCCTATGTGTCTGGTCTTTTATGTAACTATTTAATTTGTCTAATAAAAGAGAAACCTTAATCTATAAAATACACAATCAGCTTAAAAATAAACCTTATAGACATGGAAAGATTTCATCTTTAATTCTTTTTTTGGTAATATACAAAGAATATACATTTTAAAACAAAATGTAAACAAAATGTAAAAGTATTTAAAACTAACAGCACATTGTAACATCCATCATTTTTTTTGGGAGGGGAGGGAGGTTTTACTATGGCCAGTTGCACTTAGGGCTTACTTTTGGCACTCTTTTGGAATCATTTCTGAATATGCTTGCGGGAATCTAAATGGTTGATGTCAATCAAACCAGGGTAAGTCACATATAAGGCAAGTTCCATACTACCTCTACAATAATTTTCTGACCCCATTTTTGTGCTTTTTTTTTCTGTTTGGTAAAGAGAATCTTCATGGTTTGTCTTGCACCAGGATGTAAGACTTTAATGCTTGTTCAAAATGACAGAATCAATAGTAGATCTACATAAAATTCTACTTCTAATTCTTTGGCCCATTTGTTTTTATAACCTAGCTATAAATTGATTCACCTTGTTTAAAAAAAATAATGACATTTTTACAATGCAAGCGTAATTACTGGCCTTCATTTTAATAAAAAGAATAAAAGTGATCATAATTATTATTTCTCATGAGAGTAACAGGTATAATTTTTTTCTCAAATGACTACAATGGACAGTAATCAGTCTCTTTAAAAATATAACAAGAAATTATTATTGTTTTTCTACAAGCAGGGCTGCTGTACTATGTCTACCACTAGGGAGCTAGGAAGCTCCACTATTTTCCTAAGGTTCTCAAGTCCTACCCTACCCCAGTCCTGTGGCACTCTCAAATCACAGTTCCATTGATCATATTGCAGAGATATTCTACTATGATTAACTAGTTTTTGCTTAGTTTATTTATACTCCATATGCCAATGAAATTATTTAATTTTATATTTTTTGCAATTGGTTGTCCAGTTTTCTCAACACCATTTGTTATAGAAGGTATTTGCTTTACTTCATGCACTTAGCCCATGAGGATAATCACTAATAATAGCAGATACAATCACCATCAATTTAATTTACCAATTGCTTATTAAGATTACAGAAATTAAGAAGTTGCTTAAAATTTTAAGTTTCCAAGTAAGGTTCAATATGTGTCCTTTCTCGCAGTTCCTCAAGATATAACAATACACAAAAGTCAACTCTATTCTGTATTCAGTGGTATCAATGGTTGCAATAGTCATAGTTATTTGAAACATTCTAACTCAATGGGGTTTAATTCATCTGAACTGATACTAGGATATCATTGTAGGATACCATTGTAGTGATGGTACGAATTAAAACTTTGAAAAGGGGTACTACAATTTTCATGAGAGGCTATTTAATTATTAAATATCTTCCCAGAGAAAGTCAGTTCCTTGTTGGAATAACTCACTTTTTTGTTTTTGCTCATTCTAATCATTTGTAAGCAACATTAAGAATAGTTACCACTTGTAGAAAAGGGAATATTATCCACATGCTTAAAAATGGTATTTTAACTCATTATAACATAAATAATTTAAGTCTACTATATCTTCCCTAAATATTTATTTTTAAATTGATATAACAGTGACTTATAATGTAGAGACATCTATGTTTTAGGGTTAATTATGAACTATGCTCTTTCCCAGGTATAAATTTCTCTACACCTAGCTGTATAAAACCATTTATTACCCAAACTATTCCTTTTTTGTAACCTATGTTCTCTCAGCAGAATCTCAGTCTTTGTTTCTATTTAACATTGTCAATAGTCAATACTCTTGTTTTATATATTTACATGTCATATTTGGTGAGATCACCAAGAATTTTTCTTCTTTTGCATAGCTTGATCCCTTTCAATCTTATCCATCTTACAAAAGGCAAAATTATGTATTTTTATAAGGCCAAGTCATATTTGATCATGTTCTATATTTACCAGAACTTAGTTTTCCACTCATATGTTACTGGATCTGGTTGACTCCAGATCTTGGCTAACAACAAAAGATAGTGAAATGTGAAGACAAATAAACTCTCATTTTTTGCTAATATGAATTAAGCCCACAAAATGTTATGGAATGTTTTTAATTATGGAAATTTTTTAAAGAATATTAGAAGTAGGGCCCGGAGAAATAGCACAGCGGCGTTTGCCTTGCAAGCAGCCGATCCAAGACCAAAGGTGGTTGGTTCGAATCCTGGTGTCCCATATGGTCCCCCGTGCCTGCCAGGAGCTATTTCTAAGCAGACAGCGAGGAGTAACCCCTGAGCACCACCAGGTGTAGCCCAAAAACCAAAAAAAAAAAAAAAAAAAAAGGAATATTAGAAGTATATGACCTTGTGTCCCTTAGTGGTAGAGTGCATTTCTTGCATATATGTGGACCTGAGTTTGTTATGACAACTAAAATTATAAATAAATAGAATTACCATAATTCACTAACAGGTATATATAACAAGTAATAACTCATAAAATTATATGCATACTATATTCTTTTTGGTAGTATTTACAGTAATGTGAATAGTTGTTTCTTCAGGTCAAATATTCTTAGATTGTTCAATGTTTATAGCAGCTGAGTCTTTAGAGACATTGACAGTTTTGGATATTATTAGAGGATAACAAAAGTCTTCTAATTTTGCCCCACCACTACCTTTGTAGAGGAAGAATTATATTTTATAGCTTAATAGCAGACTAAACACATATTCCTTGTCCTGGCTAATTTTGAATTTGCTACTACTGTGAAATATGATAAATATACTGCCTCTTGTTTTACATTAATTGTTATTAAGTAGTGATCAGATTCCTATTGTTTTATCCTCAGGACAAGAACTTAAACTTATTTCATCTTTGGGGGGGCCACACCAAGTAAAACTTAGGGGTTACTCCTGACTCTGCTCAAAAATTACTCCTGAGCTTGGGGAGTAACCATATGGGATGCTGGAAATCAAGCCCGGTTGTGACCTGGGCTGGCTGCATGCAAGGCAAATCCCTACCTCTGTGCTATCTCTCCAGCCCCTAAACTTATTTCATATTATTTTATCTTGTTAGAGTTATTTTGTGGTTTTCCATTCTGTGTGTGAGCCATTTTTCTTCAGAATTTGTGATAGTTGAAAATATAGTGTACAGGTTCTCTCTTATGTTAAACTTTTAGTAGTAATTTAAAGTGAGAGAATTCATTTTAAATTCTATCTTTAATACAAGAGAAGAACCTGAATGAAGAAACTATGTTGTCATTAAATGAAAAAATAAGTGAAATTGGAGGACATTAGTCAAGAATTCAACCAACAAATATTTATTAAGATTTGCTATAAATCAGGTAGTGTTTGAGTCACTATGTATCAGTAAACTATATGACAATAAAATGTCTTTTTCCATCAGTTTATATTCCAGTGGGAATATATAGACAACAAAAATATAGAGAAATAATAGCATTTAATAATGATGTTATGGAAAGAAAAATGTAAATCTTAAGTATAAAGTGCCAGGTATTTATAGAGAGGTAGTCTAAAAGGCTTCCTCTCCAGGTTTTTTATAAATATCTTTTTATAGTTATTGTTGCACCATAATTATTTGTGCTTTGTCTGATTCCTCCATTAAACAAATTATTTTAACAAGAAATAATCTGTTTCCTTTATCAATATATTTCCAGCAGCTAGCGTATTACCTAATATTCAGTTAGTTTCAATTAAAAATTAATGTATTTGTAAAGGTGTTTATAATCTAAAGAATTTTTAAAAATTGTCACTATAAATCAATTATTATGTCCTACATACTTATTATTGTCTAATTTATTTCTCAAAATTATGGACAATCTATAATCTTAATTACATTTAAAAGCCATTTTTACCAAAAAGTAATTGAGCTACAGAGATGTCAAAATGTTTTAATAAAATTACCTTGTTAGCCTCTGACTGAAAAAAACTCGAACGAGACTGTCTCCAACTTCCTATATTATACATTCTTTTATACAGAAGATAGATGCGTTGTAGTCAGTCTCTTTATCCCCAGGAATTTTATAAAGTCTCATGTAAATAAGATCCATATTTTATGAAATAATTAGCTCAGGCAAAAGCTGAAATGAGTCAAGCCAAAGTTTATGAACTTTCATTACATTAACTCAAAATTACACAATATATCAATGATTGTTTTTAATATTTATTAGTTTAGTTTCAATAGTAAAAGAATTAAAATATATCATAATGAAAACAAAATTACTACACTCACCACTACTAAAGTGCCCATATCCCTCTACATTTTCCCAACATTTCTTCTAGTCTGTTTTCCCCACAATTATCCCACACTGTTCCTAATTGGTTTTACCAGCCATTTGTCTTTGGTCAGTTCTGGCTATTTTCTTATTTTCGTAATAATTTTTTTTAAATAATAGTTTGTATTAAGGCAGAGTTGGGAGCAAACAAATGAGAACTAGGAAGAAAAGAAAGCATTTCTATATCATGCTAGTGTATGAAAGACATGTGTTTCCTTTTCTAAGGGGTATAATGGGATGGGATAAGGAAGGTCAGACAGAGGCCACATTAACAATTGATAAAAATGTATAAATCCAAACAGGGATCAAAGAATCATCAAGGTCTTATTCATTGGTCAAGCTGCAATGGGACTGATTTTAGTGATAATTCTACTACCCTAGGCTTACTGCATGCACCTTCTAAAGAGAAATAAAATGAAGCAAGGGCAGTAATAAGCAAAAGCAGCAGGAGACAGATTACACTATAGAAATGAATAGTACCCATCCTAGAGTTATCTTTTTTTCATTGCTTGAATCTTTCCCCCCCTAAGTAAAACAAAATGGTGGATTCCAAGGACCACTCTCTCATCTATGACACTGAGAGAATAGCAAAAGAAAATCGCTTTAACTTAGATTTAAGATGAGAAATTTTGGTGGGTCTACCTGGGTATAAATGAAAAAATTCCATAATTGTATACTATGTATATCAATTTATTTTAAACATTTTTATAAAAAACATTTAAGTTAAATTGGAGTAACATTCATAACACATACCTTGTGTTTTGGATTAAATGAGCATTGCATTTAGAATGAAGATATATAAAGTTGTGGAAACATATCAGTTCATGTAGTTACAAATCAGAATTTCTATTATAAATAGTGTAAATATCATGATAATTTTATTTTTTATTTAGTGAGCAGGACTAAATGACTTGTTTAGTCATTAAAGCTTGTTTAGTCATTTTGATTTCCTGCAGTACCACACATGCATAGGGTATCCCTGGTGGGCTTCAAGCAGGTGGGCTTTAATCCAGGTGATTCCTATTATTGCAGTCACAGAATGACTGGCCTGCCTAACTATTTATGGCCCCAGGCATCCGTTAGTACCTGGAAGATTCCACAAAACCTGGATATATATATATATATATATATATATATATATATATATATATATATATATATATATATATATATATATATATAGTTTTCTTTCTCATTTGGAAGAGAAGGTAAAATTCACTGAATTTTAAAAAACATCTTTGACTTTATTTTACTTGTATTTTTACTTGAGGATTGTATGTAATTCCAGTGATAAACCTGGTTTATTTTATTATTATTACTAACAATCATTATTATTAGCATTACCTTTTGGGCCATACCTTGTACGCTTAGGTATCTACTCTTGTCAGTGCTCACAGGTTGTTCTATAAGTATTAGATGTTAAATGCCAGTAATGCATTTACATTTTCAAAATAATATTACACTAAGTTTAGCAGCGAGATAAAATTCATATATAGAACATTAGTTGAAAAATAGTATAAGAATCATGCTAGTTTTCACTGACTTAAATAAAGTACCATATAACAGTTATATATTATATTATATATTATATAAATATGTTACATTTAGTGTACTAACAATACTAATGGAATATGTACTCTTAATTTCCAGAAATCTACTTTATCAAAATTTTATCAGGCAAATATATTTTAATTATTGTTTTCTTCTTTCTTCCTTCCATTCTTTCATTCTATACATCTTTTTTTTTTTAATTTTTGGGCCACACCCATGGCCCACACTCAGAGATTACTCCTGGCTCTGCACTCAGAAATCATTCCTAGTTTGGGGGACTATATAGGATGCCAGGGAATCAACTGTCCTAGGTCAGATGTGTGCAAGGCAAATGCCCTACCGCTGCACCATTGCTCCAGCCCCTTCTTTACATCTTTTTCACATTTTTCTTTTTTCCATGTTTTTCTCATATTTTTCCATCTTTTTTCCATTTTTATTCTTTATTTTCTTCCTTTTTTCCTTTTACATCTTTCTTTCTTTCTTTTTCTTTTTTTTTTCATTTTTTTCTTTCGGGCCACACCCAGCTATGCTCAAGGCTCACTCCTGGCAGGGCTCTTGAAACCATATATAATGCTGAAACTTCATGCTTTACTCCATGATGATCCATTTCCCCATATCTTCTCATAGACTTCTCTGTATATATGGTCTACATCCTCTTTTTCTAAATATTGTTTTAGTATTTTCTAAATATTTTTCTAGTAATATTAATTAGGGTTCACTTAAATAAAGTCATTTTTTTATCTTTATTACATTTTTAAAGACCCTATCTCTAAGTACTGAGCAAACTTTGTTCAAGTGAATGGTGATTGTGACACAGTGACAGAGAAAGTGATACAAGGAACAGAAGAAAAACAAAAAGGGGTAACTGAGGGATTGGGGCTCAATGTCGCTGGAGATACTGAGAAATCATATATCACGGTAGAAGAATACTGACTATCACATTTTGATATTTCACCCGAGGAACTGGAAACAAAGGGAAGAGGCCTTCAGTTACTCAGATATCAGTATGTCAGGAAACTGTCTACCACAATGGCAATTTAATTCAGAAGGAGTCAGCAAGGGTGTAGAGTAAGATAAAACAGTGTCTGTTCGATAATGAATAAGAAACATGCTCAATTATAGGCTTTACTTTCTTGTACTGATAGTCTAAGAGCAGAGATTTACCACAAAATGTAATGGAAACACAGAGAAAGGAAATAATAATCCTAAAGTTCTGAGTGTTGATGTTTGTCATGAGGTTTTCCATCCCCTATCATCACTTTCAGACACAGGACATACAGATATTATTTACAACTCCATTAATAATGTGAATGTTTTATGTTCAGATGTCAAAAACATATTTCTTTAGTAACAGAGCACTATGCAAGAGAATTAAATGTGAAAGCTCATCCTTAACCTAAAACATTTTGTTTTCTTCATCCACGAAATTAGCCACAAATACAAATACACTAAAATATTGTTTTTTTAAAAAACACTTTTTAAAAGTATCAGAAAGTTTGTACAAAAAATGGTATATGAATAGTGTGCCTGCTATAAAATATTTGCAATCAAAATTATTCCAGCCCCTTACTCCTTTAAATGTCTCTAATAGATATTTTAAAATACAGGTCCATCCTAACTTCTACTTCTGTGGAATTTAAACTGTACAAAGAAATGTTATTCAAATAGTATATAGTATGCAGTCTATTTCCAGAAAACAGAATCAAGCTATTATCTAAAATATCATAGCTGAAAGATATTTTAAAATAAGCCTAGTTCAATATTTTTTAAATATAAATAAAAGAAAAAATAAAGATTTGAAGAATTCAGTTGAACTGCTCTAAGTAAGGGGAAATTTAAATAAAAAGATATAGTAAGTACATTGTTTGAATAAAATCAAATACAAAGTATTATTTCTTAAATGTGGGTTTCATTTTTTTGGTGTAGAAGGAGGCAAATAATAATTCTTGATTGTCATTAAATAACTAACATTTAGTTACCTCATATTAGAAACATTTGAAGAACTTCTGAATCATGTATTTGTATTAATTATCATGAAAATAGGTCTCAGAGTTTTATAATTTTGTAATCAACACAGTGATTAAGTGTTATTGTCAGAAGTTTAACCAATCTCTTTCTTGGCCATTCTATCACCTCTAAAGACCGGGGTAGTTGATGAGCAATGAGTTAGACAGCTATAGAAATTATACTCTGGTAATTATATTATAGTAAAATTTGAAATAAAGTATCCTCCAGATAGTGTTATGATCCATTCAGCCAGCCTACACTGACAATGCTAGAGATTGCTTGTGGAAAACTGTATTTTTATCAAATTTCACAAGGTGTTTCTCATGAACATACTAAAATTGAATAATTTTTGTACAAATTGATTTGGTTGGTATAATTGAAAAAAGAGTTAAAAAATTCAGAAGACAATTTACAGATACATTAATGCAGGCAAAAGTGAAGGACTATAGTGAGTGTGCCTTAATACAATTACTAAAATGTATTTTGGAGTAAGAGATAAATATTAGGGAGAACTAATGTATTTATGGTTGTAGTAACCCATTTGAGTCTTATTTTATTGTCCTGTTCAGTGTATGTTGACCTCACTTTCAACTTCAATGACTGAAAAGTATAGGGTATAACTCAGATTATTACTGAATCATAAGAACTCTGAACAAATTCTGAATTCGTGCTTTCTCCACCAGCTCTCAAACTTTCTCCTGCTGACCAAGTTACAAGTTTTCCTTATCACTCAGCAAGTTTTATCATGTATATGTTTTTCGTTATTTCTCAGTTTTACAATTTCTTTTTTTTTTTTTTTTTTTTTTTTTTGGTTTTTGGTTTTTGGGTCACACTCGGCGGTGCTCAGGGGTTACTCCTGGCTGTCTGCTCAGAAATAGCTCCTGGCAGGCACGGGGGACCATATGGGACACCGGGATTCGAACCAACCACCTTAGGTCCTGGATCAGCTGCTTGCTGTGCTATCTCTCCGGGCCCCAGTTTTACAATTTCTTAATTCCAAATAAATTACTTTCCAGTTTGCCTATATCTAAAAGAATAAAAGAAAGCCATTTTAGTTTACTTTGTATATTTGGTTCTAGAGATCCATTTGGGTCTTTCATTCATTTGAAGCACTCTATAATTGAACTCATTCTATACTTGGTCTTAAGATTATTTTTAATATGCATAAAATTTAAATTATTAATAAGAACAACATTTTATTTAGTATATAAAGATGTTTCAAATATTTGATCCATTCTATGTGTAAAGGAGTCTGCTTAATATGGTAAAAATATTTTGAAAAATTTTTTCTTCATGTTAAAATTTTGAGTCTACATGTATGTATATTTAAATTGCTACTTTGGGGTTATTTTTATGAGAATTCAGGTCATGATTATCTGCAATTCTCATCTAGTTTTAAATTTTTGAAGTCATTTAATTATAGTGAGCTTATAGATTTTCCAAAAACAAAGTAACATAGAAGTAAAATGGCAAAATTCTTAATCACATTTAGCTATAAGATTTGGTATTACTTAATACCTGTAAAGTTTTAATCAGATGACTATATAAGATTCGAATTTTATTTAGAAAAGTGTTCTTTTTGTACATGTAAAAGATACAAATATGTTAAATAGATTCACTTACTTATGAACACAGTTACACACAAAGTGACAAATGTCATATAGCTCTACAGATACTAATATCATCACTGAATAAGATTAAGTTTAGTGTTTTTATCTGGACTTCGAAGCACCAATGTAGGTGCTGTTCCAAATACATTTTGGATTCAATTTTGTAATTCATTGTCTTGCTAATTAGCAGTAAGATTTATAATTCTTGTTTAAAAATCAGTATTCATAAATGCCTAAGCCTCAATTGTATATGCAAATTCAACACATTTTCACACTGTGTGGAATAACTGCATATGCAAACAGGTAATTTGACAGTTAATGATTCATTTGCACGTGCAAACCCACAATTTTAACATACAGACGCCAATTGGTACATGTAAATAGTATTCCGTGTGTTCTTATTTGCAGTTTCCTTTCTCTTTTAAAGGGAACAACCATTTAAATTATTTTTAAAAATACAAAAAATGTGTTAATAATCCAGGGTTATAGTTTCAGGTAGATCAGTATTTCAAAATTTTGAGCATGTTTGAAATATATGTTCCTCTTTGCCCATTTGATCTTTAGGGGAATAAAAGAGGTTTTATTCCCAGGCTTATAGTATACACTATATACATTCATGTGATGCCTATATATGCTTGATTAGAAATATAAAATCATGATGCAGCTGATTCTGTATTTATCATCTTAACACTTTCAACCTGAAATAACATAAAAGCTTTTTTGTTCAAAAGACCAATATTTAAAGGGTGTTGATTTATGTAAATCAATAATTTATCAACTTGCTGTCTTTCCTTGCTGCCAGCCAGATGCTTCTCGCTTTGCTCGGCCAGACAATGTCAGCTGCAACACATAATGGCCTCTGCTTCATGTAGAAATAAGAGCATAAATATTTTAAAAATCCTGCTACAGGAAGTAAGGAGGGATGGGGTGGGGGTTGAGTGATTTTGCTGGTTTATTGTGAGAGTGGAACAAGTCTACATATTTTATGGGTTGGTTTTATCAGAAGTGGAGGCAGGGACGTTTCTTAGCCTGATTTTTATCTCCTAACAAGGCTGACAGACCAAAGTCTTTTCATAGCAATTTGTTGAAGACATCTGGTGAAGCTTTCTAGGGGATGAACACACTGCAGAGTGTTCCTCTGGTATCAGTTGGCATGGCAACCAGTAAAAGACTATTCAACATCAGTAGGTTTCAAAAAGGTTGAGGTCTAGTTGAAAATCCATTTGGACTCCTACCTGCAAAATTCTTTTGAAAATGCACTAAATCTTTTCTCGGGGCTCTGGAGACTGAACCAATATGTACAACTGTGGCACCTTCAATCTTAAATAATTTTCAAAACATGGGATTAATGATTCCAGTCACCAGCAGTATTACAGAAGATTTGGAATTACTGGCACTGTGCTGGAGAGGATATTAGTAGAAATATAGTTATTGCTTCCCTTTGTGTCTTATCATGTAGGAGACAAAAGTGCTCTTTTCAAATTTCTATAAATTTTAAGTTCACACGTTTCAATGAGTGAAAGAAAATCTTTACAGGTAATTTTCAAAATCATATATTTTATCCAACAACTAAATAGGTCTTTAATACCTATAGTAAATAATTTTGAAGAGTTATACCTTAAGAACAGTTTCATAGAGAGGTATAAAAAAAGCACTATTCAAAGTCACTTTTTCTATCATTATGGAACAGTTATGTAATATATTTCTTTGTCAATTAAAATAGGATGCCAAAATCAAATAAGCACCATCGAAGTATTAGTGTATACAATGTTTAAAAATTATTATTCATGTAGTATTTTAATTTCTTGTTATTCATCAAAAGATAGTACTCTAATGTGTAATAAATATGGGGGAAATAAAACAGGTTGAAATTATTGTACAGAAATTAGGTCACCTGCTTTGCATGTGACAACCAGGATTCAATTTCTGAGACCACATATGTTGTTTTGGGCCACCAGGAGTGATCCTGTGTACAGAATCAGGAGTGTGCTAGGAGCATTGCCAATTGTGCCCCTAATTCTTAAAACGAGCTCTAAAATATAAAATTTGAGAAAAATATATTGACAATGTGTTGCATATGTGTCCAGAGCAGGAGTTAGTTTTCGTCTTTCATTAAAAGCATCCATCTATCAAGAACTGGTGCTGAAAACAGGTAAAGATATAAGCATGACACTCTTTCAGTAACAATATTGAAAACAACACTGAATAAAGGGGAAAAAAAGAAAAGAGAAGAAAAATATCTGCCAGAGGCTTGGGAGGGGCAAGAGAGAAAATGAAGTCATTGGTGGTAGGCAATGTGCACTGGTAGAGAGATAGGTGTTGGAATGATGTAAGACTAAAACTCAACCATGAACAACTTTGTAGCCATGCATCTCAAAGTGATTAAGTTTTTAATTATAAAAGTATCCATTCCTCATAAAGTGGTTATCAGTTAATTTACCAATGCAGCAACGTTAATATTCAATTAATAATGTTATTGAATGACTGAATTTCCAATGCCCATTAAACTTGTGTCCTGGAGTCCATAACAAACACCACTGCAATCGCCATAATATTTAAAACAGAGATAATATGCCATGTTACTGATGCTTTCCTCTGCCCCACCTCAGAAGTGTGAAAACTAGTTGAAAATCTTAAGACCTAGGAGCTCTGTGAATTGTTTGAAATCACACAGTGAAGCATATTCAGAGAGAAATATAGTCGTACAGTGCTTAAGCAACTGCTTATACTATGTTCAGTTGTTCCAGATTATTTGCAATGAATTATTCTATAAACTATGGGAACTGGGAAGGAAAAGCTAAAGATACTGGTATTCATCCTTGGTCCAATCCTCCAACTCTGACTAAGAGAAGATCAATTCTCAAACTTCTTAAAATTCTCTCTTTGGAGAATGGAGGGAAATATGGCCATCCTTGAGCTGCACCCCATCAACTATGGCAATAAGATATGTTTTGTACAATGTGGTTTTAAAAGATGTAGCATGTAGAGACTTCACTTCACACTCTTCCATTGAGTTTTTAAATAAAATAATCTCATGCAGCAGACAAATGAATAAATAAAAGTGTTAGACATCTAAAGTAAATGTTGCTAATAAATTAAAGTATTAGAAATTATTCAAATATAGATATTTAATATAATTAAATATGACAATTAAAGTTTGTGAATTAAATTTCGAGTTATTTAGAAAGGGCAGGCTTTCATAGCTTTACCTGTTATTGCTGAACAGAAAGCAACTTTCATTTTCTCCACCTCTGATCAGGATGTCTACCTATCTGCCATCTATTTACCTCTATATCCCTAACCTGCAAGTAATTACTGGCTGCTATGTTATGACTATGAGACAGCTACAAAAAGACTTTTCCCATGCTCCAATGTCACTGATAGAAAACTTTAACTTTATAAGCAATGTGTCATTTAATAGATATGAGGAAATTGAGGCTGAGTGGCAATAATTAACCTAAAAAGAATAATAGATAGCTTTAAATAAATAGATAAATAATAAGGAAATAATAGATTTACACCTGCCTAATTTGCATATTTTTATGAACGCAAAAGAACCATATACATTCTTTTTCTATCATACTTATTCAAATAAATAGTAAAATATCATTGACTAATAAATGATTCATAGATAAAAGTCAAAAAAAGAAATTCATTCTGAGATTCCATAATTTATTATATAAAGATTTAACAGTTCTTAGATTTCTATACCACTCATGCATTTAGAGATCATCGTCTTTGTTGATAAGAAAATCATACCCCCCCAAAATTCCTCAAGTTACTTTTCTATGGCTGTGTGGATATAGGTCTTTATCTTACTTACAGACCCTTGCAATTATGTCATACAGAGCTTTAGTCCTTCTGCTCAGTCAACTTCTCACTTTTTGTTATCACTTGGCAAATGGAATTCTCCTTTTCTTCTAAGGACTGTGTTTTTCTCATCCTGACACAGGACCTTCAATTCAATGGATCAACAAACAAAAGATGCAAAGAAATAGACAAGAAGACATATGAACTTAATTTAAAGAGACTAAAATTAATTTTTAATTAGAACATATGTTGAATACATAGCCCCAGAGAACTGACTACTTTGCACTTTGTGTCTGGCTAAAGTTATTTCACACAATACTGTAAGGACTGAGCCTATTATGAAAAAAATTTTAAAACCAAATATTAAACCTTTCTTTAATCATTCCCAGAATTCCAAAAACTTTTCAACTAAATTTTATGTGCAATAGAAATGTATTAAATACTCTAGGATATATATTTGCTAAATATTGGTTACATTGTTCTATTGGGATCTCAAACACCAAATGCACAATAATATTGAGGTTTATAATCGAGACCTGATAATTTATCTTACACCCAAACATGCCACAACCCCATTGTAATCTTTATTTGAAAAATAGGAAATAGTCATTATTTCAGTTTTTATAACCCACTCTCCATAGCCCATTGAGCTATAAATTGATCATTTCCAGAAAACAAAACATTGTCAAAAGGCAAATATTATATTAAGATAATCTGAGAAAGAGTCAGGTAGCAATTTCTGTATAAAATACTAAGCACTAAGTAATCATGTAAACAGAAAAGCAATGTGCTTCTTGAGATGGTTGTGATTAGTTCTCATCCCATGAATATCGACCAGATATGTGAAAGTGTAGAGACAGAATTTGGAGTTCATTGATAGCATATATAAACATACTGACAATCAGACCAAATAAGGTTTTGGTCATCTAGCTGGAGAAGTTTTCATCTGACATAAAATTTCAAGAAAAGATAGTTTTTATTCAGGGTAAAAAGAATGGCTATCTGAACAAGGGCACAAAAGTGTCATAAAATTACATGATGATAATTTTCTTTCTAAAGAGCAGCGGAGAGCTATTATAAACTAAATGAGGTTTTGTGTTTTTTAAACAAAGACTTGAATTTATTCATAATTGATTATTCAAAACTATTCAATGAATTATTACAAAGTAATTTTAACATTGGACTTAAAATGTCCTTCTCTTCCTAATCAAACTAAAACAATCACTTCAAAACATCAATATTCAATGAAAATAAAGATTCAGGATAATACTTAATCAAGAAATATATAGGATCATCAATATTAGATGATAAAAATAGCAAATATCTAATGTTGCCTTCAATGATTTTCTGCTTGGACTGCCCAGAGAGTGAATGTGAATATCAGTTCTAGGTCCTAAGACTACTATCACCATTAATACATTTTTATAGGATCTTTTCATCTTTCTAGATTTCTATGTAATTGCAATTTTTTAAATTAATTAGGTCCTTTTGCAAAGGTTGGAAGCATTATTTATGCTTCTCTTTTATTATTATTCAACTAAAATGTATCCAAAATCAAAATAGGAATATTTCAGATAAAATAAACAATTTAGGGGCTGGCAAGGTGGCGCTAGAGGTAAGGTGTCTGCCTTGCAAGTGCTAGCCAAGGAAGGACAGCGGTTCGATCCCCCGGCGTCCCATATGGTCTCCCCAAGCCAGGGGCAATTTCTGAACGCTTAGCCAGGAATAACCCCTGAGCATCAAATGGGTGTGGGCCAAAAAAAAACAAAAAATAAAAATATATAAATAAATAAATAATTTAACCATTTTTAATTCTTTTTAATTTAATAAATTAATTTATTCATGGGATGAATATGGATTAATCAACTTTGTAAGGCAAATCACAATGTACACACATTTTTAATTATCTCAATCTCCTTTTATTTATAAAAAGGAATAACATAGTAACCTAAATTTGAAGTTAAATTTTGGGTGAACAGTACAATATTACAACAAGAACAAGGTTTATGCCACATTTGAATGTTTTAAACTTAGAGCCACTGGTTAGAGACTTATAGATTCATTAGTGGCTTAGAATTTTACCACTTTGGAATGTTTTCTAATGAAGTGTACCAAGTTTGATTTTAATGTATAGTTCTCTTGTTTGGCTTATTGCTTATTTTAACATTTGAAAAGATTATTTACCCAGTGACACTCTTTAAATTCAGAGAACACATAAGAAAATAATTAATAGACTTTGACCTGACTTTAATTAGAAAACATTTATAAGCATCAAGTGTTAGGGATATGAAAATAAATAAGACCATAGAAGGCTTTTCCTCGTGGGAGCATTGTTTCAGGGCTGTGTGAAGGAGGGGTGACCACTGAATGCAAGACGATGAATGTCCCGTCTGCTAAGGGAGCATGAAATAGGAAGTGATCTGTTCTGTCTGAGAGGTCATGGAAAGGTTACACAGAGGAAGTGATATTTGAGCTGCAATTTAAAGGGTGGATACGACTTTCTTGGATGGAAAAGGGCAAGAGGGAGGTATTCCAGGCAGAAGAAAAGACAATGGACCAGAGAAAATAAGCATTTTGGGGGAAGGAATATGAACTAGCCAGAAGATGCATTGTAGAATATAACTTAATAAAAACTATCTTTCTCATTGTTGTTCAGGACATTGGGAGCTAGATATAAGTCTCTCAGATTTATACTTTGGAAAATGTGGTGAAAATAGCTAGCTAGCTCTTGTACCTCTAAGAAAGAATAGTTGAACAAGAATCTCACTTCTCTACAAATCTGAAATTATCATTTGGTTACTGAAGATAACAGAAGGAATATAGAAACAGTGGAATGACATTAAAATAAAACTCTAAAACCTGAAGTAGTTTACATTAAATTAATTGTGCTTTTAAGTAAGAACATTTTATTTGAAAGTACTGAGAAAAAAGAGGGAGATAATAAGAGAGAAAGAATGTAACATGCTCAGTAGAGTGTACAGGCTTCACCAAAGGGGAAGAGAACCCCAGTATACAAGCCAGTACGAAAGCATGAAAGTCCACATCTCAGCAGGGGATAAGCAGTGACAATTGCCTGGACCCTATGTACCCAAGCAACACATGTGCTTCATTGACTATTTTTAAACTTTATAAATATTTACTGAGTGCAAGCAAAAACAAAACAATGACTGTGCCTTTTAAGAGAACAAGCAAAAACAACAATGACTGTGCCTTTTACGGGACTATGAGCAATGGAATGGGATGGAGGTGACATACCACAAGTGAAACATATGAGATCTTATGGGAAGTAGACTAATTCTTGACTCACTAAATAAGGTTTTCTGGAAAAATAAATCCTAGTCTAAGTCTAAAGTGAAAAATAAGAATTAACCACTTAAAGCTGTGTGGTCATGAGTCACATTTAATTTCTCTAGGTCTCAATTAAGAGAGCAGGGTGAAAGGTTGGATCAGTGGTTCTCAACCTGGCTGCACATTAGAATCACCAGGGGAGAATTTAAAACAGCAGTGTCCGGAACCCCTGCAGACAAATATTTTATCAGTGTCTTTAGGACTGGGGCTTCAGCCTTCATAATTATTTAAAGCTCCCCCGGTGATTTTACTGTGCAGCAGGGTTGAGGTTTACTGAGTGAGATGATCTATGAGATCACCCACACTGGAGAAGTAGATATTCAAAAATACCCAAGTAATACTGTAGATAACAGATCTATCTGTTCAGCACCATCTTCCACAGTTAGTGTGGCCTTTTCTGCATCTTAGATGCTGCATTTTCTTCCTGCTCAGTAAGCTCCTCGAAGACACTCGCCCATTCCTACCATGATAGATGAGTATCAAAGGTCTTTCTACATCTCCAGTTAAAAATATCTCCTGAAATATAATTGATTCTCTGAGATAGCTCTTGCAAAGACTATTAAAATGACATTATTTCTTAACAAAAGGTATGTCTCAGTTTACTTGTTAGTGCTTCCTCTCACAACATACTTGATTTCACATAGGATAGATGCTTTCATTAACACTTAAGTCCTAGCACTTTTCACTTTGTTTATTCACTTAGAGAGGGGGGGGAGGGAGAGAGAGAGAGAGAGAAAGAGAGAGAGAGAGAGAGAGAGAGAGAGAGAGAGAGAGAGAGAGAGAGAGTGTGTGTATGCATGTGTGTGTGTGTGTGTGTATGTGGAGAAGTTTAGTTTGGGGGCCAAACCCATCAGCACTCATTGGTTATTCCTGGCTCTGCACTAAGAAATCACTCCTGAAAGGCTCAAGGGACCATATGGGATACCTGCAATTGAACCGGGGTCTTTCCCGGGTTGGCAGCTAGCAAGGCAAAACATCCTACTGCTGTGCTGTCACTCTGGCCCACACTAATTATATTTTTATGAAATGTTAAAACATAGTTTTCATGAATTTTCAATACTATTATCCAAAAATATATGTAGAACTCGTTTTATAATTAATTTTGTTATGCACTATTCATCTCATGTAAAAATCTCTTAAACTTTTCTATTTTATAGAATTTTTATTTGATTACTGTTGACATTTGATCACTGTTGACCTTTTATCAATGTTGATCTTTGATCACTGGTGACCTATTATATATTATGTATGATATAAAATTAAGAAAATTAGAAAAATTTTCATACTTTTTTAATTGCCAATAGCTATCAAAGTATATATACTCATCCATTTATTTATTCATTCATTTCAAATGTGCTTATTTTAAGAGATTTTTCAGGAAATACCAACTTTAGAAACATGCATTTGTACATTGTACTGGTGAGAAAACATAAAACACAACACACAGATATATGTAAAATAGATAAATAAAATACTATATAATAAATAAAAATGCTATATGGTAATAAATTTATCAAACTTGAAAAAAGCAATAGGTAAACAGGTAAGATAGGGTGAGTGTTGGCAGTGGATGTGTGTGTGGGTGGTGGTCCTATTTACCTCACGTGAATATTCAACCTGATTTGTGTTACCATCTATATATAGGCTTAAGTTACCTAATGTAAACCCATCTTCTCTTGGAAATGGTAAGAATATATTACTCCTTTTCAGAGAAAACTAAATTGACTTATGATTATAGCAAAGTAGTAAGAGAACAAATAACTCTATTGCTCTGACTTCAAATAGGTCATTCCTGCTCATTATATATCTGTAATAATTTTTCAAATTGTTTAAGAATTCTTTCAAATTTGCTTAGTATTTTGTTACAGGAATTACATTTAATTTTGTGAGAAATATAGTTTTAGTGACTACTCAAAGTTTCTGGTAGAGGATATAGCTAGACAGCTAGATATAATAAGCAAATATACTATTGTGCATGTGTAGGTAAAATAAAATCAAAATATAAAAACATATTGAATTATTTGTGTTTCTGTATTTAAAAATATCATTAAAAATGGCAGATACTATTATTAGAATTGAGAATATTAAGTAAAAAGTTCTATTTCATTCCTTCCATACACATGAATGGAGTATGGTTTAAATTTGATAGAAAACCACAGGCCAGTTCTCATAAAATCAAACCAGGTTCACCATTTCTGCTGCTGACAGGAAATGTCATTGCTAGGAAATAAGGCAGCAAGTTGCTGTCTCCAAAGCATCAGCACCTCAGAGACAGATGAGGAGAAGAGGCCCATATGTAAACAGAAATGACCTGTGCCCCCAGAAGAATATGTGTGATTTCCTGGAGTCTGTTTATGTCTTTTTTTTTTTTTTTTTTGCACTGGAAGGGCATTGAATGATCTTCAGAGAAGGTAGTCCACTCCTTGAGGCAGTGTGATACAGTATCAGAAAAGAAGAAATTAACAAAAAGTTTTTAAAGGCTCAAACTAAGATACTAATTGAATTCTGGTAATTTTTCAATATCATGAAAAGGTACTGTTATTTTGAGCTTTTTCTTTGTACAGTGTGTGATAATAAAATTTACATGAAAAACATGAGTGTATAAGAGAGTATGTATATTTCCCAAAATATTAAAAATAAAACTAGAGTAATGAAAATATTATCCAGCAATTTCTTTCCTGGGTATTTACTCAAAGAACAAAATTACAAATTGAAAAAATGTACATACTGTTATTGCAGTAATAATTATAACGAAAAAAACCCAAAGTATCTAACAACAGATAAGTTGATAAAATATGATATAATATATATTTATTCAATTGAACATTACTTAGCTGTAAGGAAAGATAAAATTTTGCCTTTTGCACTCCTTTTGGAGAAGGAAATCCTAACTGAAAAGAGTAGCAGAAAGATAAATTTTAGATCATCTCACATCATATGTAAGGTATGAATAAACAAAGAATTAAACAAAGCCAAATAAAAATTAATCCTTTGAACTGTGAATATAACACTGATGCTACCAACAGGAGAAGAAGGAGTAGAATAAGAACAATGAAGATAAAACCTGCTCTGTAGTACAGTGGGTACTACACTTAATATGTCTTTGTCCATCTATTCCCCATTTGGTCTCCTTCACCAACCAGAGTAACCCTTGAGCACAGCACCAAGAGTGAGTCCTGAGTGGGCATTGCATGACTCAAAATAATAAAACAAAAGGACAGAGAAGGAAATCAAATTTTGGTGGAACAACCTTGGTATTTGGGAGGAGCAGGAGTATGAGTATGGAAGAGGAGGTGGCATATATATCAAATATATGTGAAATCGTAACTTGGAAACATGCATTATTTTGAACCAAAGTTACCTCACTAGAAATCAATCAAATAAGGCAAAATGTTAAAAATATGCATATATAATGGGTTTTTGTGTATGTGGGTATATCTGTGTACACAGTTTACATTAAAATATTTACATATTCCCAACAGCAGTGTATGAGAGTTCCTTTCTTACTGCCAACAGAGATTGGACCCATTATTTTTGATGTGTGCCATCCTCACTGGTGTAAGGTGCTACCTCATGTTGTCTTGATTTGGATTTCCCTAATGATGAGTGATGATGAACATGTTTTTATGTGTCTCTTGGCCATCTGTTGGTCTTCCTTGGAAAAGTGTCTATTCACTTCTTCTTCCCATTTTTCTATGGCTTTATTAGGTTTTGTGGAGCTCATCTTTTTGAGTGCTCTGAATTTTTGCTCCTCCTTTTTCTTTTTTTCTTTTTTTTCTTACCTTCAAACAGAAACTGCATAACTTGAACCATCTTCTTCTGCCTCACAAATTGAGTGGGAAATAATGGAGGGCACCATGATCAAACAGCTATATGAACATTGAGTATAATAAAAAATGATCAGACTTAAAACACAATATCTAAAGCCAACAACAGAATCAATACCCAATCTTCAACAAGCTAGACACAAAAGGGACCATTTATACTAGCAGCCTGGAGGAGCAGTATGGGACGCATGCTGGGAACAGGAGTGGGGGAGGACAACATTGGTGGTGGGAATGCCCCTGATTCAATGTCACTATGTACCTGAAATACTACTGTGAATAATTTGTAATCCACTTTGGTCAAAATAAAAATTATTAATAAATAAAAAATATTTATATAGTAACTATACAATGCATAGACCTTCAGTCACAACAATAGAAGGCTACTACTAATAAATATATTTTTCAGGGGCCGCAGAGATAGCATGGAGGTAAGGCATTTGCCTTTCATGCAGAAGGTCAGTGGTTTGAATCTCGGCATCCCATATGGTCCCCTGAGCCTACCAGGAGCGATTTCTGAGCATGGAGCCAGGAGTAACCCCTGAGCATGGCCGGGTGTGACCCAAAAACCAAATATATATATATATATATATATATATATATATATATATATATATACATATATATATGTATATATATTTTTCCAATATTTATTGTTATCAGGATTATTTAAATAGACACCAATCCTGCTGTTTATGTTCCAACCAAGGTCACAGTAACCACCAAACTATAAGTGACTCTCACCAATGCCCCATTTATTTTCCTGTATGCGTGTACAGGATTTCTATAAATATATGTGATAATTTACATAATTCATAATTTATACATCTATATAAATGAACTCTAAAAGTTACGGATAGGTTATTGTCATATATACATACACATCTAATCTATTAATGTACATATCTATGGTCAATTTGTATTTCCAAAGTCATACAGAGATTTGTACTTGGGGAAAAAAGATTACTAAGTCCATTAGCTAATCTGAATTTATGACAATAAATCCCTTGATGTTTGGCTATGACAGGAATTACTCTTCTCTAATGAGTAATAAATGTGGATAAGTCATGTGTCCCATTGGATTACTTGGCTAAAATCACATTTAAAAGATGGCTAATTGTCTAAAATTTATCCCAAATCCAATACAAATTTTATAGCCACTAATTGCCTTTGCAGGTTTTAGAGTATTAAACATATTTAAATGTATTTGTCATAGCACTCCTGTGCACATGTGATGCATGAATAGAAGAGTCAACCATCCAATTTAAGCTTTTTAGCTATTTTAGTAATGTAACATTAAATCATTATGCACGAAATGTAACCGAAATGTAACAACATTTTTAAACCTATGACAAATGGTATCTTTAAATTAAATGTTTTTGTTATAGGTTGTCTGTTCTTATTGTTTTTCAATTTTCATATGACTTAATTGTAATATCAATGTTACCACTAAGTAAACAGAATATTGTAACACCTGTTAGAACCATTGTAGGTTTATCCATATTGCTTTTCTATGTCAGCTGAACTAATTTATCTGGTGTCAACACACAAAATATCTGTTTTTCAAACTTTTAAACTTCTATATTTGAATTTGCCTCTTTAAAATTGGTATTTATTGTTAACTGCATAACATTTAAATTAATAGGAAATGTATACACTTTATACAAAGTAAATGAGAGATATCAAATCTGAACATGCAAAAAGCATATCATTTGAAAAGATCTGCAGAGGAATGATAAAATTATTTTTCTTTAGTAAATAAATTTGAAAATATAATAAATACTTAATCACTATGACATAATGTAGGTTTATATTCAAATATTATTTTAGTGATAAAATTGAAAAAGATTCATTTGAGATGAGAGTAAGCAGTAAAATAAAAAAGAATATGATGAATACATCCTTAAATTTTCAATGAGATAGTAATTTTGGGTCAAATGGTCTGTCTTTCTACTCTACCAAAGAAAATAATGAAAATAGGATATAATGATATTAATACATAACAGAAAACAAAAATTTCTGGGGCAAGAGCAGTGGCACAAGCGGTAAGGCTTGCACGTGCTGTCCTGGGAAAGACCACGGTTTGATACCCTGGTGTCCCATATGGTTCCCCAAGCCAGGAGTGATTTCTGAGCGCATAGTCAGAAATAACCCCTGAGCATCACAGGTATGCCCCCTGAAAAAAATAAAGAAAAAGAAATTTCTTCATTATATAGACAGTTTCTTTATTTGTATCACCATGAGAATAGTTGCAAAGGTTTTCTTGATTGAGTTTCAGTCATACTATATACAACATCATTAGTGCACATTTCTTGCCACCAAAGTCCCTGGTTTAGCCTCCTGCTGCTTCCTTCATACTTCTTCCCTGCTTGCTTCTATGGCAGAATACTTTGGCAGACATTTTTCTTCTCTTTCTAGCTCTCTCTCCACTTTTTTTCTGAAAAAGAAAGAAGAAATTTCTTTTGACCAATATTAGAGATACCATTCAAGGTATTATGCAAGGATGGTAGCAACATCAGCTCATTATGTGACCTTTATAAGATCTATGTCTGTCATTCCCAGAGCCAGGCGAAGAGAGAGCTAAAAGTACATAATGTATCATCAGAATTGAAGATTTGTATCTTCAGTCCATGGCCTTCTCCTCTTTTTGAGAAGGCCAAGAATACACCTAGAAAACTGGAGAAGAGGTAGAATAACTAAAAAATACAAATCTATACTTGGCTCCACCCAGCTGTATAGCTCGATCTGAAGTCTGGGCTTCAGATGATGTAAAACAAAGCAAAATTTATAGTCATACAAAGAGAACTCATGCTAAACTTCTATATGGAATATAAAGAAAATCTTTCAGGGAATAGGAAATACCCTAAAGGAGTAGAAAAGAAGAGCGAAGAAACTGGTTTTCAATAAAAAAAAAAAAAAACTTGCCACTGATAGTGTCAGGAGATAAGATAAGGAAAGGATAGGGTAGAAGGTAGATGGGCCTTTGACAAAGTAGAGTGGGGAATAGGAGAGGGGAGGAAAGAAAACTGGGCACGTTGGTAGTGGACACGTTGAAGGGACTGGTGTTGAAACAATGTACCATTGTATACCTGAAACTCAATAAGAAATATCTCTATAATACTCTAATAGAGCTAGAGCCATATTACCTGCTTGCCTTTCAAATAACTGACCCAGGTTTGATCCTGGATCACAGAACCTTATATGACATCCTGAGTCCTACTATGAGTGAGCCCTGAGCACAGAGCCAGAAGTAAGCCCAGAGCACTGCTGCTGTGACTACAGAACCCAAAACAAATAAAAACCACGTACAGGAGGAAATTGTTTTGGAAAACTGAAAGGACTAAATAAATTAAAATCACATAAGGAAATTTATTGATATAAAATATATCAGTAAAACATAATATTTCTGTTTTCTTTTTGGTTTTTGGGCCACATACAACCCAGCAGCACTCAGGGGTTATTACTGGCTCTGTTGTCAGAAATCACACCTGGCTACCTTGGGCGACCAATATGGGATGCCAGGCATCGAACCTGTGTTGACCGTATGCAAGACAACCACCCTACCTAATGTGCTATCTATCATGCAGGCCTCAAGACCAGATAATCTTAACAAACTGATAGCAAAAGTTGGCAATGAAAAAAATTGGAAAGGTTGATTATATAGAATATGTATTATAACCTCCAGTTTATGCACCAAGTCATCAGGCTCACACCAGAGACCAAACATTGCTGAGTCACCCTTTTCTACTTTCCAGAGCATCTGCATGTGCTCCCCCAGATATTTTTATAGCTATAATAAAGGAAATTTTCTATAAAATAAGATAATTACAATATTTTCAAAAGCAGTAAATTATTTGAAATTTGAAGATTCTAAGAAAAAATATGTAGGAGTGACCAGAGTGATTTACAACAAGTAGGGCATTTGCCTTGCAAAAAGCCTGCCAATGTTCACTACCTGGTACCCTATATTGTCTCCTGAGACTTGACACTGCAGCCCTGAATGAAGAGCCTAGGAGAAGACAGAAGAAGGAAGAAAGGGAGGAAGGGACAGAGGAAGAGAGGAAGGGACAAAGACTTTATAAGAGAAAGGAGAGTTTTTGGTAGACAATATTGAAAAATCTTACAGGTAAAAATTATTCAAACTAAAATATCATTTTTATTTAAGAAAGGCCAGAAGTATCTAAACACATCATAACAAAATTATAGGAAATCAGTAGTAAACGCTAAAAGACCAAGGAAAGGAAAGTTATGCTGCTCATAACTCCATTAGCTAAAGTAAGAGCAATCAATACAAAGGAATACTGTAGAATTATGGCTTTTAAATATTACAGGAAAATTACAGGCAAGAACTTATTGTTTTTGTCCAATCAAATAATAAATACAAATAGGTTATGTAGCTAACATATGCTATATTTTATGGCTTTTTTTGTAGTTTGAACAAGATAAAAGGAAAAATTAAAGTGGATAGAATGTTTAGATAATAAGCAAAATGTAGAGAGACCAAGTGATGTCAGAGTGTAAACCTAAATGTGCAGAGTCTAAAATAAATTAAGATAATTAACTATATTTTGTTATATTTAGGTAAATAAAGATTTTTAGAATTGTTTTGTTTAAAATTCCCAAATATTATATTATTGGGTTAAATATTATTAGAAACATTGTCAAAATAAAAAAAATCAGAACACCAAAATAAATTCAGAGTTTAAAAAACATCAGACACTATATAATGAAAAAAACTAAGACATGAAAGTGGTAAAAAAAATATTTGAGTGATGATAAAAATAATAAATACATGATCAAATAAAAGTAGTTTAAATAAGGGCAAAAGTGATAGCACAGCAGTAGGGTGTTTGCCTTGCATGCAGCCATCATATCTAGGTTTGATTCCCAGCATCCCACATGATCCCCCAAGCCTGCCAGGAGCAATTTCTGAGAGCAGAGCCAGAAGTAACCCCTGAGCACCTCAGGGAGTGGCCCCACCCCCAAAACTAACAAACAAAAAAGGTGTTCAAATATGTATAAAATTGATATTTCTAAAGTTAAAAGAATAAAAATGATACAGAATTTTCTTTATTCACTGTCTCATGAGTCAAGAAAATATTTATTAAAATGAATAAATATGGTCCCCTGTTTGTGATGTCAGGCTGGGAAAATCTACGAAAGTATGCCTGCCCAGTGGGGCCTGACCCTGAGAAATTGTGAGTGCTGCCTTTGTGTGTCTGTCTCCTGTCCTGTCACTTGAACCTCTTGGGAGTGGGCCAAAGAGAGGCTCCAGAAAACTCGCTCTCCCAGAGGCTCATTCAAGGGCGGACACACCAAGAAACTGCTTCACAACATGAAAACTGGCTATAAGCAGTACTTTGCAGAAGTCAGGTACCCTGTTTGTGACGTCGGGCTGGGAAAATCTACGAAACTACACCTGCCCAGTGGGGCCTGGCCATGAGAAATTATGAGTGCTGCCTGTGTGTGTCTGTCTCCTGTCCAGTTGCTTGAACCTCTTGGAAGTGGGCTGAAAAGAGGCTCCAGCAGAGCATGGCCGCTCCGCTTCGCTACACGGCTGTGCACTCTTTCTAAGGAAAGAACGCCATTGAAACAAGAAGAAAAAATCATACTAAGAACTGTGCTGGAGGCTGAACTCTGCTGGAACTCAGATGCCAGCACCCCTATCTGCCTGTCTTCTGTGCTGTGCTCCATTTTCAGCCTGATTTCATCCTACGTGTGTCTCATTTGTGGACAGCTTGCCTTCCCTGGAGCTGAGCTTACACACCCATAAAGGGGAAGCCGCTGAACTCTACTGAAACTCGGAAGCCAGCAAACCTATCTGCCTGTCTTCTGTGCTGTGCTCCATTATTGCCCTGATTTCATCCTGTGTGTGGCTCATCTGCAGATGGCTCGCCTTCCCTGGAGCTGAGCTTACACTCCCAGAAAGAGGAAACCACTGAACTCTGCTGGAACTCAGATGCCAGCACCCCTATCTGTCTGTCTTCTGTGCTGTGCTCCATTTTTGGCCTGATTTCATTCTGTGTGTGGCTCATCTGAGGATGGCTCGCCTTCCCCTGGAGCCTTCCCTGGAGGTGAGTTTACAAGCCCAGAAAGGGGAGAGCCAGAGGAGGACGGCCACTCCGTTTTGCTTTCTGGCCAAGCACATCATTTAACCAATGAATACAACTACAACATGTAGAAAAACCCACAATACAAGTGTGACAATGGGAAAACAACGCAGGCCAGCATCAGACATGGAGAATGATGATGGCAACTCTGATGACTTGAACATGACCAACCAACTAGTCAGTCTCTCAGATAAAGATTTTAGAGTCGCAATATGGAAGATGTTCAAAGAACTCAAAGAAAGTTTAAAAGAAAACACTAATAAGAATCAAGAGAACATAAAGATAGAAATCAGAAAACTCCAAACTGAAATTTCAGGTCAAATAACAGGTCTGAAAAATTCAGTAGATGAATTGAAGAAAAACATGGTTGAGCTTTCCCAAGGGTTAACAGCAGCTGAGGATAGAATTAGTACACTGGAAGATGAGATGAATAACAATTCCATACAGCAGAAGAAATTGGAAAAAAGCCTTAAAGCAAATGATCAAACAATGGAAAAATTACTCAAAGAATGGGAACAGATGAAAATAGAAGTCTATGATAAGATCAACAGAAACAACTTAAGAATCATTGGAGTCCCAGAGACCCAGGAAGAAAATCTCCAGGAAGAATCAACAGTCAAGAACATCATTAAAAAGAAACTACCAGAGATAAATAATACATGCGATCAAATCCTGCATGCCCAAAGAGTACCAACTAAAAGAGACCCCAGAAAAAAACACCCCAAGACACATCCTAGTCACAATGACAAATCCCACAGATAGAGACAGAATTCTGAAAGCAGCAAGATCGAAAAGAGAAATTACATTCAAGTGAACATCCTTGAGATTTACTGCAGATCTGTCACCAGAAACACTCAAGGGCAGAAGGCAGTGGTGGGACATAGTGACAAAACTCAATGAAATAAATGCTTCGCCTAGAATACTGCACCCAGCAAAACTCACTTTCAGGTTTGAAGGAACAATTCATGGTTTCACAGACAAACAACAGCTCAGAAACTTTACAGACTCAAAACCATTCTTAAAAGAAAAAAACTGAACGGCCTACTTTAAGACAAGACTGACCAACAGACACAACAAACTCCAATATAAAGATAGCACCAATTCTCAGGACAATACTTTCTTACAATGTCAATGGACTAAATGCACCAGTTAAGAGACACAGAGTGGCAAAATGGATCAAAAAACTCAATCCAACCTTCTGTTGCCTACAAGAAACGCACCTGAATAGTCAGAACAAACAAACTCAAAATAAAAGGCTGGAAGAAAATCATCCAAGCAAACAACACCCATAAAAAAGCTGGAGTGGCCATACTAATATCAGATAATGCAAAGGAAAGTTGTAAGGAACAAAGATGGACATTCTGTATTAATCAAATGATACATACAGCAGGAAGAAATCACTCTCCTAAACATATATGCACCGAATGAGAGGCCAGCAAAGTATTTAATAAATATTAAATAAATATTAAATAAAATTTAATAAAATATTTAATAAAATTATTGACAAATCTAAAAAATATCAGTAACAATACAATAATTGTGGGAGACCTCAACACGGCATTGTCAGCACTTGACAGGTCAACCAGACTGAAACCCAACAAGAATATACTAGACCTGAAAAGAGAAATGGAAGAAATGGCCTAGTAGATATATACAGGACACTACACCCCCAGATACATGGATATACATTCTTCTCTAATGTACATGGGACATTCTCCAGGATAGACTACATGCTAGCACATAAAACATGCCTCCATAATATCAAGAGGATAGAAATTTTGCAGGCTACCTTCGCTGACCACAAGGCCCTGAAATTATATGTGAACTACAAAGGCACTCAAAAGAAAAACTTTAATACCTGAAAGTTAAACAGCCTAATACTGAATAACCAGTGGATCCGAGATAAAATCAAAGAGGAAATCAAAACCTTCCTGAAAACAAATGACAATGGAGACACAAACTATCAGAACCTATGGGACACAGCAAAAGCTGTACTGAGAGGAAAATTTATAGCTGTGCAAGCACACATCAGGAAAGAAGAGGCATACCTGAATAGCTTAATGACACAGCTCATAGAATTAGAAAGTTCTCAACAAAAGGACCCGAAAATAGGGAGGCAGAAGGAAATAACAAAGCTGAGAGCAGAAATCAATGAAGTGGAAACCCGAAAAACAATCCAAAAGATCAACAAAAGCAGAAGTTGATTCTTTGAAAAAATAAACAAGATTGATAGACCACTGGCAAAACTAACAAAGAAAGAGAGAGAAACTTGATAACTCGTATTAGGAATGAAAAAGGAGAGATCACTATGGATATGGTAGAGATGCAAAGGGTAATCAGAAACTACTTTGAGAAACTCTATGCCACAAAAAATGAAAACCTGGAAGAAATGGTTAAATTTTTGGACTCTTATAATCTTCCAAGGTTGAATGAAGAGGATGTAGCATAACTAAACACACCTATCACTATTGATAAAATTAAGACAGTAATCAAATATCTGCCCAAAAACAAAAGTCCAGGCCCAGATAGATTTACTAATGAATTCTTTCAAACCTTTCAAGAGCAACTTCTACCAACCAATACCCATCATATAAGGGGCTAATCTCCAAAATATATAAGGCACTGACAGAACTTTACAAGAAAAAAAAAAGAAGAAATGGACAGACACTTTGACAAAGAAGAAATATATATGGCCAAAAGACACATGAAAAAAATGCTCCACATCACTAATCATCAGGGAGATGCAAATCAAAACAATTATGAGGTACTACTTCACACCCCAGAGATTGGCACACATCACCAAGAATGAGAAAAAGCAATGTTGGCGGGGATGTGGAGAGAAAGGAACTCTTATCTACCTCTGGTGGGAATGCCATCTAGTTCAACCTTTATGGAAAGCAATATGGAGATTCCTCCAAAAACTGGAAATCGAGCTCCCATACAACCCAGCTATACCACTCCTAGGAATATACCATAGGAACTCAAAAATACAATTCAAAAATCCCTTCCTTACACCTATATTCATTGCAGCACTATTTACCATAGCAAGACTCTGGAAACAGCCAAGATACCCTTCAACAGATGAATGGCTGAAGAAATCGTGGTACATATACACAATGAAATATCATGCAGCTATCAGGAGAGATGAAGTCATGAAATTTTCCTATACATGGATGTACATGGAATCTATTATGCTGAGTGAAATAAGTCAGAGAGAGAGAGAAAGACACCGAATGGTCTCACTCATCTATGGGTTTTAAGAAAAATGAAAGACATTCTTTCAATAACAACTTTCAGACATGAAAGAGAAAAGAACTGGAAGTAACAGTTCACCTCATGAAGCTCACCACAAATAGGGATGATTTTAGTTAGAGAAATAACTACATTTTGAAATATCCTAATAATGAGAATGTACGAAGGAAATAGAAAGCCTGTCTAGAGTACAGGCGGGGATTGGGTAGGGAGGAGGGAGATTTGGGACATTGGTTATGGGAATGTTGCACTAGTGATGGGTGGTGTTCTTTACATGACTGAAACCCAAACACAATCATGTATGTAATAAAGTTGTTTAAATAAAAAAATAATAAAAAAAGATATTACTTTAATTTCCATTCACAAACATGGTAGTTTTGGGATTTCCTAGAGATAGCATGTTTCCAATATGAAATAAAACAAAGGAGTACTGGCTTCAAAGTCCAGTTTTATTTTTCACTACAAGTTTATTGAAGAACAAGTTATTTACTGGTTTGAGTTAAATTTCCTTTACCATAAAGTAGGAATGATAATACTCACCCATGAAATTACTGTGAAAAAATAATAAAATGAAAAAATGAATAAATATAACACATTTAGTTTATTTAAATAAAAGTAAAACACATACATACCAGTTATATATTTTATCAATTTAAAATTAAATGAAGTATAAATGAGTAAAAAGTTATATTCAAAGTATATCAATTAATGTTTCTTGCAGCATATCTTTTATGGCATGACATACAAGGAAATGAATTAAGAAGAAGTTTCTGACTCATTTTCCAATAGTTTGTAAAATTGGTAATGGAATAAAGAAAACAAAGATTTTTATTATTTATATAAGAATTCAGAAATTATATAACCTAAAGAAATTTTTGAATTTTGGTGTGTTTGATTGAAAAAGAAACTAAAACAAACTGAATGTGGGAAAAACTAATTAGAAAAGAACTAATAATTATCATTGAAAGTTATGATAATGTTAACAAAGAAAATGGGTAACAGTATGTCATACCACGTTATGCAAAAGTAGTTGGACTTCTATTGCCTAGACCTCATTTTGTTTATACTAACCAATTGTGCAGAGTAAAATGGTTAAGGGTGCTAGAGTGTGAGTAGTTATTTCTTGAAAATAGAGAACTATAGACAAACATTGAAAACATAAAACAAATAATATGGAAATTAGTTAACTTGAAAACTCCAAATAAGCAACTACAAAAAAAGTGAGTGAATTGAGGCAGGCAGGAGGAGTCTGCCCCTGCTGTGAGATTACCAACTGGGAGAGACTGAGGGGAGCTGTCCCCTTTGAGTGTTTCTCTACTCTTCTGTCTCCTGAAACTCTCCTGAGAGGGTCAAGAAACGCTCAGCAAAAACTCTCTCCAAGAGGCAGCCAAGCCAAAAGGCCAAGAAAGAATGAGTGAATGAATGAGTGAGTGAGTGACTGACTGACTGAAAACCAGCTACCAGAGGTGCTCCAGCAGACAGGTAGATCCTATCTGTGAAGGGGAAGGGTCTGCCCCTGCTATGAGATTACCAACTGGGAGAGACTGATGGGACCTGTTGCCTTTGCATGTTTCTCTACTTTTCTGTCTCCTGAAACTCTCCAGAGAAGGCCAAGAAGGGCCCAGCAAACACTGTCTCTTAGGGGCGCCCAAGCCAAAAGGCCAAGAAAGACTGAGTGAGTAAAAACCAGCTACCAGAAGTACCCTAGAAAGGCAGATCCTAGATTCTTTGGTCTGTGAAGGTAGGCGAGAGGGGTCTGCCCCTTCTGTGAGATTACTAACTGGGAGAAACTGAGGGGACCCTTCGCCTTTCATATTTCTCTATTCCTCTGTCTCCTGAAACTCTCCTGAGAGGGCCAAGAAGGGCCCAGCAAAAAACTGTCTCCTAGAGGTTCCAGAAGAGCATGGCTGGTCCGCTTTGATTCGAGGCTGCGTGCTCTTTCTAACTAATGAATCCTACCATAACATGCAGAAAAAAATCATACTATAAGTGTGACAATGGGGAAATATCACAGGCAAACACCATGCACAGAGAATGAAGATGATAGTTATTATGACCCAAAAAATCCAACAATATGATTAATCTCTCAGATAAGCTTAGAATAGAAATATGGAGGATCCTCATAGAAATCAAAGAAAGCATAGCTTAGCTGAACAGAATGCAATAATAGAAATAAGAAAACTCCAAACAAATATAACAGATCTGAAAAACATGGTACCTAAACTGAAAACCTCAATGGAAAGCCTCACTAACAGGGTAACAGCAGCCAAGGACAAAATCAATGAACTGGAAGATGAGATGCAGAACAATTCCACAGAGCAGAAGAGATAGGAAAAGAACCTTAAATCAAATGATCATACAATGGAAAACATACTCAAGGAATATGAACATATGGAAATAGAAGTCTTTGATAAACTCAACAGAATCATAAGCTCATAAGAATCATAATCTCAACATAAGAATCATTGGAGTCCCAAAGACCCAGGAAGGGGATCTCCAGGAAGAATCAACAGTCAAAGACATCTTCACAGAGAAACTCCCAGAGCTAAAGACTGTATGCAATCAAATCCTGCATGTCCAGAGTACCAGCTAAAAGAGATCCGAAGAAAAACATCCCAAGACACATCCTATTTACAATGACAAATCCTACAGATAGAGATAGAAAACTGAAAGCAGCAAGATCAAAAAGGGAAATTACATTCAAAGGAGCATCTATAATATTTACAGCAGACATGTAACAAGAAACTCTCAAGACCAGAGACAGTGGTGGGATATTATGATAAGACTGAATGAAATGGAATCTTTACTTAGAATACTGCACCCAGCCAAACTCAAATTCAGGTTTAAAGGAAGAATACATAGGTTCATGGATAAGCAATAGCTCAGAAAATTTACAAATGCAAAACCAGCCTTAAAAGAAAAACTGAAAGGTCTACTTTAAGACAAGACAAACCAATAGACACACCAAACTTATACACCAAGCTGACATTAAATCCCATGTCAATCATCTCCCTCAATGTCAATGGACAAAATGCACCAATTAAGAGCCACAGAGTGGTGAAATGAATCAAAAAGATGAATCTAACCTTCTTCTGTCTATAAGAAACACATATGAATAGTCAGAACACACATAGACTCAAAATCAAAGGCTATAGGAAAATCATCCAAGCAAACAACACCCCTTAAAAAAGCTGTGGTGGCTACATTAATATCAGATTAAATTAATATCAGATCATATTAACATTATATTAATAATATTAATAATATCAGATCATATTAATATCAGATGACACAAACTTTAGACTCAGAAAAGTTGTAAGGGACAAAGATGGACACTTTGTACTAATCAAGGGATATGTGTAAAAGTAAGAAATTGCACTACTAAACATATACGCACCCAATGAGAGACCAGTAAAATATCTACTACAATTATTGACAAATTTGAAAAATGATATCAATAATTACACAATAATTATGGGAGACCTCAATACAGCCCTGTCAATACTTTTTTTACAGAAATTTTACAGGCTACCTTCACTGATCACAAAGCTCTAAAATTAAATGTGAACTACAAAGGGACACAGAAAAAGAACTTAAATGACTGAAAATTAAACAGCCTACTACTGAACAACCAGTGGGTCTGAGATAAAATCAAAGAGGAAATCAAACCTTTCCTGGAAACAAATGACAAAGAAGACACAAACTATCAGAATCTATGGGACACAGCAAAAGTGGTGCTGAGAGAAAAATTTATAGCTTTGCAAGCACACATCAGGAAGGAAGAAGGGGCATACCTGAATAGCTTAATGACGCAGCTCATAAAATTAGAAAATGATCAGCAAAAGGAACCAAAAATAGGGAGACAGAAGGAAATAACAAAGCTTAGACCAGAAATCAATAAAGTGGAAACCCAAAAAACAATTCGAAAGAACAATGAAAGTAGAAATTGGTTTTTTGAAAAATATAAACAAGATTGATAGATCATTGGCAAAACTCACATAGAAAGAGAAAGAAACCTGATAACCCGTATTAGAAATGAAAAGGGGAAAATCACTACAGATATTGCAGAGATTCAAAGGGTAATTAGAGACTACTTTGAGAAACTATGCCACCAAACATGAGAAGTTGGAAGAAATGGATAAATTCTTCAACTCTTATAACCTTCCACAGTTGAATAAGAAGGATGTAGCATATCTAAACACTCTCATCATTATTGAGGAATTTAAAACAGTAATCAAATGTCTGCCCCAAAACAAAAGCTCAGGCCCAGATATTCACTAATAAATTCTTTCAAGAGAAACTACTACCAATCCTGGCCATGAAATTGAAAAAACAGGAACACTTCCAAATAGCTTTTATGAAGCCAACATCACCTTGATACCAAAACCAGAGATGCTGAATTTTGAAAGATAGATTTTTATTAGAATGCAAGGATAATTCTTAGATATCAGTTAAAATCTGATGCAATCCTACCATAAATAATGCTCTAATAGAATAAAAAATGATTCTTTAGTTTTTAACTATATGTAGGATTGCCCTAAAATATGTAGAAATTAGTGACCATGATAGCCTCAGAATGAAGGTGGTAGGAAAATTGTAAGGAGCATGATAGTATGTATTTCTCTCACTGCATTAGCAATCTTAATTGTATGCAGCACTGTATAGCAAATGTGTAAAAAGCTTAATGCTTTCTAGGTTCCAATTTAAGTAAGTACTTCAAAATATGTTTTTTAGATTCTTCTGGTAATTAGGTATGCTAATTTGAACATAATAAATTGACCTTCTGGAGGAATTTAACAATAATAAAATACTATAATCATATTTCATAAGCTCAGTTGCAGTTGGCTAATAAGAAAAAGATTATCAAATGTATATATAGACACATAATCAAAAATAGGATTAAGGGAGAAGAAAGCAGTTTTAATGGTGAATCTCAAAATAAAATAAACAAAGGACTTTAGTTAGTATCTCAATGTCTTGTTTTCTATTATTTACTAATATTTACTGGTAAAATAAAAGTTCACTTGTAGTATTGTTACTTACCTTTATTTTTTTCTTTTTTTTTACTGTATATAACTATAATTGAACACTGATCAAATAGTTATTGGGATTTTTACTCTTAGGATAAATTTTTAGAATTCTTTGGCAAAGAGTGAAAAATAATAAGCAAATATAGGAAAAAGTTTAAGTCAGGAGATAATACTGTAATTTGATACAAGAATAAAATAACTTAGAATATCAAGGTCAATGAACAAAAGTTTAAAAAAACAGTAGTTGAAAAAGAAAGGTTATTTTTATTATTTATTTTTTGCAATCAATTGAAAATATTGAATTACTTAAAGTTGTGAGTAGTTATTATAGATGTGAAAGGTTAGGTACAATGTGATAAAAGCCATTTGAAATACACACATGAATTTTTTATATTAAAACACCATATGCCATATATTTACTAACAAATATTTTTTAGCAAGTTAAGTAAATTTCGGTCAGCATCTTGATTAGCAACTACAAACGGTATACAAATTTGAAAAGCATTTATTTTCATTGTAAAATTATGAAAATGATAATCAGAGGTTAAAAAGAGTGGAAGGCAGGATTTTTATGAAACTAGAGTCATGTAAAAATAACGCACTTTTGATAGAAAATATGAATAAAATTTTTTTCTAAAATAAAGTTTATTAAACTTAGAAAAAATGATCAATAAATAAAATAAAGTTGAATTAACTGAAGATGCACGTAAAGTAAAGCATTCTGAAGTCAAAATAATCATATTAAGAAGAATAACTGGCTGCATGAACATTTATGGAATGCATTAAATAAAAAAATAAGTTGGCAAAATATATAGCAAATTCAAAATATACTAAATATATTTTTTAATTTTATTATTTCCCATTTCAAACGTTATTTAAATATGGTGATTTACAAAGTTGTTCCCAACACAGTTATTTTAGGTGTTCAAAATTTCAACACTGATCCCACCACCAGTATGATTTTCCCTCCACCAACATCCCAATCTACCCACCAACTCTTCTCTGTTTCTTTAGCAGCCACAGAAATTTGCTTTATATTGTTTGTTACAACATATATATATATATATATATATATATATATATATATATATATATTAATGGTGTTATAGAAGTTATTGTCTGAGAATTCGCTGATCTGGTAGATGCTAGTTGAACTTTCTGTGCTATTGTTTTCACTACTTGAGTTTTTAACCAATTTACCATCTAATAGTCTATGTTCCTATTGGACTCTTGGTATTGTGAACTTTGGAGAAATCATGTGGTTGTGGGCTCCCACAGTTGTATCACCAGGATATTAAGCATCATGATGCTTCAGCTTCAGTGTGGCAGAGGCTTCCTTATGAAATTGGTCAGGCTATTGAAATTTGAGTGGAAACAGATGAGCACTGGGCCCTCCTACAGGACAGGGACTGTGCCTGCCCTATTCAGAGAAGACTCCAGTGAACTGGAACTGGAAACCGGGTTTTCCAAGTTGGATACAGCTTTCCCCCTTATTTTTATTTATTTGTTTGTTTGTTTTGGGGGTCACATCTGGAGGCGCTCAGGGATTATTCCTAACTCTGCCCTCAGAAATCGCTCCTGCTGGCTTGGGGACCATATGGGATGCCGTTATTTTAACCACCATCTGTCCTATATAGGCCCAAGCAAAGCAACTGTCCTATCACTGTGCTATTGCTCCAGCCCCTATTTTAATTTTTTTTAAATATCTTTATTTAAGCACCGTGATTATAAACATGTTTGTAGTTGGGTTGCTGATATAAAAAATGAACAACCCAGGGCCGGAGTGATAGCACAGCAGTAGTGCGTTTGCCTTGCAAGCACTGACACAGGACCAATCGTGGTTCGAATCCCGGCATCCCATATGGTCCCGTGCCTGCCAGGAGTGATTTCTGAGCAAAGAGCCAGGAGCATCACTGGGTGTGGCCCAAAATCAAACACAAAAATGAACAACAACAACAAAAAAGAACAACCCCTGGGCTTGAGCGATGGCACATCGGTAGGGCAATTGCCTTGCACGCGGTTGACCCAGGGTGGACCATGGTTCAATCCCCTGGCTTCCTATATGGTCTCCCAAGCCAGGAGCGATTTCTAAGAGCATAGCCAGAAGTACCCGTGAGCGTCATTAGGTGTGGCCCAAAATAAAAAAAAAATAAAATAAACACCTCTTTGCACTGTACTAAATATGTTTTATATGTTTGTATAGCATAAAACATCTATACCATAAAATGTCAGTAGCACTAATTGCTGAGTGACAGAAAATAAAAACATTTATTGAATATCAAAAAAACAAATAAGCCATATGTAATAATAAATAAATATATTATTTAACTATTTTGAAAAACATGCAAATTAATATAAAATACATAAATAGTAAAATAGTGTATGAATATTAAATATATAATATAGATTTGTGAAAGAATCTAGGAAATAGGTTCATAAATACTCATTATAAAATTAGTTAAACTTTGTGGCATAATTTAAAAGATTATATAAGAACATAAATGTATAAAAATCGATTTTCAGCTTTGTGTTTGTGTCCTGTCCCAATTTATGTATGTGTGTTTTGTGTAGTGTGTACAGCAAAGTGTTCCAAGTATATTAGTGAAGAATATGTATTCAGCTATTGGGGGTATAAATATAAATCAGAATCCTGTCAATGTCTTATGACTGAGGCAGCTCTCATCTTAGATTATTTTTTCCCTCTTATTTTCTCAGTTTGATCTATCCATTGGTGAGACTGTAATGGTAAATTTCTAACCTCTGTTGATAGCTCTCTTCAGCATACAGAGCTACTTTTTCTATTTTGATTCTTCTTTGCTGAATATCTGTTGATGACATTTGAGTGTAAGTGTTCATTAGCTCCTATACTATTACTGCCTTATGCAGAGCACAGGGCTGTGACTCAGGAACCCATTCAAGGGAGTACTGACCAGTGCCCAGAACAAAGCTTTAACTATGTGCTAAATTTATTCAGAGGGAGCTGCTAGGTCACAAGTAGCCAGCTTCATCCAACAGCCCCTAGTCTGTTGTGGTCTTAGAGATTTGAGTGGAGGTAGGGAAACCTTGCAGGGTAGATTTAAAAGAATGCTGGGCCTCAGTCCCAGCTGATGACAGAACTGACTCTCAAGCTGACACAGAGCAGAAGCTTGCTGGCTGGCTGTAGGCCAGCAAGGAGGTAGGGCATATTTGGCAGTGGGCCACAGCTAACTTTCTGTACTTTGGGAGGTCTGCAAGGTTTTTGTGTCTATAGGGGTAAGACTTGCTTCCTAAGAGTCAGATGTGGGCTGGCAAGGGGTAAGTGGTCTGTGTGACTGCCAGGATCTAACAGAGTAGATAAATGTTCTCTAGGCGCCAGGCTAGCTCAGCCATTGGGCAGGGATGGGTGGAGTTCTCCTTAGGAATTTGCCCTTGGGGTCTGTTACTATGGAGAATGAGATCTATAGTGTGTCCACTGGAACTACTGTCAGCAAGGTTGTGAAAGGTCAACATAATGGCACCTGCCAAGGACCTTCATTTAGCTTTGCTCCTAATTCCACTCTATAGGGAAAGTATCGTTGATTTGGCATTATAGTAATTTGGGGCAACCCATCATTATTTCCTGAGATAAAGTTTTCACACTTTTGCTTGTGTGCGTGCATGCGTTTGTGTGTGTGTGTGTGTGTGTGTGTGTGTGTGTGTATGTGTGTGTGTGTAGTCCCTCGGGTCAGTCCTTTCAAATGTTTTTGCAGATACCATTCCTTTGGGTTTCAGACCAGCTTTTGTGTGAACTGACCCAAATTTTGGTGTAAATTTGGTGTAAATAGATGCGCTATCATCATAGGAAAAGGTCACAGATTCTCTCTATTCAGGCCTTGTGTCCTCCACTCCTTTGACTTTTATTCCCTACATACTGCAGTTGGTAGTCTCTTGAGTTGTAACCTAAAGCAATCTAGAGGCACAAAGACTGAAACATCTGTTTTCTATATATTCTGATTTACAAATACAAATACTATTACCTGAAGGTTCACCTTCTTGTTAGAGGGGCATTAATGAACATTAATAAAACCAGTATAAAAATTATACAACCTAAATATGAGCAAACAGAATTTAAAAACAATTTGAAAATAAATCTAAAAGTAAAATTTTCTTAAGAGATTGAAGTCATTTGAAAATTTAAAAAGTAGTGTGAGTGTGGCCATTTATGGATGGAATCAGTACTAACATGTCTAAAAGTGGCAGGAATAGCAGTGATGACATATAATACTCAAGAAGGAAAAGACATAAGTTATGTGAGCACCAACTTCCAAGGCCTTTCACATCAGATAGAAAACTTTACAGAACTAAAAGTTTTTAAGACTAAATATAATAACTTTTCCCTTTCAAATACAAAAATCAAAGACAAATTTAAAATATATTTTCAATTTATTCAATTATTCTTTTCAGGTTATATATATTTGCTCAATAAATATTTTGAGCAATCAGTCTAAAAAAACTATGATGGGTTTTGTGAAACTTAAGCAGACCAATAAATTCTCTTGCAATAAAACACATTAAAGAATTGTTTGGGGGAATAAAGATAGCTCAAAAGAATAAAGTATATTTCAGTCCCAAATTCAATCCTGAGCACCACCTGGTTCCTCCAAGAAATAGTTGTATACTGGATAGTTTCCAGGCACCACTGGAATTCCAATATGTTCTATATTTTGCCACTTTGTTGATGTATCTTGTTAACGAATTTTTTTATGCATACATCATTCTAACATCACACCTATCATCACAGTCCGCAATTTCTTGCACCCATGTCCCAAGGACATCTGCCTCCCCCATCCCATCTTCCCCTTAGATAAACTCAATTCATTGACAAAATCTTTGGTCCCAATGACTGTACCATTTGTTATATTATTAGTATTAGTAGTGAGTAGGGTTTGGTCCCCCATTGGCATCATATCCCATATAGTCCCCAGACCTTTATCAGGTCATTCCTGAGCACTGAGTCAGGAGTAAACTCTGATCATAGTCATGTGTACCCCTTAAATAAAAGGCAAATAAAAAGTATATTTTTCTTTATTGGCAAGTATATAAGTTTGAAAGCTGATATTATGAATAATTATATAAAATATATTTTTAAAATGTACTTGAAATAGATAAATCCCATAAATGTAAGGGTGACATTTTTTTTACTTTGCCTTTTTACAGAGTGACAATGAATGAGGGCCATTCCCACCACCAGGGTTGTCTTCCCTCCACCCCTTTTCCCAGCATGTGTTCCATATCTCCCTCCTTTATGCCCCAGAGTGCTAGTGTAACTGTTCCCCTCTGTGTATAGCTTGTTGTAAACAGGGTATTGATTCTGTTGTTGTTGACTTTGGCTTTAGTGTTTAAGTCTGATCATTTGTTATTTCCACTCAATGTTTATACAGCTGTTTGGTCCTGGTAACATTCATTTTTATTTTCTCCCTCAATTCATGAGGCAGAAGAAGATGATTCAAGTTGTGAGTTCTACTGAAAGATAAAAGGAAATAAGAAAAAAATAACAACAACAAAAAAAACAACCAACAAACAGTAAAAAAAAAAAAAAAGAAGACAGTAACTACCAAAAAAAGAAAAATCACCCAGCAACAACAACAACAAAAAAAATCACCAAATAATAACCACAAGAGTGAAAACAAAAACAAACAAAAAAAATGGTAAGGAAAAAAAGAGAAAAAAAAAAGGAAGAAAAATGTGAAAAAGTAAATGAAAAGAAAAAATCAAAGGAAGGCGTGTTGGTGTGGCAAGGTTTTGTGGTTTCTTTTGGGGGGGTGGAATAAGAAAGGCAATTCCCTTGGCCTAACAGATACAGGATTTCTCCACCCTTGAAGCATACTGCCATGGGATCAACTACTGGATCCGCAAGGTCTTTTTATGGTGCCAGGCAACTTTACATTCAGTTGTGGATGATAAAATCAGGCCTCTGTAACTAGAGATCTTGGTATTTACACAGGTCATAGGAAAAAATCTAGGATAGAGTTTTTCTTTAAAGTTCTAGAAGTTTTATTCCATCATTGTTGTTGTAATCAGTCTTCTGTAATAAGTGGTCTTGGTTTTTGCTCAGATCTTAGGCTGAAGCCTAGTCTTTATTATGGTTCTAGAAGTTCTGCTCAGTCTCAGTTGTCAAAGTCGGACCTCTGGAATTAGAGATTTTGATTTTTGTACAAGGATGACAATTTAGTAAGTTTAGTTATCATACCACAATATAATTCTTAATGTGATATTTATAAAACTTTAACATAATACTCGTTTTTGTATTTCTTTCATTGTCAAGAGCTAGCTAATGGCAAAAATGACTAATTTATTATTATTTTCCAATGTATACACTAAGCATTTGAAAAATTATAAAGTAAAACTCCCATTTGTAAAAATATAAAACAGAGTGAAGGGGCCAGAGCAGTGGTGCTGAGTGGTAAGGCATCTGCTTTTCCAGCGCTAGCCTAGGATGGACCCTGGTTCAATCCCCTGGCATCCCATGTGTCCCCCAAGCCAGGAGCGATTTCTGAGGCTCATAGCCAGGAGTAACCCCTGTGCATTTCCAGTGTGGCCCCCCCCAAAAATAAAAAAACAGAATGGAGAACTTTACCTGCCATCATAATAGTAAATACCCAATTTTTATGATTTCCCACTAATCTAAACAATTTGAACCTTCCATAGTTTGATTCCTGTTTCATTTATAAAAGCTACATTTGACTCAAATTATTTTTTCTTGATTATGTAAATGGTATTTCACTTGGCCTGCTGCTTTCTGTTAATTCACAGTGACAGTTTAGAATAAGATTATTGGGCCCGGAGAGATAGCACAGCGGCATTTGCCTTGCAAGCAGCCAATCCAGGACCAACAGGTGGTTGGTTCGAATCACGGTGTACCCATATGGTCCCCCGTGCCTGCCAGGAGCTATTTCTGAGCAGATAGCAGGAGTAACCCTGAGCGCCGACGGGTGTGGCTCAAAAAAAAAAAAACAAAAAAACAAAACTAAAACAAAACAAAAAAAGAATAAGATTATTGTTTTTAGTTCAAAGTAAATTGCATGTCAACTTGAAAAATAAGATTACACTCGGTCTGGAGTGATCGTCACCAGTTGGTAGGGATTTTTCCAGAAGTGCCTGCTCCGGGATTGACCAGGGTTCAATTCCTGGCATCCCATATGGTCTCCTGAGCCCAAAAGGAGTGATTTCTGAGCACAAAGCCCGGAGTAAGCCAGAGTAACCTCTAAGTGCAGCAGGTGCGACCTCTAAACAAACAAACAAACAACAACAACAGATTAATTTTTATAAGAAGCACAATTCCAGATATATACTAATAAATATAATTTCAGAGCTTTTTCTGAAAACTCTAAAATAATTCTGATATAAACTCTTTATTTATTTGTGTTTCAATCAAAACCAAATAGTGACTTAAACCGAAAACTTCATTCATTCAATGTTTCCTGTTTGATGACCACTAATCATTTGCATTGTCAAAAGAAAAAATGAAAGAAAGAAAAAAGAAAGAAAGAAAGAAAGAAAGAAAGAAAGAAAGAAAGAAAGAAAGAAAGAAAGAAAGAAAAGAAAGAAAGAAAAAGAAAGAAAGAAGAAAGAAAGAAAGAAAGAAGAAAGAAAGAAAGAAAGAAAGAAAGAAAGAAGGAGGAAGAGAAAGGAAGAAAGAAGAAGAAAGAAAGAAAGAAAAAGAAAGAAAGAAAGAAAGAAAGAAAGAAAGAAAGAAAGAAAAAGAAAGAAAGAAAGAAAGAAGGAAGGAAGGAGAAAGGAAGGGAGGAAGGAGAAAGGAAGGAAGAAGAAAGGAAGAATGAAAGAAGAAAGAGAGAAAGAAAGAAAGAAAGAAAAAGAAAGAAAAAAGAAAGAAGAAGAAGAAAGAAAGAAGAAAGAAAGAAAGAAAGAAAGAAAGAAAGAAAGAAAGAAGAAGGAAGGAAGAAGGAAGGAAGGAAGGAAGAAAGAAAGAAAGAAAGAAAGAAAGAAAGAAAGAAAGAAAGAAAGAAAGAAAGAAAGAAAGAAAAGAAAGAAAGAAAAGAAAGAAAGAAAGAAAGAAAGAAGAAAGAAAGAAAGAAGAAAGTAAGGAAAGAAAGAAAGAATGAAAAAAAGAAGGAAAGACAGAAGAATGAAAGAAAGAAGAAAGAAAAGAAAGAAAGAAGAAGAAAGAAAAGAAGAAAGAAGAAAGAAGAAAGAAAAGAAAGAAAGAAAGAAAGAAAGAAAGAAAGAAAGAAAGAAAGAAAGAAAGAAAGAAAAGAAAGAAAGAAAGAAAGAAAGAAAAGAAAAGAAGAAAGAAAAGAAAGAAGAAAGAAAGAGAAGAAAGAAAGAAAGAAAGAAAGAAAAGAAAGAGAAAAAAAGAAAGAAAGAAAGAAAGAAAGAAAAGAAAGAAGAAAGAAAGAAAGAAAGAAGAATGCATAGATGGAGGGAAAGAAGGAAGAATGGAAGGACGAACAAGGAAGGGTGTAAGGTAGAAAAGAAGGAATAATGAAAGGAATAAAAGAAGAAAGGATGGAAGGAAGGAAGTATGGTAGGAAGAAAGGAATGAAAGTGAAGTTACTAGAAAATAAATTACACTAGAATTTTAATGTTTTTATAAATTGGCCTCAATTTTTCCCGACTATTTAATCTTCTTGTGAAGTTTGTCTCTTTCTTACAATACTAACCTTATTTAATCTTTAACACAGTGGATATTTATCTGAGTGGAAGAAGGGAGGATGCTCCCAGCTTTGTATTGGGGGTCGGTCACTTACAGTGGTCCTCAGGGGACCTTGCAGTGACTGATAGCCAAAACAAGGTCACATGAAAGCAAGCATCTCAACATTACACTATATCTCACAGGTAGCACTGTCCGTTTTCAATCATAGACTTTCTCTAACTTATATCCTTTCTATTTTCAAATTCAAACTTAAGTTGTTTCAAGACTTAAAAACTTCAAGACTTAAAGACTTTCATTCACAAACACTTAGGTGGAGGTTTTTATACTGAAAACTATAAACTTAATCTATATACAGCATTTTATTTTTTTTTTTTATCATTTTCTGGGACTTAGATTATAACCAGTATGTATCTCACATACAAATATTTACTTCTCTACCATGGAGCCAATCCTAACCTCTATATAACATTTTTGACATAAAGTTCTAGTATCCCAAATTCAACTAAGTTTTAAGGGAATGAATGATAATCTGTAATTATGATGTCTAGAGTTATTTCTTCCTATGTTGTTCATGTTTCTTTGAGACGAGTTCCATATCAAGCTTAAATAATCTGTTGATGTTGTATGTGTTTCCACTGTCTGAAAATGATAAAATATCAGCATGTTAGAGTTAATGAATAAAAAGGAATTAATAAATTATAATGTTATACTAGAAAGAACAGTAAATTATAAATATGAATAATCATTTGTTTCTTTAAAGCTAGTCTAGGAAGTCATAGTATCTATTAGTTTTCTTTTGCCAGACTTGTTCAGTCTCTCAGCAATCAGAAAAGTATATAAACAACCTCAAATTCTATTGTTTGAGTAGATATATCAGAATGAATTCTTCCCTTTCTTCTATCCTATGTTTCCCTTCCTTCGCTTCTTTCTTACCTCCCTCCCTCCCTTCCTCTTTCCTTCCTTCCTTCCTTCCTTCCTTCCTTCCTTCCTTCCTTCCTTCCTTCCTTCCTTCCTTCCTTCCTTCCTTCCCTATCCTTCCCTCCTTTTTCTTTTTTTTTTCTCTTCTTTCTTTTTCCATCCTTCCCTTCCTTCCCCTCCTTTCTTTTCTTTTTTCTTTTTCTCCCCCCCCCCCCCCTCTTTCTCTCTTTCTTCCCTCCCTCCTTCCTTTCTTTCTTTCTTTCTTTCTTCCTTCCTCCTTCCTCTTACCTTTGGTTTCTTCCTTAGTTCCTTCCTTCCTTCCTTCCTTCCTTCCTTCCTTCCTTCCTTCCTTCCTTCCTTCCTTCCTTCCTTCCTATCCTTCCTTCCTTAATTTCTTGTTCATTCTACCTTTTTTTTCCTTTCCTTCTTTTTTTAATCCTTAAGAATTAAAATTCTGAAATTTTCATAGATGACACAGTTGCTTTTTTTTTTTTGCCTAAATTTGAGGTGGGATATTGTTATATTTCTTATATACCATTTTATTCGGATTCAACTGATACCAATTTTCAGTATTTTTCTGATAGTTAATTCAACTGAAAATCCTTTTAGGCTTCAACCAATTTACAACCTTGATTATATACTAGGTCATTTATAAATCCCTTTTCTCTTGACTATTTTTACTATTTTGGCCCTCTTCCTAAATGCTCACAAAGTTACATGTCAAACCAGGAATATCTGCTATCTGACACATGCAAGTACAAATGATAATTTACGAGGCTTAAAATAGATACTTCCTCTAAATAGACACTATCTTCAAGTCCTCTTGGTTTGATCTGTAATGGTTGCTCCATGGCTGACTGAAAAAAGATAAAAAGCCTCCTTTTATCAGACTGAGGTTGAAGGTTGTGCCTTGTGGGATCCAGTGACAAATAAGAAATGCATTAAATGTCAGTAACCTGCTGTGGCATTGACCCATAAGATAGTGTAGAATTGCGTTTCCTTTAAATTCAGACTCTCTGAAAGCTATGTTCTCTGATATATGTACATATGAATTTTCCCTGCCATGTAGAAAACTAAACAGTACTTTATACTAATTTCTATATTTTGTTTTCAAGTATTCCTTGACAGCAATTTGTAATAAACTTTAAAGAGAAAATAAATTTCCATAATAAATAGCATTTATTTAAAATTTGTTATTAAAAATAACGTGCTATACAAAGATATTCATGAAATAGTTGTTTCAGATATACAATATTCCAACAACAATCACACCATCAGTGTGACCTGCCCTTGACCAATGTCCTAGTTTCCCTTTCTTCCCTCTCCGCCCTCGTAGCAGACACAAAATAAATATATTTCATATTATTTTCCCAAGTAATACTTGTATTATAAGTGTAATTGTAAGAGTAGATCATTTCTGATAATTAATTGCTATATATTAACCTACAATAAATCAACGAAATCAAAATTATTTAAACAATATAATTTGCCCACCTCTTATTCTACATAGATGTGATTTTATCCTGGATCTAAAATATTTTCATTAATTTTATACTTGAATCTCATTATGGTAATAATTTTGTCCTTCCTGTCATTAATCAAAGTGATTTTAAAGATTGGCTAATACATTTTATTTTACATAAAGCATATAAACCTTACAACTATAAAATTTAGCAAGACTGATGAAAATTAAGAAAATGTAATGGTTGAGACTATAAAGATAGTATAGAAGTTTGGGGACTTGCCTTTCATGTGGCTGACCAAATTCTATTCCTAGCACCCCATATGATCACCTAAGAAGCCAGGAATAATTCCTGAGTACAGAGCTACCAGTAACCACTAGTATTGCTGATTTCGCCCACCCTCCAAATGAAACAAAAATTAATAGGGAAAATATAAATAGTCTATAAAAGTACAGTGATGTATCTTTTAAAAGGAAATATTGAAAAGATTATCAAGGCAGAGCATATTTTATCTAAATGAGATGCTACTTCATTATTGAAAATGCATAAACTCTTTGACAAATTAATAATAAACATACCTTCCTAAAATCTAGAGGGTAACCGTCAGCTCCTGTTTGGATGTCATACTCAAAGTCATTCTTTTTTGACAATGAGAACAGCAAAATACTGAATAATTTTTATGAGAATACATAGCAAAATATTGAATAATTTAAAAACTGTAACTGAAGGCTAGGTTCTAAGTTAAAGTATCTGTCTAAATTCTTCCCTTTTATGATTTTATTACCTAGATACTCTTCCATCTATAGCAAAGTCTTAGAAATGAGTGAGAAGTAGTTCAATTTTTTATTTAATCTCTGTATTTGCAAAATTATTTCATACTGGGGTTTTAGTCATAGAATGTACACCATTCACAAATGCGATCTTTCCACTACCGATGTCCCCCCCCTTTTCTCTCCCCCATCCCAATCCCCTGCAAGTCTCTCAGTCAGGCATTCTGTCTCTTTCCCTCACTATCATTGTTAAGGTAATTGTCATTATGGTTAATGATCTAGCTGCATTCACTGCTTTTTGTGGTAAGCTTCATGTCGTGACCTGGTCCTCCTGGCATTCAGCTCTATTGTCTCTGGATATTCTTGCCATACTGCCGTTTATTTTTCTCATATTCCGCAGATGAGTAAGAATATTTTCTGTATATTCCTCTCGCTCTGCCTCATTTCATTCAGCATAATTTCCATGTCCATCCATGTACAGACAAATTTTATGACTTCATTTTTCCTAATAGCGACGTAGTAATCAATTGTGTAAGTGTACCAAAGATTCTTTGACCACTCATCTATTATTGGCACCTGAGTTGTTTTCAAATTCTGGCTACTGTAAATAGTACTGTGATAAACTTAGGGGTACAGGGGGCATTTTTGTATTGTGTTTTTGTGTTCTTAGGGCGTATCCCTAGGAGTGGTATGGATGATCATATGTGAGCTCAATTTCCAGCTTTTTTTTTTGGGGGGGGGGGCACACCCGGCGGTGCTCAGGGGTTACTCCTGGCTGTCTGCTCAGAAATAGCTCCTGGCAGGCACGGGGGACCATCTGGGACACCGGGATTCGAACCAACCACCTTTGATCCTGGATCGGCTGCTTGCAAGGCAAACGCCGCTGTGCTATCTCTCTGGGCCCAATTTCCAGCTTTTTGAGGAATATCGCATTGTTTTTCAGAAAGGTTGGACCAAACTGCGCTCACACTAACAGTGAATAAGAATTCCTTTCTCCCTGCATCCCCACAAGCATTTGCTGTTCTTTTTCTTTGTGATGTGTGCCAGTCTCTGTGACATAAGACGATATGAAATGTCATTGTTTTTATTTACATCTCCCTAATGATTAGTGATGTGGAGCATTTCTTCATGTGCCTTTTGACCATCTATATTTCTTCTTTGAGGATATGTCTGTTCATTTTTCTTCCCATTTCTGGATGGGGTTAGATATTTTTTCTTGTTAAGTTCTATTAGTGCCTGGTGTATATTGGATGTTAGCCCTTTATCAGATGGGTTTTTGGGGAACAGTTTCTCAAGTTCCGTGGGTAGCCCTTTGTGTCCTAGTCACTGTTTCCGTTGAGGGGCAGAAGATTGTCAATTTAATCAATGGATCTTGCCCTGGGGAATAAAGCTACCACATCAGGACCACTAATTTTGAGAATTTTTTGTGCCCATCAAATCCTTCTCCTTCTTTAGCATTCTCAAAGCAGCACATAGTGAAGATTGTGGAATCACTTTAGAACCAGATGGAGAGTTTCCAAGTTGTGATTCATTACTTTTAAAATTCATGACCAGCTTAAGAAGACAAAGGCGGGCTAGCAGGATAGAATAGAGGATAGGGTGTTTATCTTGCATGCATTTGACTTGGGTTTAATCCTTGGCATCCCATATGGTTTCCTGAGAACTGCCAGGAGTGAGCCCTGAGTACAGAGACAAGTTCAAGTTCTTAGGATAGACAATGTGACCCCAAAATAAATTAAAACAAATCAAACAGAAAACTATCAATAAACTTAGACACCTAATAGATTTATCAAACTGACAGCATTTCATTCAGCAAAATTGAAGGGCTCTGCAAGTCATTGTAAAACAAATAGAAAGTTTTTATATTAAAAGAGTATAGAACACATTTCAAATTTAAGAAAATTCAAATTAAAGAATCAATATCAACAAAAATATTATTCCAAGCAAAGTTATGTTACTTTTGCCGAAGTCAGGAGTTTTTTCGTACAGAGTGAGACTCCTGTACTAGCTGGGGTACAGGAGACTTTTGGTGTAGAAAACCAATTTTTAGAGAGGTTGAAATTGATTTAGGTTATATATTATTCTTAACCAGGCTTGGCATAATATTACTCTAATTAGGGTGGTTAGTAATTTTTCCTTGTCCATCTGATATACAGAAATTATTCAGAAAATATTCTCTCTCATGACAGTGATGCTGTTTGTTTTAACAATTTTCCATCTTTTTTTAAGAACTTCAAAGAATCGATCCTACTTACTATAAATAATTTTTTGTTGTAATATTTTTATCCTTCAGTCATATAAATACGTATTTGTATCCCAGCTAATTATAAATGCATATTTATTTATCTGTACTGCTTACTTTTTAACAATATTATGAAAAACTAGCTCTAATAAAATTACTATGTACCAATTATGTGATGTGATCATAAAATTTTACCACATCAATAGTCAGATATTGCAGTTTTGGACCCTAATTGATATTTGGATAAAAGGTTTTAAGTAACTCATTAAGTTTAATAATTGTGCTCTATCATTAATCAGGGAGATTCAAATCAAAACAACAATGAGATATAAACTTACATCACAGAGACTGGCACACATTAAGAAGAAAGAAACAATCAGTGGTAAGGATACAGGGAGAAAAAGATTCTCATTCACTCTTTTTGGAAATGTCTGGTCCAAACTTTTTGGAAAACAATATGAATATTTCTCAAAATAAATAAAGATATTGAACTCCCCTATGACCCAGTAATGCCTGGGAATAGAAACACAATATAAACACAGTATAATATATAATATAAGATATAAATATAGTATAAACACAATGTAGAAAATGCCCTCTGCACTCCTATGTACATTGCAGCACTATTCATAATATCCAGTATCTGGAAACAACTCAAGTGTCTGAGAACAGATAAATAGATAAATAAACTGTGGTACATCTACACAATGAAATAATAAAAGAAAAGTGTTAAGGAGAATGAACTTATGAAATTTGTTTACATATGGATGGATATGGAGAGTATTATGCTGAGCAAAATGAGTCAGAGTTATAGGGAAGAATATAGAACGATTTCACTCAATTGTGGATATAAAAGATATGTGCAAAAACCAAGATCTCTAATTATAGACTCCTATAAACTGAGCCCAGTCTCCAAAATTAGGATCAGGCAAAAAGCCTGGTATGGAAGCAAATGGCTATGTAGGAAATAATCCACAGTGTAAAGGTACAAGAACAGGTTAAAAAAAATCCAACACTCAGGCTAGGATTCCCACCATACAAGCCTTCTACTCCTAAGAAGGAAAGCAGCTTAGTGGAAGAAGACTGAAAAATGAGCCCTTTCCTTTCTGAAACTCACACTTTTATTTGAAAGAATCAAGCCACACCCTAGGGTGGAGTAGGAATACCAAGTAGGGAATAATCCAATAATCCCATCACCAGATCATACCCTAGGGTGAAGTATAATACAACAGGATACAACTGCAATTGAGTAGAAATTTTCTTGGGACCATAAAGAAACCTTGGGGTTGGACAATTAGCATGCCCAAAATATGTAGTCAGTCTTATGACAATATCCTTAATAGGTAGAGAATCCCTGTTTCATTTTTGTTGTTTTTTTAGGCAATGGTCACTTTCTTTCTAATTTCTCCAATGTTTACTGTGCCTATGCAAAACACACACACACACACACACACACACACACACACCTGCCACAGCTGCCCCACCTTTTAAAATTTTATTACACCTTCTAGATGGGATGCCCACCCTTTTTATAGAGCCTTGAAACATGAATCACTTTGTCTTTCTACAAATGAGAATTGATAAAAAGAAAAACCCAGTGGATTGACCCAGGTGCAATGGGTGGGGAAAAAAAATGGTCAGAAATAAATACCCAAGTCAAAGTCAACAACAATAGAATTAAGAGACCCAAACTATAGCAAGCTAAACACAAAATGGACTTGTTACGCCAAGGGTGCTATGGGTGGAGGTGCTGGATGCATGCTGGGAATTCTGGTGAAGGGAGGTCAACACTGGTGGTGGGAGTGGCCTGAATTCAGTCACTCTATGTCTTAAATATAGATATGAGGACTTATAATTCCCAATGGTCTCAATAAAAAATTAAAAAAACAAAATGAAAAATATGTCAACTACATGATATTTAGTTCTATGGAATAAAAAATAAAGCTAAACATACAGAAGTCACATTCAATAATACTAAATGTTGCCTAGCTGACTATTAAGTTTGTAGAAATTTTGTATCAATCATTTTAGACATTACCAGGTTTTATTTTAATCTTCTCAAATATTTTTTTGTACAAAAAAGCTTTTGGGTGACCAGAGCAATAGCACAGTGTTAGGCCATTTGTCTTGAATACGGCCAACCTGGGATGGACCAGGGTTCACTCTGCAGCATTCCGTATGGTACCCCGAGACTGCCAAAAGTTATTTCTGAGAGCAGATGCAATAATAATCTCCTGAGCACTGCACTGTGTGGCCCCAAAACAAAAGAAAACAAAACTACTTTGTAAGAAAATATTTGTGATGTGTTTGTGCGCGCGCATGTGTGTGTGTGTGTGTGTGTGTGTGTGTGTGTGTATGTGTGTGTGCGTGTGTGTGTGATGAAGTTCCCTACTCCTCAGATAAGATATATTTGAATTTATCTTTAAGTTTCTTTCAAGGATAGGAAGGAACATTTTCTGTTTCAAAGTGTATGTGATCATTTTCAAAATAGCTTTATTTTAATACATACTGATTATTCCCCCTCAGGAATACATGAAAAAGATTTCCAATAAATAATTGCATCAATGCCCTTCATTGAAAATATGGAGATTTTATAAAGGAAATCAAGTAGTATGTTGTATGGTATTTTCCTAACAATAGATAGATTTGAAATAGAAAAAAGTCTTCAGGATTTTAGGAATATAAATTAGTTATATTGATGAGCTCCCTATAAATTTCAACTTCGAGATTTTGGAATTCATGAAACAAAACAAAATTTTTTGTTGATATTTTGTGTTTTATTTTGTTATCACTATTATTTTTAACTGATTTTTAGTATTATATTCTTTGCCCATTAGAGCTCTTTCATCCTGCCTGGATAAAAATAAAAATAATAGATAAAAAAATAGTAATATAATAAAAAGCCAAGTATTTCAACAAGAGCAATCAATTATCATTTAAAACAAACATTAAAGGTCTATACTATTAAATGTGTTTGCCCTTTACCTTCCGATTCAAGACCCATTAATGAAATTCACAAGTACATAATCCACATATAAGGCAACTCTGTTCTTAGAGGCTTCAGGATATCCAATGTATCTCAGAAGTATTAGAAAACTAAGTTCTGTTTAGACACATGCCAACTGGCCTGTTTAATCCAAATTATTTATTGAACTGAGAGCAGTTTACAGGAGAGATCATAACACAGAAAACTTTTTTCTTGTGAGACAATGCAACTGCATACAACTGACTCACTACTCTGGCTATACGTCCGATCTGCCCTCCATATTATGATGTCCTCAGCAACTAGAAATGATTCTAAAATATATTAGACTCTCAAGATATGCGATTAGATTACTTTGGAAATACACTTATTTCTCGATGTCTTTTCTAAATCAAATCCCTGCCCTCAGTGTAACTGTGATTCATTTCTTAGAGTTTTCCCTGCAGTAATTTCACTTTGAAACATTGTTATAAGATTTTTATTGGCACAGTCAACGCAGTTCAAGTTTGTTGGTTTGGATGCTGGGATGTTGTCTGATTCCTGCAGAGGAACCAAGTGATTCCAGAATATAGAATTATGCTCTTATTCTAATCCTTTTTATTTATTCTGAAAGCAGCTCAGAACCTAGGCATTAAAGGAAAGCCCAAATTTCAAACACAAAAGTGACAAGAAGTTCCATTTTCTTGACATTCTCCTAGGGGGATAGTGGATGTTATTAGGTTGAATTTGACAGCATTGATTGATTGTCAATTTGATTTAAGAGTACAATACCCCCCCTTCATTTTATTCTCGACAAGGACCCTTTAAGAATTGACTAATTTTCTTATACAGCCTTTATTTTACCACCCCCATGTATGCCTCCTTCTTACTGACAAATTTGGAAAGCGGATAGTTTAATAATATGCCAGTTTGAGTGGAAGCTGAATTTTAATTTATTTCTCTTATGCTTTGTTGTTGGGCAGCTCACAACGTCTCTTTTCTAATTCTCTGTCAACTAGAAGCCAATTCAGATTCTTCTAACTTAAATTGTTACAAATAACTTTTGTCTCATAATAATGCCCAGTAATTTTCTGACAATTTGCCTATATTTTATGTGAGGCCTATATATTACCACTCAGAAGAAAGTACCATAGAGAAAGGCAAATCTTCAAAAGTCACTGAAGCTAGAGGTTGAAAAATCAACTCTGAACATAGTGTCCTCCATTTAAAGTAACTTTGCCTTGCACAGGTCTGGCTCTGACTTGATTACTGGCTCAGGTATTGCATATGATCTTTGAAGAAACACAAGGATTGATCCTTGAGCATTGGGACTCTCTCAAATACTTCTTCCACAGTTTAATTAAAGAAAAATTAGAAAATTTTAAGATTTGATATTCTTCAAATTTATTGTTTACTTGCAAAGAATATTTAGTTTGTTTCCCCCTTCTTTTAGTTGAACATTTCCAAAACACAGAGAAAAATAAATAAATATTGTATGCCAGTTATCTTGATTCTCCATTAATTATCTTACTATATTCATTTTCTCTCCTCTCTCTCTCTCTCTCTCTCTCTCTCTCTCTCTCTCTCTCTCTCTCTCTCTCTCTCTCTCTCTCTCTCTCTCTCTCTCTCTCTCTCTCTCTCTGGCTCTGAACTCAACAATCACTCCTGGCAGTACTGTGGGGACCATATAAATCCTTGGGTATCAAATCCAGGTCAACTACTTGAAAGGCAAACACCTTACCTGCTATACTACTATTTCTCTGACCCTTCACTTTTTTTTTGTTTGTTTTTGGGCCACACCCAGTGTTGCTCAGGGGTTACTCCTGGCTGTCTGCTCAGAAATAGCTCCTGGCAGGCACGGGGGACCATATGGGACACCGGGATTTGAACCAACTACCTTTGGTCCTGGATTGGCTGCTTGCAAGGCAAATGCCGCTGTGCTATCTCTCCAGGCCTGACCCTTCACTTTTTTAAAATAAATTATTTTATTTAAAGAACAAGTATTAAATAATCACTATTAATATATCTGATTCAAGACCTATCCCATCAACAATGTAGATTGCCACCCATTTTCAAATCTACTCAATTGGCAAGCCCAAAATAATATATTTGATATTGCTAGTTTATAGGTAAGATGTAAATGATAGTAAACAATAGCACAATTATTTTTTAAAGTAGTGCAATACCAAAATTTGTGAAAATTAATGTAACTCACATTGAAGTTATTAAATCATTGTCAGAAAGATTGCTAACAGAAAATCAACTAGCAACATTCCCTTTTATAATCTTACTCCTACCACATCTATCACTTATACTTTACCTATAATCTGTGAACTTGTAGGTCATTGATTCATCGATACAGGTGAACAAGTTGAAAAATTACTGCAAGCATTATACATTTATAGCATGAGAGCTAGAGAGATAGTGCTTTGGGCGGTGCATCTAATTTGCATGTGACCAACCCACTCTCAAACCCCAGCACCATATATATTCACCTAAGCACCTCCATATATATAATTCCTTATGCACTAAATAAGAAGCCCTGAGAATTTCTGGGTACAGCCAAAGTTAAAATTTTACCTTGGGAAACTCATATAAATCACTAGTCATATAAGACCCAATGTCTGTCATATTTAAAAGAAATAGCTGGCTACATATTAATAGAATTCTTTCATTTAATTTAGTGTGTGCTTTTACATATTTGTGTGCCATATCTATGAGTCTGTGTATAGCAATTGTCTCTTAGTCTAAAAACACATAGTAATAACACTTGCATAAATTGTATACATGTCTATATAAAGAGATATTTAGCATATCAATAAGGCATACAGAAAGATTAAAATAGCAAATCCATAAGAGTAATATATTCCCAAGTTTCAAATGCATTCATTGCCAATGGTTCTGAATCCAAGAAAATTAATGTAGCAATGAACTGGTATGTTGCCATGACAAAAAGAAAACTAGAAATTTGATATATCTTGACATGGCTGCACTCGTAGTCTCCAGAGGGATTACTATCTACTGTTCTTTCTTTCTGAGGTAATAGCACAAAATCTGCATTAAGTTATATGCTCTGACCCATCTTCCATATTAGATAAATGTAGTTAAAGACCATTGTAATACAATAGAGAATGAGACCAAAAGTGAATCTCTGTCTAAGCTAAGAGCTATGCATGTAAAGAATATAAGATCTGATTATTGGAAGATATTTTTAGGCCTCCTTATAGAAAAGAAATCTGTTCTTTCTGAGAATCTGATGGGATTACAGTTCCTTTTTTCAATAACTAATGTGTGGTAGAAACTGATTACCCCTATAGAAGCCCATCTCTCACAGTTATCTGGGTCTGGGAAATTAACCCAACTGGAATGGTGAGGTTTATGAAATGAGGAAAAATAAATGTAAGGTAATGATAACCAGCGGATGTCTGACTAACTAGCTGACAAGCTGCATCTATCTCAGGAAACTCATAAACATCCTTCTCAGCCAACTGGCTGCCATAGTCAGCTCTTAAAGAATCTCATTATTTAAAAGGTAGAGTTTGAAAATAGAGGAAAAAAATATACTAGACATATATACAGAGATAGAGGAAGGTGCTTGAATGTACTGTCTAGTTTATATATAGGTGTGCTAGAGGAGTTCACTTTCTCCAAACTTCTCTCTCCCCCATCTTCTCTTTTTTAACTCCTCTACTTTCAATTTAAAATAACTTGAAAGAAAAATTCAAATAAAAATTTCATTATGTTAAATATTAGCAACTAAAATTATGTACGTTTGCTGCAGTTCATTAAACCACCTAGTACAAAACTTTAAACATATACTGTTATTTTAATTAGTCTGAAACATAGCACCATATATGCTATTATATCATAGCATATCATATTGTATCCCTTTAGTATTGTCTAATCATCACTATGTCTTGAACAGATTTTGATACACATTTATATTATAGATACAGATACTATCTGAAAAAAGTGTAGCTCATTAAATGTTAATAATAAAATTATTTACCTGTTCTTATACTCACATTCCTAAAAGTAATTTTCTGAATGTTAGGTCAAGTAATTTATTTACAAAATATTCTTTTTATTACGTGTATTATAATAGGCCTTTAATAAAAGATCACACCCATTGGTACATAGGCTTACCTGAGTGCTCTGGGATTGCTCCTGGCTCTAAATCAACTGTGGTGCAGGGGATCAAATCTGAGCCAGTCATATGCAAAGCAAGTGTATTCACTGTAGTATAACTCTGCCCCCACTTTTTTTTTACTATCTTATTATTTTAAAGAATTAAATATATTAAAATATGGTGTGAACATAAATAAAGCAGTAAACTGGAATACAAAGAAAGAAGAAAATTTGGGGTAAAATTTTTTGAAGGGGAAAGAGAAAGACAAGAAAAGGGAAAAAAGAAGAGAGAATGAAAGAGAAAAATAAAGTGAAAGAAAAATACAGCAAATGAAAGAATAAGAAAGAAAGAAAGGAAAGAAAGAAAGAAAGAAAGAAAGAAAGAAAGAAAGAAAGAAAGAAAGAAAGAAAGAAAGAAAGAAAGAAAGAAAGAAAGAAAGAAAGGAAGAAAGAGAGAGAGAAAGAAAGAAAGAGAAAGAAAGAAAGAAAGAAAGAAAGAAAGAAAGAAAGAAAGAAAGAAAGAAAGAAAGAAAGAAAGAAAGAAAGAAAGAAAGAAAGAAAGAAAGAAAGAAAGAGAGAAAGAAAGAAAGAAAGAAAGAAAGAAAGAAAGAAAGAAAGAAAGAAAGAAAGAAAGAAGAAAGAAAGAAAGAAAGAAAGAAAGAGAAAGAAAGAAAGAAAGAAAGAAAGAAAGAAAGAAAGAAAGAGAAAGAAAGAAAGAAAGAAAGAAAGAAAGAAAGAAAGAAAGAAAGAGAAAGAAAGAAAGAAAGAAAGAAAGAAAGAAAGAAAGAAAGAAAGAAAGAAAGAAAGAAAGAAAGAAAGAAAGAAAGAAAGAAAGAAAGAAAGAAAGAAAGAAAGAAAGAAAGAAAGAAAGAAAGAAAGAAAGCAAAAGAGGAAAGGGAGGAGAGGCGAGGAGAGAAAAAGAAGAGAAGAAATAAAAGAAAGGGAAAACTCAAAATTGTCACTTAGGTGAAAGACAAAAGTTGAAAAGTAAGGATGTAAGTTTTAAGAGATTGATCATTTGATAGTAAATGAACTGTTTTGTTTTGATTTTTAATGCAGCCCAAGAGAAGTTCTTGAAAAGAAGAGAAACATTTTAGAACTCTTTTAGGAATTCAAATTGAGTGTCTCTTTGCAGAAAGGATTAAGTAGAGGAGATAATGGAAGTAAGAAGCTTACAAATATAGACTAAGAAATAATTAAGTGCTATGGAAAAGAAAAGGAAGAAATAAGAGGAAGGACATAGTGGCAGATAAAGTAATAGCATTTAGAGTGATTGACTTGAAGGAATAAGAGAGAAAAGGAGATAAAGATAATTTAGTGTTCTCAGAATTTGATGACTGGGAGTTTGGTGATAATATTAAGCCTTCAGGAAAATACAGTGAGATCAAGTAGACTTGAGGGAAAATATATATTTGAGCTGTTCCTTGATGATTTGTTCACAGGAACTAAAAAGTCACACCATTGCCATGGTGTTTGAAATGGCAAGGCTGGTATGTAGATCATAGAATTTACAAGGAATATGCTGGTGATCTCATAGTCTGACATTGAATAGGCAACTCTTTAATGTAGACAACTCTTCCTTTCCAGTCCTTAAATGGATTGTTGATCTCTCTGAGCAGCATGTTGATGATGTTGATGCAAATAATCAGAAAATTGCTTTTCTTTTTTTCACAGATTTCCCTGCCTGTTCTAAAATGTGTGGCTGTTTCTCTGTGCAGTATGCACAATTCTGGTTTCACATGTGCTTGTACATTGTTGTGCTCCATTGTACGTTGTTGTTGGCAAAGCTTTTCCCAACAAGTTCCTCTACTAAATGTGTGCTGTGAGTATCTCTAAATCACAGAACCAACAACATTGCGCCTTGAAAACTACAACACCCAAACTTAAAATGTGTCTGCCAAAGAGATGGGAGGAACTGGGGTTAAGAATAAAGGTAAATTGGCACTGGTGGTTAGGATTGGTGTTGGAATACTTTCTGCCTGAATCTCTACTACTAATAATTTTTGTTAGTCACAGTGCCTTAATATTAAAAATAATTAACATTTTAAGAAAAAAAGTTGCTTGCTTACCACATTGCTGTCAACACAAATTATCTCCAATTTTTATATGTGCCATTCCCAATGGCATGATGATATCTCATTGTTGCCTTGATTTAGATTTCTCTGATAGTAGATAGCAAGCTCATTTTTATGTGCCTATTTCCATGGTCTCTCTTCTTCAGAGAAATGTCTTTCATTTTCTCTCCTTATTTTTTGATCAATTTTTAACTATTTATTTGGGTTTTGCTCTCTGTGAGTCTATATCTTGTATATTAATCCTTGTATATTGAGCCCATATAATTTGCTATACAAGCATTATAATTTAATGTAGTCACATTTCTTTTTCTTTCTGTTGCCTTTAAAATAGAATCATATCACTGAAAATACCGTTTAAGTTCAATTTTTCAAGAGTCTTGCTTTTGCTTTGATCTTTGTTAATATCTAAATGAATAGGCATTTGACAGGAAGAGTTAAATTTTTACCAAAATTTCTGCCTTGTAAAAAACATTGGAAAAATGTCACTAATATTATGAAATCAGGATTTTTTCTATATTAATATCTATTCATATGTAATTATTGAGAGACTATTGCTTAATTCTAAAAAATAATCTCTTAGCAAATATTCATAGTGTCATATTTGAGTTATTAAAGTGCTCACTTTAGCTTCTGTTATCGAAGGCAAGAGAGTTAAAATATTTTAAGTGGGTTCTAAACTCTTGTGAATTTATGGTTATTATTTTTAAGAGGTATTATAGAACACATACTGATAAATCTGTTTTTTTTTTTAATTTTAAAATTATTATACCCTACATGGGTCAATTTCAAACTTAAGAATCCAGAGCTAAAAGTTTTATAGTAAAAGTTTCATAAATAAGAGAATGAAAGAATCAACTGTTAGGATCAAAAAATAACTAAGACCTTAATTAATTTTTTTCATAGAGTGAGGTTATTATTTTCCCTGAGGTATTGCCTTTTCTACTATTTCATTTTAGCTCCATGGTTTCCTATTCATGTTAAATGGAGGAACACTATAGTTCATATTTTTCTTTTGCAAAGACTACTTATTCTTTAATAAGGACAGGTAGTGGTTTCTTTGTTGAGCTAATTGACTTTCTTGCTGTGCACATAGAACCTTAGAGCTAAAGTAATGAGTTTTAGATAAATAATGGAAGTTTCTTAACTTTATAAAAGTCATTTTCCAAATATGTCGATATTTAATCTGACACAGATGCAGTGAGGAAAGTATTTTACTTATTAAAATATGAAATCAACACAAATCTTTGTTTGCTACTTAAAAAGTCAGATGCATTTGTATATAATAAATATTCCTACATTTTATTGCTATAAAGCATTTTATCCCTATAGTAAATGTAAGTAGTTCATAGGTGGCCATATTCAACCATGTGACACCTCAATATTTTATAGCAATAAAATCAGCCCAGTAGTACCACAGGAAGTCTGATGGGAAAGTTATGTAGTAATCTACCAAGCTCAGTAAGCATAAACAGTGAATGGTTGAGCCTTCAATGGTATAGAAAGCTCAACCAATACCAACCACAATGCATTAAATCTGTATTCATTGCTTTTAGTAAGACCTTGGAGTGATAAACTATTTCAAATTGACCATTGTTCATTAATCTTTAATAATTTCACTTGCCTTCTTTTTTGTAACAAAGTAATATAAAGTAAATTTGATTGTGTCTGCATGGAGATAGGCTATGGTGGTGGATACAAAAATGGGAAAACTGGTGAAAAAAATCACACTGGTGGTGGGATTTATGTTTGAATAGTTAATATTCCAAATAAATTTCAGGAGTGTTTGATCCACTTCTTTGAAAAATGGCATGGGTATCTTTAGAAGGATTGCATAGTTAATGCATAAAACAGCTTTTTATGCACAATTTGGTAAGTCACAGTAGTGTAATAAAATAGAAAAATTTTATAGAATTTTTAGAAAAAAAAGATAGAAAAATTAAAATCATAATACATAACCTATACCTAAAAATTTAGCAGCCAAAAAGCATTATTTCTAAAACTTAGTTCCAAAACTAATAAAAAAAATTATAAAAGAAGTATGGCATATAACTCATGAATTACTCTTCTTGTTTTCTACTTTCGGAACACAAAAAATAGAAAAATTATAATACCATAACCTATACATAGAAAGTTTAGCAGCCAAAAAGCACTATTTCTAAAACTTAGTTCCAAAACATAATAAAAAGAAAGTTTGGTATATGACTCAGGAATCACTCTTCTGGTTTTCTACTTCCTGGATACAAAAACAACCACTCAGCAGAAAATATGCACACCATTATTCATTGAAGCACATAGTACAATAGTAAAGCTATGGACTCAACCAAGGTGTCCAGCAATTGATGATTAGATTATGAAGATATGATATATACAATGTGTAATACTATGATTAATACAATTTACTGCAGCATTAATGGAATTAGAAAATATGTTGAGTGAAAAAAGTCAGAAGAAGAACTTGTCTGAGATAGGTAGGATAACTGGAAAAGGAAATGAAATGTATAAAAGGGGATTACCTACATTACCCATAACCAAGAATAGTGAGGAGAAGGACAGAGGAGGAAAGAAGTAAGGGGTGGAAGTAAGAAGTATAAGGGAATTATAAAAGAGGATCATAGACCTCAGATACATTAGTAATGTAAAGAAGTGATATTCTATATATATGCAAGTCGCAAAACCAACAACTGGAAACATGCGGTCCGGTCTGCAATAAAAAAGTTAAAAATATACCCGTTAGAGAGGGAAGCTAAAATAAAACATTAATGGAGGGAAGTTGAAACTGGTGGTGAGTCTGTTGATGTAACATTGTATATTAAAACTCAACTATGAATAACTTTTAAATAACAGAATTTTATCAATTTTTTAATTTAGAAATTGACATAAATATCATCATAAAAATGATATTTGATAACTTTTGGCACTTTGGAGTAGTGGAGGTATAGTAAATTTTGTACACCAAAAGAATAAACATTAATTCTACTGTATACCATGTTACCTCAATAAAAATAATTAAAAAACATTAAAATAATATAATATTTGTTTCAAATGATTAAATCATAAAAATAGAGTGTATGACAACCTATGGGGGAAAATAAATGCAGATTTAAAGAAGGCCTTTATAAATGGAGAGATTTACCATGTTTATAGATGTCATAAAAGTGTCAATTTTTTTCAAATTTATCTATTATTTTAATTTATTTCCCTTCAAAGTCTCAAAATGAATTTTCCTTGAAATTGAACTTGTCAGTACTCACTGAGGAAAAAAAAACCCACTCAGAAGAAGAAAAACAACAGATGAAATGTAATCCACTTTATGGTGAAATTATGATAAAACTACAGCATAGTATATAATATGACACTAGTAGAGAAAATGTAATTTAATGATACAGAACAGAGAAATCTATTATCAGCTCAACATTCATTTAGCAATGTAGTATAAAATAGATGGTATTATTAATTGGGAATAAATAATCTATACAAAAAGAGGTGGTATAAAAAAAACAAGAGGAAATTTCTCATTTCCAGTATGAAGCCAAATTATATATATATAATATATATATAATATATATTACAATATAATAGATTTAGGGTATATATTATAAAGAATAAAATCAATTTGATGAGATTGATATTTAACGATTTGGAGTCATTAAAATCACTACAAGGAAAAGTACAAACTTTAAATTTGAGAATGATAGATATATGTCACCTATGCAATGTACAGACAATACTTTTTACAAATCAAAATTTAAAAAAGAAGTCACCCGGCTTATATAATCAAAGTGAAAACATAAAAGCAAAAGTGAAAGATGTAATGACAGATAAGCATAACCTACCAGGCCAGAAATCAAAAAACTGTAGGTTAAAACAAATAATTTTGTTATATTTTTAACCAATAAATTTGCCAGAATTATAAGACCAAAAATAACACAAAATGGAGAATACGCAGATAAGTATACTATAGAAGAAATTTTTATTTTTTGACAATGGAAATGAAAATTGATGTGTTTTAAGTTTAATCTATTCAGAAAAAAACTAAAAGTTATCTAGTGATTATCAATAGACTGTACGATAAATAAAAATTATATGGCATATTTAGAAATTCTGTTATAAATGTTCCAGATTACATATGTCAACATGAAAATAATTTAAAACAATAAAACATACTTTGACCTCACTATCTAGTACTCTAAATAGTAGTTGCTATTACCAATGCAATTATTTCTTGGTACTCAAAAGGGTTGGTTCTTGGATCCATGCAAAACTCAAAATCCCCATATACTTATCATGACACCATATAAAGTTTATGTTCTATATAAATAATTATAGCTGTACTGTTTAAGGAACAATGGCAAGATAAACTATGAAGTTTCTGGTTTACTCTTTAGCTTATTATAAATGACAAATGAATAATTATACGTTTATTTTATTTTTTAATTTAATTTTATTTTATTGAAATTATTGTGATTTACAAAGTGTTAAGTTTATATTATTAAAGTTTGGGTCTCTAGATTCCATTGTTGCTTTTGGCTTGGATATTTATTTCTGTCCTTTTTGAAGACAATGCACCTGAGACCACGTGGCCTCATTCCCCAACATTTTATATTTGTTTTTCTTTCCTACACTCAATTTCTTTCTTTCCCCTTGCTATGCTCATATTATAGACAGATGCACCTGTTATATGTCTGATTGTATAGTAGATATAATGGATCAACAATTAGTTTTATCTGTTGGTAGACAACATTGGAAATGCAGGGCTAACTATATTTAAAACAAATTTAGTATTCAATTCCTAAAAATCATTTTAAAACCATTGGTGCCTAACAGGATAAATAATATGATTAGTCATTAGAACGATAAATATCATTGGCCTTTCTCTGATAAAAGGAGAGATTTCTGAAAGATGTAGCAAAATTCACATTTTAAAACTTTTGTTAATTAGACAAATGACTATTTTAAAGAGCAAGTAACTTGCATTTATCTGTGCTGCTATATTTGTTCAATAAACTGTGCTTAACATGAAGTTTGTCACATAATTTATTTCCCTCGAACTTTTGAAAGATTAATTTTCAATTAGAGTACCTGGATAATCACATAAAATATGATGATTATAAAAGTTACAATCAAATGTTCAGAGAATTAAGCCTGAATAAATATGGGAGCAGTTAGAAAATATGAACTCTTGACAAGAGCACAGGGTATATATAACAGTCTCCATATGTTCCAAGATATTCTGGTGAAATATTATGATTTCTCTTAAGGAAGTGCATGTATTATTGGAATGTGTATCTCTAATCAATATTCTCTGAAGCAGCAAACAGATCGAGCATCCTTACACAACTGGCAAGAACTCAACTATCCTCTAGTAATTAGCTCAGGTTGAGCAAACACAATTGAAGGGGAGACTGTAAGGTTTTTATTGCTCTTCAATTGGGGAACAGCAGTGTCATTGTATAGGGAGAATCTATCTCACTCTGTCAGATTTGTTGGTTCCTGAGTACTAGATACAAACCTTATGTCCTTGGACAATGCCAAGCTCTTTATCTTATCTTCCCTTTCACTAACACTGGAATGTCATCTTTGTCCCAATTGCTATCACAATAATTATGAATGAAATTTGGTATAAAATGGTTGTGGAATTTCTGACTTATTATTCTTTAAAAGAATCCAGTACTTTGTCATAATAGTGAATAGGAAAGAAATGAATTCTTTGCTGAATAGAATTGCTATTTAGCTGCTTTGTTTCTCTTTAAAGTATAACCCAAATTGGAGTAATTATCATTGGAAGTCAGAAAGCTAAAGTGGCCCAAATTATTTTTCTTGTTCAATTCAGTAATTGTACTTGCATTAATAACAGTATTTGTCTATAGAGCTCCAGACATTTCAGTTTGTTAGGAGTTGTTTAAGCCAAATCAAATATTATTAATGCATGCACCAAAACAAAGGGCTAAAAGAGGTTTCAAACAAGACAATTAGAGAAAGAAAATAATAAAGAAGAAAAAAAAAGACTCGTACACATTATATCTCTGAGTTAAAATGTTAGGGCATAATGAATTTTGTTTTGTTTTGTTTTTAACCCTCTCTTGGCTGAATATTCACTTTGAAAAATAATCCACATAAAATTTTCACTAGCCCTTAGTATTGAATATTTTTACATAAATTCTCTCCAACCTAAAGCCAACTATTTCCTTATTTTAACTAAATCATGTGAGCGTAGCCTATAATGATGTTTGGCAGCTTTGTCACAAATCTACATAATGAAAGAAATAATGTGTTATCTTGAATTCTGAATTTGTTCTTCCTCTTTTACTGGGAAATTCTTTGCATCACCCTTTTATTACTTAACTGATCACACAAATTTCAAGGTGTATGTTTACAAACATTTTGTTGTGTTTCTCAAGCTATTAGCATTCTGAAGCATTCTCTTTTCAGGTTTCTATAGCAACCAGGGTACAGCACATTCATTAAAAAGAAGTTCTGTTTAATTGATCTACTAATGTATTGCTTAATAGTAACTGTTAAGCAGTCTTTTGTTTCCAGGTCATATTTAGGGTTCACCTATTTGCATACAAACATTTCATTAGCTGAAACCAATTATTAATAGTAATTTTCTTTCTTTAGCTTTAAATAACTGAACCCTCATTGAGGTTTCCCGAATAGCAAATATTTGTAGGTTGCAGAGTACACTTGCTTATATGAGCTTGGCTTGCTTTGTTTCTGTGAGCAGCAAGAAAATTATAGAGCTTGCAAATTTTAATCAAAGAAGCAAAATTAAGGTGTATCTCCTTTATAATTTAAAGTTAACTATCCTAGAAAGCTAACTCTAGGCCACATCACATATTTGATAGCATTGATAGTTAATCATATTTAGTTTTATACCATATGAGTAATAAAACCAAATTTTATATTAGAGTTGTTTTGTGGAAGAAATATTGACACCTTCATGTACATTTAAAGATATGAAAATATTATCAAGTTAATGCCTATAAATAAAAATGTTTTAAGCATAAAAAGTGTAATTATTTAGGGTGAAATAATAAATTTTCTTAACAAAGCAAAACAAATTATCTATACTTGATATTTACCTTAGAATAAACATGAAGTGATATGCAAAACAATGTATATGAGGATTTGTGTTTAAGTGATTGAATATATATAGTTGTATTCAAACAAATATTAAACAATTATACTGAATATTACTTTTAAATATTTTGATAGATTCCAAATTACATACATTGGTATAAAGATATTAAAGGTTAATTCCAAAAATAACCTATAATTCTGATTGTCGAATACATAACTGACAAAATCTCATGTATCAACACATTTTCTTACATATACTTTATTCATTTTCAGAAATGTTAAGTCTTTTATACTTGCTCCTTGATATATCTTGTCTAATTTGTTGAGTTACTTCTCTGTACTAAATTATTTCAAGATCAGATCACCTGCTTATAAACACAGTTTTAATATATTTTATGAAAATCAGTCAAATCATTGTTCCAAATTCTCAGAAAATATAATTAACACACATGATTCTCTCTCTCATTCCTTCCTGTATCCTTGACCTCTGTGTGTCTTTGCAGATACATTAATAGCATTAACATTATGCTATGATTAAAAAGCTAGACAGAATAACAATGCTGCTTGACAGATATTTTTACAATTCTTTTTTTATGTCATTCAGTCAAGAATGGATATCTTTTGAACTCTTGCAAATTAAGTGGCTATTCATCACAAAGCTTTCTTAGCAGCCAATAGATGTTTTTATTTTATGAGGTATACCAATTTTTCACTACCATTAGCACACATGAGTTTACTAAGCAATAATAATATACATATAGCATAATTTTAGAATAAACTGAAATTGATAATTTTTTTAGATAAAGAAAAGTTATATCAGTAATTTGGGCAGGGAGGTTAGCAATGCATTAAAAAATTCAGAGGTTTTATTTCCTCTTGATTAAAAATAATTTTATACATAGTCATTAGTCTATAACCAGGTAAACAACCAAAAATTCTTATTTTACATACCTATCTTCTTTTTCATACATGCTTGCAGAATAGACATATTTTTTGACTTTCTTTTTTAATTGCATATAATGTTAATAATAAACAAAAATATTAACATTTTATTTTGTGATATCTTTGACTAAAATAACTAGATTTTAGGTGCTAATCTGTATTTTAATTTATTATAAGTAAATATAAAATCAAGTTATTCATCTTAACATAAGTTGCTTTTCAATACTCATGTTTCTTTTTCTACTCTGCAGCCTGAATAAATATTTTGACATTTTTAATGTTTAACACTATGGCTGTGTTAATTTTTGTGGATATGGGATGTGTCTTAATTAACTTACATGCAATAAGGCTTTGGATTTATATCAGGCACTGTTGCTAATAATAAGAACAATTTTTGCATGAGTCAGTAAAAAGTACGCTATTCTATGTCATTAAAGAATTCAGACAGCCCAGAAGCCTAAAAATATTTCTCACTGGTTTCAATACCCTATAGGTACCTGAGGACTGTTTTATTTGCTTTTTTTTCTTACTCTGGACATAGTTTAATGGTGTAGAGAAGAATTGTAGGTTAAACTACTAATCTTTAACTTTGTGGTAGAAATTACAATAATGGAGGCTGGAATGAGAGTACAGAGGAAAGGTTGATGCTTGCATGTAATAGACCCAGGTTGACATCCTATGATCCCCATGTGGGGAGTAGTGGCAGTAATTCCTGAGTAACCCAGGAATAACCCCTGAGCATTGTTAGGTAGGGCCAAAAACATAACAACAAAAAATAATATAAAAACATGGGGTTGGAGAAATAGTACAGGATGTAAGATGAACATTCTATCCAGACCACACATAGTTCACTGAGCACCTCTAGGAGTGATTCCTAAGCACAGAATCATGAATAAGCCTTAAACACTATCACAAATGCCACCCTCAGAAAATAAAAATTACTAGAACTTGTTGTTCAAGATTCTGCATTAGTGGACTGGGAGAGAGTTCAAGGAGATGGGGGCATGCATGCTGGAAGGCTGTGCTTTGTTCTGTCCACTGCTTGCTCTATCTGATATACAACACCATAGTGTATAGTCTTCAGCTATTCCCAGGTGACCTTACACACACAAGAAAACTGTCTTGAACTAACATACAGTAGTATTTTACTCATAAGATCTTTACAAAACCAAGTTATCTATCCACTTGAGTTCAGTGGCTTGCAAAATTCCCTGATTCCTACATTCCAGGAATAAACGAATCAACTAATTTCTGATCATCTAATAGTCGTTTTTACGGTTGGTTTTGTTGTTGTTGTTGTTGGTGGTGGTGGTGGTGTTGTTGTTGTTGTTTTGGGGCCATATCTGATGACGCTTAGGGGTTACTCCTGGCTATGCACTCAGAAATCGCTCCTGGCTTGGGGATCAAATGGGACGCCAGGGAATCTAACTGTGATCCATCCTAGGTTAGAGATTGCAAGGCAAATGTCCTACCTTTTGCACCACAGCTCTAGCCCCTCCTTTTTACTTTTTAATTTGAGCTTTTGAATTTTCAAATTTCTATATTCACATAATTTTTTCATTATTTACTTCATTGTTTGGATAGCTATATTTTCATGTATCCTTTTTAGAAAAAAGTTTCATAGTGGAAAAAGAACTGGAGCAAAATTGAAATTAAATTAAATTGCATATATAAGTCCTATTCTTCCTTAGTCCTATTAATTAATAATTTGAACTTTGTATTTAAGAGTTGTTTTAGAATATATAAAGGGTTGTCCCTATCCCCTATTTCTTTCTATATATTTATTAATATGAAGCAAATCTGATTTGTCAGATTTGAGAAGTCTCTTTAATGACTTGATACAGGCTATAAAAATGTGGACTTTAGGGGCCGGGCGGTGGCGCTGGAGGTAAGGTGCCTGCCTTACCTGCGCTAGCCTAGGAGATGGACCGCGGTTCGATCCCCCGGCGTCCCATATGGTCCCCCAAGCCAGGAGCGACTTCTGAGCGCATAGCCAGGAGTAACCCCTGAGCGTCACCGGGTGTGGCCCAAAAAAAACCAAAAAAAAAAAAATGTGGACTTTAAAAAATTTCTTTATTTTATTTATGAATTTCATGTTCTTTTTTTACTAGATTCATATGTTAGATTATATAAGATAGTGCTCTAAGTAGTTTTATTTTATCTATTTTCAATATATAGATAAGGTAGGTCATATATCAGAAAAATACTATTAATATTTTTACCTATTTATTTTAGAGGTTATGACATTCTATCATCAATACTTTATTGTATTTGTCTCTTAATTTTGTGAGATATTTTAATATACACTTTAAAATTTCTTTTTGTAAATTTTTTATTACTTATGTTGTTTTGACATTGCATGTTTAATGCATAGTTTATGTTTAATTAAATTTGTAATGTTTATTATTTCTTTACTTTGGGGCATCTGGCCTTTTCTTTAGAATGTTCCTCAATTGTCATGATCACTCATTTTATCTATTAGATATTTATTTGTTTATAGTTAAGAACAGAACACTAGAAAAATAATTGATGCTCCCAAGTAAAAATTTGAGTTTTCTGATTATGAAACTCATTCTAACATAAACTGAATATTAAATAGTAACTTTCCTTGATGAATTCTCTGGAAGGGGCATTACACTTTTTTGTTTTGCTTTACTATTTTATTATACTCAATATTTTGGGCAATTCTTTTTTCTCTTGCCTGGAAACAAATAACTGGCTTTCACATTCCATTTTCATTAATTTATGGAAGGTACACAAGAGAAATACAATCATTACCATACATAAGCATATATCTGAATATCTAGGAAAATTCAGGTCATGGGTGTTCTTGGTCTTACCATACCTTACCCAAAAGAGTTAAGCAAACCTGTGGTTATTCAACTAGGTATAGGACATCAATTCTATGAGAATAGCAGCAAAAAGAAAAGATACCAAATTCTTTCTCAAGTAGACATTTAAACAATTCACTTCATAACTGATTTCACTCCAATATTCAAAGGTATCCATTTTGCCCATTTACAGGCCTCTGGTATTCATTCTACAGTATAAATTGGTTTCAGGATTAGAGGCATATAATTCAACAACGTACAAAAACATGTATACCACACATAATGAGATTTATACTAGATATGCAAGAGTGGACCAATATTTGAAAAATCAGACAATGTAATCCATTTCATATACTGGCCTAACAAGAGAATAGCATATTCACATCAATAGATACAGAAAATATCTGACAAAATCCAACACCCCTTAGTGGCAAAAACTTTGAGAAAACTACTATTAAAGAAACTTTCTGAACTGTATTAAAAATAGCTACAAATACCTACATCTACTATAATATTTTCTGGTTAAAATTTAAAAGCTTTCTTGCTTGAATAGGAATAAGTAAAGATTATTTTCAATCAACATAATAAGACAAAAAAAGTAAATGTATGAAGATATTAAAGACTAAAAATGGTCTTTATTCATAGATGGCATATAATATAAAACTGACAAACCACTCTAAAATTAATAAGAAATTGTTGTAATGTTGTATAATGTAGATTAATTTACTAAGATTAATATTTTGCTGTATACATGAGCCAAAATAATGTTAATATAAAGACACAAAATAATTTATATTAGTATCTCCCCAAAAGCAGACTATTTAACTGGAAAGAAAAAATAAAGAGCACTATATAATTTCAAGTTGAATTCCAGATTCATAGTCATTAAACAATGCAGCAATGGCAAGAGACAAAAATATCATTATATCATAGAACCCAGAAATGGGGCAAAATAATATTTCTAATAAAAAATCCTGGAAAAACTAGGCATGTATTTGAGTAACATAAATAAATCTGGACAGACTTTACATCCGTCACAAAAATAAATTTAATATGTATCATAGAATTAGTTATAAAAGGCAAAACGATAAGATATATATATACCTGCTAATGAAAAAGTATGTATAACAATAAATATACATTTATAAAATTACTTACAAATAACATAGGTAAAATCAAGATTACATTATGCAAAGCTGTAATTTTTTTATACAATACCAAAGATGTAGTTCACAAAACAATAACTTTTAACTTACAAACTTCTGCTTTGCAAATAGTACATATGCTCAAAATAATGAAAAGACTTGCTACAGAGAGATAAAAATATTTATATAAGATTTGTCTGATAAGTATTATTTAATTATTTTCTTGATTTTTATTTGAATTAGTTTTGCATTATACCATTGTAGATGTTTCATGTCTGTATCATTAAAATTCAAGATGTGTATTTGCCACTGAAATTCCAGTTCTGTTTATTTAAGGTCTCTTGAAATTAAACAATAAATAGTGAGCAACCTAGAAATAAAAACAAAAATAAACAATAGCAGTGCTTCAAAATTAAAGGCTTTTACAAAGCCAAAAAAACTATATTTACACACTAATTAAAAGGCAATTTAGTAATTTGGAGGAAATATATTGGCCATTGTATATCTGACAAAAAGATAACGTTCAAAAAATGAAAAATTTACCCAACTCTATTACAACAATAAAAATAAATATAACAAGCCACCCACTCAAAAAATGGAAAGCAGGAATGCCTTTAGAAAGACCACAGATGGAAAAAAAGGATCAGTGTCACTTATTATTAGGATATTCAAGTAGAATAAAAGGTCATCTCCCATGGTGGCAATAGTATAGATTTAAAAGACAGAAAGAAACAAGTATTATCAAAAATGTGGCAAAACAGAAATCCTGATACAATGCAATTAGGGATATAAGTTGGTACAGTTACTGTGGAAAATATTATGGAAATTCCATTTTAAAAATAAAAATGAAAAAAATGTGGACTGAGCAATTGACACTTACCTTTTAGCTAAATGATAGGAAAACATTCGTTTAAAAGACTATTTGTACCCCTATGTTTATAGCACCATTTTTCACAATAACTCAGACTAGGAAAAAATCCAGATCACTAGCAAGCAGCTTAAATGTATTCAACAGATAAAATGTTAAGGTTCAGATACATAATCAGCTACTACTCAGATATAAAAATAAAAACCTATCATGTTTTTTTGTGGAAAAAAGTTGGAATTTGAAGTGTTTATGTGATGACATAAATGTAGGCATGAAAAACAGTTATCAGAGCTGGAGTGATAGAATAGCTGTAGGGTGCTTGCCTTACACGCACAGACCCAGGACTGACCATGGTTCTATCCCTGGCATTTCATATGGTCCCCTAAGCCTGCCAGGAGCGATTTCTGAGCGCAGAGTCAGGAGTAACCCTTGAGCATCACTGGTATGGCCAAAAACAAACAAAAGCAAAAGACAGTTATCAGTTAGTTTCATTAGCATATGGGCTACACATTACCAAATAAAAGAAACCAATAGGAGACAAAAACAAAACTAAACAAAACTAGTAGCTTCAGAGAAAAACTGCTTGCCTTCATAATGAAGGTGAGGGTAGAAATTATGGGCAAAATGATCATTTTAGTAGTGGGATGGCACTGAGACTATGTCAGTAGGAGCAATGAGTGACATTTATATGCATATAGAAGTGGAAAATTCTGAAGCTCCATAATAGTGTAGCATTATTATATAAATTATAAAATAATCAATAAATAATTTACATGGGCAAAAGATTGAAAGAAGAAGGTGGCCAACTCTGTAATTTAGCTTCAGGGTGAACTGTTCCTTAAGCCAAGATTATCCTCCAAAAGGCAAATTTATTGGATATGTTTGTACAAAGGAAATGTCTGTGTTTTGACTAGTTGCCTTTCCATTCCAAACCCTCTTCTCGTGTCATTAAAAATGTTAGGATGCAGTGAGGTATAGAGGACTGTCAGAAGAAAAGCAACATTTCTATCATCTACAATTACGAAAATTATTGCTGAGATAAAAAGGTGGCTATGGGGAGATTTTAAGAGTTTCTTATAAGAACAACTAATACAGCAGATTTTTTGAGGAATTGCCTCATGAAGCAATTTTGTTTTTATGTTAAGGAAAGTGTAGTAATTATTGGATGATATACAAGAAAGTCAGGAAGAATTTTACTGGCAGAGAGAACCACAAGTGTCTATAATGTGGTAGTGGGGCAGAGGCAAAGCAACCAGAGAATGATGTATTAGAGAAGCAACTAATTTGACAAGATGGAAATTAATAAAAAAATATGATGAGCCTTGGAGAGGACATAAAGGGAACAGTGAAAATTTACATATGTTCAAGGTTTTGTTTATTTTTCTGCATCAATGGGGGTTTTATTTTGACGATTATACAGTATTTTTCTCCCCTTTGGGTTTTGGACCTCTCCACTGGTGTTTCAATGCTTAGTTCTGGGTCTGCTCTAGGAATCACTCATTGTGGACCTTGGGGGGGGGGGAATGTGTGACAGGGATTGAACCAGGTGGGTGGTGTAAAGGATTGAACCAGATGAGTACTATACTGGTGCTCCAGAACAACCACAATACACCTTAAACACGGTAAATCCACAAAATCCTGGAACCAACACTAGAATTTTTATGGAGATCATTTCATTTTCCCCAAATTCAATTTATAGTTATTCAGTTTGGGTGACTAATGTAAATGGGATTATATAATATATAGTATATTGTCTTTGTGTTCCACTTTATGAATTAAACAAAAGTTTGTGTTATTCAGTGCCATTTCATACACCACATTTTAATGATGTTAATATGGATTGTTAGCTTTTAATTAATTGTTTTCTATTGCAGCAGATTTAATTTAAGCCAAGTACTTGATTTAGAATTCAATCTGAAATTGAAGACCTCCCTACTAAAAATAAGTGTCATTTTTATTTGCTCACTCTTTATACAGTTTCTACAACAAATAGAACATAACATTACACTTCTCAAAACATAAAAATTGTTTACACTAAAGTCTATTTAGTCATAGTGCAAGATTTAATCATAATTAAAATAGAGTTTCAAACCACTTTGATATAACCTATGTTTCTTAACTATGTTGTATAAAGCTTTCAGAAGTGGATATTTGAAGGAATTAATTAGTATATAAATTAATTTGCCAAAGGACAGATACAAAAAGAAATTCAATTTGTTTTTACATGGTGGATTTACAAGATACTTTATAAAATATTCATATTATTATGCATTTGTATTGCAAATCCTATTAGCTGTACTTTTTATTATTACATTTTGTTTTACCCTATAGAGAAAAATAGGCATTAAAACTCTCTTTTGAAAATATAATGGAATTTATGTAGCAAAATGAGACCTGATGTAGTCATTGATATATCTTGTATTTCAGGTTATTGAACCACACTTTGTGGTTCCATGGTTTACTCCTGGTTCTATGCTCAGGGCTCCTTCTGGGTCATGCTCAGGAGACTCTATATGGTGTTGTGATAGAACAGAGGTTAACTATGTACAATGAAACTGCTTTAAACCCCTGTACTTTCCCTCAGATCCATTGATTTTCGTTCAGTGTACCAGGATAACCTTCTGTTCATGAAGAAATAAAAAAAAATTCTTATGTGTTTTTAGCTATTGTTTGTCATAAAATATAGTAGACAAAAATCCAGAAATAGTTTTCTTCATTTAGTTATAAAAAGTTTTCCTCAAGAACATATCTGTTTATTATGATAATTGTCTAAAAGGACATTTCTTGTCGCATTTAGAAGATAAGGAATTATTTTGTGCCTTTACCATCATACTGAGGACAAATTTACCCACTTTCTTCTCCTAAATCTTATTTAGATAAAAAGATAAATATATAAATGAGAAGAAAACCAAAAATAGTGGAAAAATAACAGTGGAAGTAAAAACAGTGCCACGGTCAACAAAAATATTAAGGAATTTTTGGAAGAAGCAATGTAAATATTATCTGACAAAGTTAATAAGACAAAGCCTCAAAAATAAAGATTTTTTACAGGAAACAAAATATGAACCTACTTAGGGGGGAAGAGCAGATGAGATAGTTTTCAGTGATAAATTGATAAATTCATAGGAGATAAAGGCTAGTGAGACAGCTGTACTAGTATCCTTTTTCATAACAGTATCTATGGCATTTGCACATGGAAATCTCCAGTAATATTTGCCAAATAAATTTGGGCTTCTGCTACAGGAGATTCATGGGCAACAGAAAGCAAAATAATAATAATAATAATAATAATAACAATAAACTAATAAAAAATAAAGTGGAAGCAGAAAGATCATACACACTTAGAAGTCAAGGTGCCTACTCATTTGCTTAATCATCTCCAGCTCAATATGTGCAGAGGCATCCTCCATCCCCCCAAAAAATATATTATGTAATTATATTGAAAGATAAAGCTGAAAAAGTTCCTTAGAATTCAATAGAAAAATGAATAAAAGTAAAAATGTATCAAACAATTTTAGAAAATACAAAGGCCAGCTAAAGAAAACACCATTACTATGTTTATTTCAGAAACAGATGACTTAAAAGGATATACAATCATAAAACAATTTAAAAGGTCTCTGAAAGATATGGCTCTTTAGTTATTAAAGATCTACCTAATTTCTTGTAGAAATATTATAAAAATAAGTGGTATAAAATCACTTGAAAACATAGAAAACACAAAAAGAAATCCTGTGGGAGGACCTGGGGGAAAGCAAGAAATTTTACTAAATTACCTTTCATTTTGAACACCTTTTTTCTATATGTTTTTGCCAACTGTATTTTAACATCCCTCTATTTAAAGATGTGAAACAGTTTGGTTTCCCGAGCTCTGATTCCACTGAAAGAAACTTCATCCACCTTTAACCAAGTGTGCTTCTCAAAGACTTTCAGACATGATAGAACTCAGAAGATAAACATGTTCTTTGTAGGATACAAAGAACTCTTGTCAAGAGTCCTAATTCTTGCTTAGATGTGGATCAACTTGTCTAATTTTGCTGCACACAGGTTTTATAATTTCTAAACTTAACTGTCTATACATTCTGCTTTGTGGATTTGATTTTCTCTAGAAAGATCACCCAGCACCAAACATATTCTTTTTCAGTTGCCTCTTTACCTCTCTTTCCTTCCCGCCTTCCCTCTGCTTTTATTACTATAAGGGTGGAGTCGAGTGTTACCTTTGGATTTGATGCTTACACACACTTGATTTGGTGTATTAGAGATTGCACAGACTTTTATTGTGGCACTTGGCATAAGAAATGGTACAATCTCTGAGATTACACACAGCAAGCAGGGCAGTGCTAGGATGGGATCCACACCACACAGATTTATGTCTTTAAGAAAGGAGCTCAACCACTGAGAGACCCTGACTTCTGTCAGTCACACTCTTGGAGTCACATGGGATAGGCTTGTTTCATTCTGTATGCAGGAATAGATTTGTTCTTTACTGAAGACTTGTATGTTTTGCTCCACGACCAACAACAGGGAATGGAGAAGAAGGGATGCCATTTACTTAATATAGCTGATGCAATAGCATCTCCAATTCTCTTATTCTCTTGAAGTTACAGTGCAAAATACCAAATTTCACCTTGTGCCTCATATTGCAGTCTACCTCCTGGATTCCATTCTTCCAAAAGCTCATATTTTTTTATAAGCCACACAACAAAGCACTCCTTAGTATTGTCTCATTAGACAGTGCCCCTTTCAGGCTGATGGCATAAAGCCAAATAAGGTCATTACTGACTTACTTGTGACTTAACTGTGCTGTTTGTAATTGCTACAACCTTTACAGATTTCTCCTGGATATTGCCTAAAGAAGGTAGATTAAAAATGTAAAGTAAATATGTTAAACTAACAATTCTATCAAACATTGACCGAGTGGTGGACATGGCCTTTCTCCTTGCCTCTCCTGATATAATATTTGGCAGTGTCATTTGCAAAGTCCCTTGAGAGCATGTGAAAACAATCACTTTATCATTTTTATGTAATACAGCTCTTCTTTTCCCTAACCTGGGTTTTCTGACACTGGATCTTATTCCACAAATAAAGCACTATCATATAGGAGTTTGCTTATATCAGGCTCTTAATTCTAGAGAGCAAAGGCTAAGAGATTCCAGGACCCCAGGGTTTCATTATTAACAATAATGTTAACTATGACAAAAACAATAGTGATACCAATAAAATAATAGTGATAATCTTAGTAACTATTGAGAACATATAATAAACCATACGTATCTTAGTAGATTGATTCTCATCATTAGGTACTCACCACTGCCCTTTCAAAGTAGAACAAAAAATTATAAAAACATCTGAAAATTGACTGTGCCTCAGTGATGTTCTCCATATACAGTACTCATTATGACAATATCTTTGTAAAATACTTCAATTTACCCATTCTGTGAGATTATGTCTTCTACTATGACCTAAAGCTCCAGAAGGTCCTCCAACTGGAGGACAGTACACGAACCTGTACTGCTGCAAATCATTTCTCAATCTCAAGAAAGACCACGGTGTGGGACAAAAATATACCCTGGATTTTATCCCCCACCAAAATAGTTTTAAAAGATTTAGTGGAATATCTATATTGTCTATGTATGTTTGATTCCTAAACAGCTATGCCTCTTAGCATTTCTATTCCCAAATGCAAAGATAACCTCTTCCATCCCTTCTTTTTTAATTCTTATTTATTTATTTATTTATTGTATTTTTCTTTGCTTGTTCTGGTTCTGCTTAACTACAAATTCTAGAAGAAAAATCTTGCCTGGGATAAAACAGCTTAGACCAAAGTCAGGACACAGAGATTGTATAGCCGCCATTTCTATGCCTTAATGCACCAACGACATAATATGGCATTGCCTGTTTGCAGATGACATGATACTCTGTTGCAAGTCAGCCCCTGAAGAGGTTGACTGATGGAGGGATGAAGGATGAGGTCTTTCCCCTTCAGCTCGGAGCACGCGTCTGCCACCCTGTCTCGCCGATGGTTCTGAGGTGAAACAGCGAGTAAACAGCTCGCAGACAGTCAGGCTTGTGGAAATATTAGCTTTATTCGGTGTACAAGACTGAAGTCCAAAGACTCAGCCTCAATTCCAGCAAAAAGCCTCTCGCTTTCCACAGATCCTTGTTTTTATCCCCCAGAATCAGGTACCACCCAATGGTGGTATCAGATACCATCCAATGGTGGAAGCAGAATCAGGTACTACCCTAGGGTGGGGGCAGAATGCCAGGTCAAACCTTAGGGTAGGGCACAATCACCAATCAGGTTAGGGTCAGTAACATAATAATCCCCTAAAATATTTACATACACAGCAATACTCTACTTAGAAAACCCTAAAGTCTCTACGAAAAAGCTTCTAGAAACAATAGACTCATATAGCAAGGTGGCAGGCTACAAAATTAACACACAAAAATCAATGGCCTTTCTATACACCAGTAGTAATAAGGAAGAAATGGACATTAAGAAAACAACCCCATTCACAATAGTGCCACACAAACTCAAATATCTTGGAATCAACTTGACTAAAAATGTGAAGGACCTATACAAAGAAAACTATAAAATTCTGCTCCAAGAAATAAGAGAGGACACGCGGAAATGGAAGCACATACCCTGCTCATGGATTGGCAGGATTAACATCATTAAAATGGCAATACTCCCCAAAGCATTGTACAGATTTAATGCAATCCCTCTAGATACCCATGACATTCTTCAAAGAAGTGGATCAGGCACTTTTGAAATTCATTTGGAACAATAAACACCCTAGAATATCAAAAGCAATCATTTGGGAAAAAGAGTATGGGAGAAATTACTTTCCCCAACTTTAAACTATTCTACAAAGCAATAGTTATCAAAACAGCATGGTATTGGAATAAAGACAGGCCCTCAGATCAGTGGAATAGGCTTGAATACTCAGAGAATGTTCCCCAGACATACAATCACCTAAGTTTTGATAAAGGAACAAGAAATCCTAAATGGAGCAAAGAAAGCCTCTTCAACAAGTGGTGTTGGCACAAATGGCTAGCCACTTGCAAAAAATTGAACTTAGACCCCCAGCTAACATCAAGTACGAAGGTAAAATCCAAATGGGTTAAAGACCTCTATATCAGACCTGAAACCATAAGATATATAGAACAACACATAGGTAAAACACTCCAGGACATTGAGACTAAAGGCATCTTCAAGGAGGAAACTGCACTCTCCAAGCAAGTGAAAGCAGAGATTAACAGATGGGAATATATTAAACTGAGAAGCTTCTGCACCTCAAAAGAAATAACACCCAGGATACAAGAGCCCCCCACTGAGTGGGAGAAACTATTCACCCAATACCCATCAGATAAGGGGTTAATATCCAAAATATACAAGGCACTGACAGAATTTTACAAGAAAAAAACACCTAATCCCATCAAAAAATGGGGAGAAGAAATGAACAGACACTTAGACAAAGAAGAAATACAAATGGCCAAAAGACACATGAAAAAATGCTCCACATCACTAATCATCAGGGAGATGCAAATCAAAACAACTATGAGGTATCACCTCACACCTCAGAGATTGGCAGAGATCACCAAGAATGAGAACAAGTAGCGTTGGCAGGGATGTGGAGAGAAAGGAACTCATCCACTGCTGGTGGGAATGCCATCCAGTTCAACCTTTATGGAAAGCAATATGGAGATTCCTCCAAAAACTGGAAATCTAGCTCCCATATGACCCAGCTATACCACTCCTAGGAATATACTCTAGGAACACAAAAATACAATACAAAAATCCCTTCCTTACACCTATATTCATTGCAGCACTATTTACCATAGCAAGACTCTGGAAACAGCCAAGATACCCTTCAACAGATGAATGGCTAAAGAAACTGTGGTACATATTCACAATGGAATATTATGCAGCTATCAGGAGAGATGAAGTCATGAAATTTTTCTATACATGGATGTACATGGAATCTATTATGCTGAGTGAAATAAGTCAGAGAGAGAGAGACTCAGAATGGTCTCACTCATCTATGAGTTTTAAGAAAAATGAAAGACATTCTTGCAATAATAACTTTTAGACACGAAAGAGAGGAGGGCTGGAAGTTACAGCCCACCTCATGAAGCTCACCACAAACAGGGATGAGTTTAGTTAGAGAAATAACTACATTTTGAACTATCCTAATAATGAGAATGTACGAGGGAAATTGAAAGCTTGTCTAGAGTACAGGCAGGGGTTGGGTGGGGAGGAGGGAGATTTGGGACATTGGTGATGGGAATGTTGCACTCGTGATGGGTGGTGCTCTTTAAATGATTGAAACCCAAACACAGTCATGTATGTAATAAAGTTGTTTAAATAAAAAAATAATATGGCATTGCTCCTTTTACCATAGGCACACTAAAAAGGGAAAAAAAATTTTGTATAGAAACAAGCTCTTATCGATTAGGAATAAGAACTCATAGATTTTATAATACAGGGCACCTCACACCCTGAACATTTTTCATAGAAACTCGACTTAGACCACACAAGATTGGACACCGACTGTCCATCTACGAACCCTGGATCCCAACCTTAGAACTAACACAGTTCCCTACACCAGTACTAGGAATCAAACTCTCCCTTGGGGTATCCCCAATACCACTCCAACTTGCTTCAGGCGAGGTGCATATGACATCCTGATGATGAAGAAACAGAATAACAACTTGATCTAAGGGCGGTTCCCCAACCTCATCACCTAACGGTGAGATGAAATCAGAAGACTTCCTCAATAGATATATGATATATATGAGTATATATGAGTATATATAATTTATAATTTATATATCGACTTAACTATAATAAAAATCTGAAGAAAAATGGTCATGTAGCTTGAAAAAGAAGCTTGAAAGCTTTTACTGACTAGGCTTGGGTTTTGAAAGTTTGGAATCTCCTGTCTTTATCTAGTAAGTCTAGCTACTTACTTAAATATGTTTTTAGGTGATTATGAGTTCTTATAATTTTTGTAAGTTTATAAGTTCTCTCTATGTCTCTATTTATCCCTATTACTTTTCAGTTTTTAACCACTCTCTTATTCTCTTATTCCCTTATTCATAACTACCTGCATTTTTTTTCTCTAGCCAAAATATCTCACCTCTCAAATTTCCTTTATTCTATGTTGGGTTTATTTTTTAAAATTCTATTCCAATACTTTTTGAATAAAATAATGTAATGATATTATTAACATGTCAAAATTAAGTTAAGAAAACTGGCACAGAAAACAATTTAGAAAAGTATCTATTCTTATACCCTACCTATAAACCCTACCTTCCCTACCTATAAGAAAATGGCTTGACTTTAGAGTTACTTTAAATTTATCTTAATTTTATTGTGTCTGCTGGTGTTTGCAAACACTCCTGAGAATCTTTCCATAACTATTGCTTTCCATCAAATTTACCAGTGAAATTAGTGTGAAAACTCTGAATTATAGGTTCGGATTGAATCAGCATGTAGTAAGTTAGCACTAATTGATTTGACTGCAGATTAGAGTGAGAACATTTCTCAGAAATGTGTTGCTATCCATGTAGACATAGCCTTAGTATCAACTGACATTATCTGTCAAGGTCCACCACACTTAGAGAATGCAGTCTGATCATGAAATAGCAAAGGAAGTTTTTGATAGATGAAAACCTAAATATATTCATGTTCTTTAAAAAATAAATCTCTAGATAGGTCATTAAAAACAATTCCTCAAAATAGAAACTGACAAGTCAAGAAAGACAAAGTATGGCTCCATTGTTAGAGCTTGCTATGGCTCCCATACCATTAAAAAATGGATTTTGATCTGCTAATGAAAGTGACGTTTTGATTTTGCTGTCTCTTATCACCACCCTTCTTACTTTGGCAATTTGTAGTCAAAAAAGAACAAATCATCCAGATAATTTAAATATTGGCTTTGTCTTCCCTTCTGTCTACCTTTTCTAAATAGATGAACTGACAAGTGATGCCTTGGTTTATCTAATCTCAACAAATCTTTTTGCTCTGTTCAGTAATATCACTTGACACATTTCACAAGCTCACTTTAGTATGCAGAATGTTTCTCCACCCAGATTTTATATAATATGAATATATTATTTAGTATAGAACCTAACATATAATTAAAATGAAACGAAGTATTAAATTTTACTAATCATTCACAATTTTTAGAAAAAATAATATTATGTGATAATTTAAATAGTAAATTTAAATTTCCCTAAATTGTATTAATTAGCATAAATATTTAAATATAATTATGTGCATTTAGAATTTTAAAATTAGAGAAGTATATTTCTGTATACATATTTTAGAATATATTCTGTGTTTTGTAAAACATACCTCCTCACATGGTATAGTAAAGTAATATTTTAATTTAGAAATCTCAAGTTTTGTATTTATAAATTTAATTATGCTATTTAAATGCCATTTTGTAGACACTTCCTCTCAGGTTAAAAATAAAAAAGTCATAAACGTCTTTCTGTTTCTAGTAAGAGGATGTCAGAAATAGCTGTGTCTCCTCAGAAGTCTCTAGAAATCTTATCAAAGTGTAAGCATATGTATTTGATAAACTAAAGTGGAGAAAAATATAACATAATTGAAGTAGTTGGTGCCTAAGATGAAATCATTCAGGCAAACTGAATTAAATGCAAGCCTGATTCAAGGACAATTGAATGAGAGAATTCAATTCACTGACTCCGTACTTAGGAATCATTCCTATGGTGCTCAGAGAAAAAATATAAAATGGCTGGATTTGAAATGGGCTTGGCCTCATGCAAGTCAAGTATCTAGGCTCTCTCCCATTCAGAAATTCATTTTCCAACATAGCACAGTGACAAAAGAGATACCAAATTTTTCTGGGGGCAGAGTTACTTATTTAGGAGAAAAAAGAGGTTGTGAAAAGCAGCCTCTATTCTAGGAACTTTGTCTAGGATCTTGTTCTACTTCCAAATTCTTTAGATTGACACTCCACAATGTAGGTCCAGGAATCAAACTGCTACCCTTTATAAAATCAGGTAAGAAGACTGATATACCTAGAAAATAGTGTCAAAAACAAATTATTCAGGCATAGAAAAGTCCAACAGATATAAAACAAAATAGCAAAGCATTATGTATCTTTGAATAAAATAATTATTAGCTTAAATGAGTCAAAACATTAAACATTTTCCATGGCATTCCTAATTAAAAACATATTGCCAGTAATAATTATAATGGTTGAAGTAACGCAACTATTTAGTAACTGGACAATAAGTTAAAACCAAAACAATAAATTTTGGAATTTGAAGATCAGTTGTGGAAGGCAGTCAGAAAGTCAACACTAATAAAAAAGAAACAATAGAGATAAAAATGGATAGGATAAAATATTTGAAAAAATAATGGCTAGGAATTTTAGAAGAAAATAGAAGGGATGTATATCTGATACTAATATGATTCAGTGCCAAACAAATTCATTGTAAGACTCCACATCTAGTTAGATCATTATATAATATATGCAGAACAAAAATAAATTAAAAATTTACAGTAATAATAAGAACATTCACAATAAAGAACATTTTATGTTGATGATAGACTTATCAAGCAATATGCTAGGGACAATAAAACTGAGAGAGCAATTTCTTTTTAAATACAAAAACTCGTCAATGTGAAAGCATAATTATCTATAAATCAATTATGTCAGTTGGTAAGATGCTTGCTTTGCATATAGTTGATCAACCCTAGTTCTATTCCTTGCATCACAGCTGGTCTCCTGAAGCTGCCAAGAATAAGTCCTCGTACAGATCTAGGAGTCATCCCTTTGTTTCACCAGATGTAGCCTAAAAAAACAAATATATCCAACATGCGAGCCTTAGACGCACGCACGCGCACACACACACACACACACACACACACACACACACACACATTCATATATATTTTTTAAATATCCTTTCAGGCCACTGTAATCAAAACAGTGTGCTACTAAAAATATTCAGATCAATTAATATAATAGTGATAAATCCTCTAATTAATGTACAATTGGTTTATAACATATGGATGTTAAGAGAACACTCTTTGGAGTAAGTCAATGCCAGGGTAGTGGTAGGGTCTTTCCTGGTAGAGGTTTGCTTCCTGGTAATGTTATAGACAGTTGTGGTTGTTTCCATAGATGGTCAATGGTTCAGGAGTGTATGGGCAATGCCCATTCTTCTGAGGTCTGAGCCAAGTCATTATGCCAATGTTCAGGGTATAAGGCCAAACTGCATTACAAAATATGTGTTCCAATTGCTATTAAATAAGAATTTGTTTGCAAAAAAAAAAAAAGAATTTGTTTGCATTTGTAATATTTTCTCATTTTAATGTGCCTATGCAAAAGAGGAACAATGCCACAAGGTGCATTGGTGCCTCTGGGAACTGAGGGAAGAAGTCCAACAATCCCCTTAACTTGGTTCTAACATGAATTCTAATTCTATCAAAATTCCTTATTGAGGGACTGGTGAGGTGGCACTGGAGATAAGGTGTCTGCCTTGCAAGCACTAGCCAAGGAAGGACCGAGGTTTGATCCCCGGCTTTCCATATGGTCCCCCCAAGCCAGGGGCAATTTTTGAGCGCTTAGCCAGGAGTAACCCCTGAGCATCAAACGGGTGTGGCCAAAAAAAAACAAACAAAAAAAATTCCTTATTGAACAGATCACTAAGAAGAAAAAAAAAAAAAACAGTGAGCAAAATTGTCACTGTGTAAGAGGTTATTCAATGAGTTATAGCAGTTAAGGGAATACACCTAATATGTTTATTATTATACATCTAATATGCATACATCTAATAGTCAAGGGAGATATACATGTCCCTTTTATGTCATTAGAGCACAGGCAGGGGTGGGGTGGGAGGAGGGAGATTTGGGACATTGGTGAAGGGAATGTTGCACTGGTGAAGGGGGTGCTCTTTACATGACTGAAACCCAACCACAATCATGTTTGTTTGTTATCAAGGTATTTAAATAAAGATATTAATTTAAAAAAAGAAAAAGTTGGGGGATGGCGTTGAATTCAGGAATTCAGGACACCACTTTGGTCTGTGATTTGGCCTCCTGGAGTCTGCAAAATGACTCCCAGCAGTCCCATTACAGGAAATGTCTTTGATTGGAGACTTTTCATAAACCTAGTATGGTAGCAGGCACAGTTACACAGTGAAGGAAGGAGGAGGACAGGAGTCTGCTGAGAGTAGATAAATAGGAACAAAGTATTGGTTTCTTCTCAGGCTGAGAATCTATTTTTCACTTTGGGAACTGGTTGGCAGCTGGCTTGAATGGGGATAATAATGTGCTTCCTGAGGAGCCAAGAACTGAGGGTAAAAATGGTTAAATGTGGGGTAATAGGCGGTGAGGTTGAGGAAGTAAGGGACTAAGAATAAACTTCTGGGTGGTGAGCCAAGAGAGGAAGAAAAGTATATAGCATAGACATTCTGTATATGACAGATTAAACCCAATGATATCCTAATTAATTATCTATACTTTTTACAATGGACACTGGTGGGAAGGAAAGTTGCCTGTGATTTCCCGAAGCCAGCCCCTCTTTCGCTGTGTGGGGGTTGGAGAAAACCTAGGGTCCCCTTAAAACTCCTTCCATGCACCCACCTCGATGGCCACCAGGGCGTGTGCCCAGGGATGGCTCTGGAGTCCGGGAGGAAGTAAATGGAAGGCTGCTGGGGTGGCCCAAGCCCTGCAGCCCCCCTAAGCTTGGTAAAAAAAAAAAAAAAAAAAAAAAAAAAAAAGGCCTATCATTCCCCATGCTGGCAAAAGCTCCTGGCTCCCGTTCTTATGTATTATTGAGGAAAAACAATCATTGAGTTTTCTGGAACTGTAATGTATAGTATGTGACTATATTAAATACTGATTGAAATTAAAATATAAGAACTGTTGAACGTTTTACTAACTTTTGAAGAAACTATTAGCTTTTAAATTTTTCTTCCATTTATCATGTATATTTATTCATTTCTATTTAGTTACCATGATTTGCAAAGTTATTCTTGATTAGGTTTCATGCAGTGGATATTTCAACATTGATCCTTTCACCAATGCGCCACTGTCCTCTTTCCTCTACCAATTTCCCATTTCCTTCACACTGAACAACCTGCTTCTATGAAGAGTACTTTTTTTAATGAGTTGGCCCTGTGGTGTTCAGTACTCTGGCTAATAGGGTTTCATACATAACACTTAACAACCTTTCTGCTCCCCCTTCTCCCATTCTCTATTTAGTTTAGCACTTCCCATCACTATATTTTTTAGTCCCCTTCGCTGTTCATCTATCCATCCACTCTCAGCCTACTTATACTTCCTACTGAAAACCAGTTCTGGTGTCTTTTATTTATATAATCTTTGTGTATTTGTTATTATCCTGCTGTTTCTTTATATTTTGTATATGAAAGATTGTTCTGTATTGGTCCCTCTTTCTTTAACTGACTTACAATGGTTTTTTTAATCATTCTTTCAAATGTCTGGATTAAAGAAGCCCACAACAGGAGTGAACAATGAAAGAAAAAAGCAGTAGATTTTGAAATTCCAGAGACAGAGGAAAATACAATAAAATGAAAGGGAACCAGTACAGTTGAGGAATGCTACACAGAAGAAACCCAGTGAATAAAAACCTTGCTGGTATAAAAATGTTCAGAATCATCATATGATCTCAATAGATTATCAGAAATGACATGTACATTTGACAAGTGTACTAAAGAGACTCTCACTACCTGTCAGCTATTCTTCTGCTTTTATTGGGTTTCTCTTTATATCTTCATTTTTTCTCTTAAAAGAAACAATTCCCTGTCCTTCATTATAATAGCTTTAAAATGTAATATAATTACTTCAGTATAATACAGTTCAATTATAATATTTGTTAAGAAACCATTGCTATCTTTTCTCTAATAACATATACTGACACATTTCAAGGGAAATTAGTTTGAAGTGTCAGCAATGGCTACTTTAAAGTATTAAAGCTAGGTAAGCTTTGTCAATAATTATTACTTGAGTGCTGATTTCTTGCTGGGATATTAAAAGCTATGTATAGCGCAGAGTGTGCATCTTACAATAGCAGTCAAATAAATGAAATTATCTTGTTTGAATTTTGGTGACTGGGTAATTTTTTGTCCAAACTGAGACAACAAATATTTATAACAGTATAACAAATTTAAACAAATATTTGGGATCTCTATGTGACTCTTAGTAGAGGACTTATTTTCATATGTGATTTAGTTCCTGACACTACCAAGACAGCAAAATTTAAAAACATATATATGTATATGTCCATGTGGATATATATACTCAGTTTAAAGAGAAGATAATAATAACATGTTCATCAAAACCATTAAGTGACTAGGAGAAAATGTATTTATTTTAGAATGATCAATAAAATATAAAATTTTATTTTCTTTTAGATCAGATTTGTAAAATTTATATGTACTGTATAAATGTGTATTAAAATAAGTTAAATAGTTGCCAGTTTTATAGTCATAGTCATATAAAATATTTAATCAACTGGGTACTTAATATAATTACATCTTATAAAATTAGTTCATATCGGTATCAATTTGTTCTGCTTGTGCAGGAAAAATATGATCAATTGCATAATAAATTTTTAATAAATATATTTATATTCTGCTATGCTTTAGCCATTAATATACAGCATTAGGAATAAAAGGATTTATTTGCATTTATTCATTTGAAGCATGAAATCTGATTAGAATGTCATGGGAAAATTTTCTTTGCTGGAAAGGGGTATATACTTGAAGGATAGAAATCTCTTCAGTGCTAAAATTTTGTGATGAACTTTTGCATCTGTTGCTTATAAGAAGATTCATAAGTCTGGCCACAATGACAGAAACTTGACTCCACCTGAGTTGCAAGATGCATTTCCGAGAAGAGAATTGATACTGGTACTATATCTCAACCATATGTACACCTTATGCCAGTACCACCTGTTATTAGTTCTGGAGTAGAAACTAACATTCACTTGATTCCTTACATTTTTTAACATTCACTATATCTTCTTGAAACATATTTTATTTATAAAAAAAATTCTGAATCCTTGAAAAGACCACACGTTTTAGCAAATACAACAGAGTTCCTCATTTTTAAAGCTTATGATCACCTTATTAATCATATATTAAATTTTATACCAACACTTTAAAGAACTAAACAAATAAGTGTGTAGACTTCACTATTTGTTTAGTTCTTTAAAGGTGATGATCACCTGAATGTGTTTATTATATTTAGAATATATACTACAAATAAAGACCACATCAGTGATCTAAGACTGTCAAATAGATTTTCCACAATAAGATATATACAATATATGAAGGCTAAATTTTGTTAAAAACACCTTGAACATGTTATGACTTTTAAAATTAGCCAACCCTGAAAGGAACTTTTATAAAAATATGTATATTCATTTATATATGTACATAATTATGTACATTCTAATGTATAAATATATATAAATTTTTACACAGATATATTTCAATGAAACTTAAGTTCATAAGATTCTCTTTAATTGATTTAAATCATAATGATATTATCCAAGAGCTATTGGGTATTTTGAAAGCTTAAAATAATTTTATTAGCTATTTTTATAAATCAGAAAACTATATTACACCTCGAGCACAATTTCTGATAATGGTTTTATTTTTTTGTTTGTTTGTTTTGTAGGCATGCCTAAGTGTGTTTAGGACTTATTCCTGGCTCTGTGCTAAGGGTGTTTCTTATGAAACTCAGAAAAGCTATCTGTGGTGCTGGGGATTGAACCCAGGTCAGTTACATGCAAGACAGCAATTCAAATCTTTATACTATTTCTTTGGTCCTTATAACATGGTTTAGTTATAATTTAGTTGAACTGAGATTTTATAAAAGATTCTAACCTGAAAATATGCTTCTACCATACATAACACATTCAAATATTATATGAAAATATGTGGTTAGCATTGTGTGGGGAATTACAGTGGATCCATGAATGTATTATATTCACAATCTAAGTTGATAGACAGGCTACCATTTCTATAACTCTTACAGCACTGAATTTAGGACATAGGTATCATGGACCAAATTCTAGCATAGCAAGCAATAAATAAATAAATATATATAAATATATAAATAAAATAAACCCCATAATTCAGTGGTAGATGACTTGAGAATAAATCCTGTGGTGAGACATATGCTGAAAGAACATGTGAATTCATTTGAAGGGCAGAACCTTCTAAAAATTGTCAGACCACTATAAAATGAAAGTGTGTGCTTCCTTGTTCAAACGGAAAGAATTTCAAAAGAGTAATACCTGAAAGCTTTCTAAATGTGGGTGTTTTCTAAAGACAAGGTCCTGAATATTCCTCCAAGGCATATAAGCAGGGATTACTCTGTGAGGACTGTGACCACAAAATGGAAGCCCCAAGCCCTAAATTCAATGATCAGATTGGTTTTGTTCAGAAAAAAAAAAAGTAAAGTTTTAATGCAATAAAAGATGACATTTTTTTCTGTTTTTGTTTGTTTAGCTTTTGGGCCACACCCTGCATTGCTGGTTCTTTTTAAAGGGGGGCTTATGGGGGAAGGGGGAAGCATAACTGACAGTGCTCATGGTTTACTTCTGACTCTGCATTCAGAAATTACTCCTGATGGTGCTTAGTGGGCATGGATGCTAGGGATTGAGCAAACCTAATCTGCATATTACCTAAGAAAAAAAATGAAATTAACTGTGCTAATTGATGCCCTCTATGTCTTATATCTTCCATAATTAAAGCACACATACACCTCACTGACATTTCATGTATTCAATCATTACTAAGGTATTCATAAATTGATAAAACAAAAAACCTTAAGTGTATGTTGGATGAAAACTTTTTCACCATATATGTATATATATACATATATATATATATACACTTCCTGAAATGTAAAGTATTACTTGATTTCATAATGAAGCTTTAGTGCTAATTGGAGTATGTTGCACTCTACCAAATTAGTCACAAAGGGTAGGGTTTTTTTGTTCGTTTGTTTTTGTCTTTTTTACTTAAAAAGCCCATATACCTATAAGCTACAAATCTACAAATTTATCTTCTTAATTTTTCACCTTAAGCCCAAAGGAATATCCTCTGTTAGGGAAATAAATATTATTTAAATATTAATTCAATCACAATTAATTTACTATGTTCAGGCCATAATATACTTCCAATATCTATAACAGAAAACAAAGACATCATTTGTAAAAAATAAACAAAGAGTCAGTTTTAAAATTTAAGCTTATGGAATATTTGTTGGTTACTACGGGGTAACAAGAAAGATTTCTCTAATATAGACTGATACCATGATGGAAGAGTTTATTTAGAAGAATAAAGAATTCAAAGGGATATAATGTAAACATTTCTACCCAGGATCCAATAAATGGAAGTATTTACTCCATGAGAATACCATGTGTAGCCCCCAACTCAGATTATTCTATCTAAACAAAAATAAATGGAACAAATTCTGGACCTTCCATTAGTAGGGATCTCTTTAATTTAATTAATTTTTTTATTTGTGGTCATATCTGACTATGTTCAGGGTTTACCCTTTTCTCTGTGTCAGGAATTACATTTGGCAGTGCTCAGTGGACTATACATAATTCTGGGTATCATATTGGGACCAATCACATACAAAGCCAGTATCTTATTGTAACATATCTGATCTTAAGGATCTTTTTCACCCTTCCTATCCTTGATTACCCTAAAGCAATAATCTTAAGATTATTTTCTTTATTTCTATCTTTTACCCTAACTCCTCTGTATAATTTTAAAGTGTTTTTTTTAAATTTTCAGTGTTTATTCTCTCCCAATCCAGTTTCTTATCAACAATATATAAATATAATTTAATTTAGGTAAAATATTACTATATAGTCTGTTGCATTAGAGCCCTTTAGATGGGCTTAGATGGAGGGACCCTTCTCTGCCGTCCCAGGACATGTGGCTGCATACCCCTCCTGCTGGCAGGTCATCAGGTTCAGGTAGAGGCGAGTAAATCATCCACACAGGCTCCAGGAAATATCAACTTTATTCATGCCCTAGCCACCACATGTGTGTGGCCTATCATAACCATTTATACTGGATCCTTATTCAGCCCTGCATTGTACCTTATTTCTCAGCCATCTCCTTCTCCTGCTTTCTCCTCCATGCTGCATCCAGGAAGTTTTTTACATGGAAGAAGTTTGTTGGAATAACAACCAATGGAGCGCCATCGATGACAGAGAGGAAAAATGGACTGGTGGCACTTGTTCAAAAAAAACTTGAAGAGGAGGGTGTAAAGAAGGCCATTGCTCTTCACTGCATTATCCATCAGCAGGCCATTTGCACTAAATGCCTGCAGTGTGACAGTGTGATGTCTGTTGTTGTGAAATGCATCAACCAAATCAGATCCAGGGGCTTAAAGCACAGGAGGTTCGTGCTTTTCTAGAGGAAATGGAGTCAGAATATGGAGGTGTGCTCTATTTCACCGAGGTACTTTGGCTCAGCAGGGGAAATGTCCTGAAAATATTTTTTTGAGTTGAGAGAAGTGAAAGCCCTCATGGAGAAGGATGGGAATGCTGTTTCTGAGTTGAGTGATCACAAATGGCTCATGGACTTAGCTTTTCTTGTTGACATCACACATAAGCTGAATGTACTAAACAAGATGTTCAAAGCCCCTGGGCAGCTTATTAGTGCTGCCTATGACAATGTGAGAGCATTCTCCACAAAACTTGTGTTATGGAAACCCCAGCTCTCTCAGACAAACCTTTGCCATTTCCCAGCATGCAAGGAACTTGTGGATGCAGGCTTACCATTCAGTGGTGAAAAATATGCTGATGCTATTTTTAAGCTAGAGAAGGAATTTGATCACATATTTGCAGGCTTCAAAAAGCACAGAGCCACTTTCCAAATTTTTGTGGCCCCTTTTCCTTTGATGTGCAAGATGTCCCTCCTGTGCTTCAAATGGAGCTCATTGACCTGCAATGCAACTCTGATCTCAAAGCCAAGTTCAGGGAGATTAGTGGAAAAGCAGACATGCATGGGCAATTTTTGAGAGAATTGCCCCCCAGCTTCCCTGAGCTTTCCCAAATGTTCAAGTGCACCATGTGTCTTTTTGGGAGCACATATTTGTGTGAAAAGTTATTCTCCACATTGAACTTCGAAAAGTCAAAGTACAGGTCTAGACTTAATGATGATCATCTTCAAGCCATACTAAGGGTCTCAACTGCTTTCTCTCTAAAGCCAAATGTGGTTCAGATTTGTGAGAAGTGCTGTCAAGTCTCTGGCAGCAAGGAAATAGGCAAAATATGCCATGTTCAGAAGAACTGTTCATGATCTTCACTCAATATTCTATTCATGTTCAGAAGAAATAATTAAAACTGTTAATAATGACGTTTAAGGACTTTTTTTTCCTATGAAATCCCTTATGAGGCCCTGCCTCACCCCGACTTTGCATCATACTGCCCCCAGGTAAATTGAGTTTGAGACCCCTTGTCTAATACAAACCATTGATTAATTTAGTAAGATGACATATTATAATTGTGTTACCCTTATCAGTTAGTATGACATATACCGGTATCTTTTTAGTAAAATATAGTTCTAAGTTTAAAAGTTGGGCAGTTCCACCTTTATTATAATTTTCTTTAAACTACCTGATAATTATATACTTTGCCAAAGATAACTTATACAATCTATTTTTCAACATTAAAAAATAAAGCACTTATTTGGGATATGTGCTATTAGCTACTTATTATTTTATCAGGCATAAATAGAAAAATCTGAGATTATCTCTTTTATGCCCATTTTACAGGAAGCATAAATAAAAGATGACAAGATTTAATTATTTATGAATTACTTTATAGGAAATGGTTGATTTAGGCTTTTAGTCCTAATATTTTCATCACAGATAACACCGATAATTCTCATCACTACATTTAAAGCACCTTCATACATAAAATTAAAAATCTTTCACAAGAGGTGACATCAATATCTGTATTCACAAATCACATCTGAAGAAAGCATATTTAAAATAGCTAAAATATTTTGGAACATCTTAATCTCCAAAATAAATTAGTAAATAATAAACTGAATATACTTAAAATATTCTTATTCTTTTCTAATATGTGAATATAAGAAACATGAGTTATTTTTAAATTATATATAAAATAAAAAATACTAAAATATTTTAGAGATATTTCTGAGGAAAAGTATTAATACTTTGATGTCATTCTTTTTAACACCCAAATAGATATAACTAAATCAAAACAGGAAAAATAAAAATGGCACAAAATATATACCATACATGTAAACATTATTATTTTAATGTAAATATGTTTTCCACAGTTTAAGTATTTATTCAAATATTAATTTTTGATTTAATTTTTTAATAATTTTATTGTGACCAAAGTGGATTACAAATCTTTCACAGTAATATTTTAGGTATATAGTGACATTGAATCAGGGGGTTTCCCACCACCAGTGGTGTCCTCCCTGCACCCCTGTTTCTAGCATGCATCCCATATTCCCCTCCTTTGCCCTTAGGGCTACTAGTATAAGTGGTCCTCTCTGTGTATCACTAGTTGTAGAATGTGTATTGATTCTGTTGTCATTGACTTTGAATTTAGTGTTTAAGTTTGATCATTTTTTAATTTCTATTCAATGTTCATATTACTGTTTGGTCTTGGTACCACTCATTCTTTTTCCCTCAATTTATGAAGCAGATGACTCAAGTTATGTGGTTCATCAGGAAGAGTCTGTCTAGAGGTTATAGATATTAATTTAAAAGAAGAAAGGGAAAGAAGAAAAACATAACAAAAAGACAAAAAATAAAAACAAACAAAAAACAAAACAACAAATAAATCAAACAAAAAAACCAAAACAGTGACAACAAAAAAGCACCATAGCAATAAAGACAACAACCAAACAATAACCACAAGCATGAAATAAAAAAAAAAGAAGGAAAAATAATTATGCTTCCCCCCCTTTTTTTTTTTTTTTTTTTTGCATAGGCACAGTAAATATTGGGGAGATTAGAAAGGAAATTCCCTTGACCTAAGATATGCAGGGATTCTCCGCCCTTGAAGCATACTCTCATGGGAATAACTACAGGCTCCATACATGCTCTTTTTCACACACCCCAGGTCTTTTTAAGGTGCGAGGAAACTTTCCACTCAGTTGTTGATTATAAAATCATGCTTCTGTAATTAGCGATCTTGGTATTTACACAGGTCATAGGATAAAGTCAAGAATAGTGTCTTTCTTTATGGTTCTAGAAATTCTGTAACATCACTGCTGTTTTAATCTGTCTTCTGTAATTAGTGGTCTTGGTTTCTGCACCAATCCTAGGATGAAGCTTAAGATAGTCTTTTATTATGTTTCCAGAAGTTCTGCTCCATCTCATTCGTCACAGTCAGATCTCTGGAATTAGAGATCTTAGTTATTGTACAGATTATAGGCCGAAGCCTAGGTTAGGTTCTCTCTTATTGGTCCCAGGATAAATTCTGCCCAGTCATGGTTGTCAAAGTCAGTCTTCTGTATCAATCTTGGTTTTTACCCAGATCAAAGAATGATGTGGCTTCTGATTTCATCTTACCATTAGGTGATGATATAAGGAAATATGCTAACTCAACCATTTCTTTTTTTTTTCTTCAACCATTTCTTAAGAGCTCAGACTCATCCTATTAGGGTCACACCTCTAACAACAATTTAAGAATATATCACTAATGTATGTCTTTATGTGGGAATGAGAATATAAACAGAGGACTCCTCTCTGAGTGCCAAACCTAAATTGTTGACAATCCATTCCTGAAGTGTATATAGCCCCTCCAAATACTATCCCTACTTCCTTCAGAAATCCTTCTATCCTTTCATCCCCTGATCCCTATCCAATATCACTCCTTATTAAAAGCCATTTACCATCAGTTCTTAACTCATAGGTACTGAGACTGACCTCCTGCCCCAATAAACCACCACCCAGCTCCCAAGAAAAAGGACACCCTCTCAGCCCCACATCTTGTCCCCCAGCAAGAAAAAACAACCAACACTCCTACTGACTCATGCTTTGTGGCCCTCCTTCTCAACCCTCTCCCCAAAATGTAAACTGTGGAAAACTGTGGAATGAGACTGGGCTCTGATTCAGAAGAATCCCTAGTGCAAGAACTCTACCCGATCCCTTTCTGCTGCAAATCATTTCTCAAACTAAACAAGACCAGGGTGTGTGATGAAAATGTGCCCTGGATTCCACCACACACACACACACACACACACACACACACACACACACACACACACACACACACACACACAAGAATATTTCAAAAGACTTAACAGGGAAGCCTCTATTTCCTTAATATGTTTAATACTTCTATAATATAACCTCTTAGTCTGTTTATTCCCAAAATTAAGGTAGTATCTTACATCACTTTTTTCTTTAATTACTTTTTAAAATTTATTTTAATTTATTTCTTCTATTATTTATGTGTGTGTATTTTTTTTCTTTTCTTCTCTTCTTTAACTTCACCTTTTTTTTGTTTTGCTTGGTACAAAAATTACAAGTACAAAAATTACAAGAAAAAGTCTTGCTTGGGATAAAAGCCTAGGCCAAAACCAGGTCACAGAGATGATGTAGCCTGACATTCTCATCCCCAAATGCACCAGCAATATAATATAGCACCATTCCTTTTTGTAAAGGCATACCAAAAAAGGGAAAATTTTATGTACAGGAACAAGCTCTTATCTATTAGGGATAAGAACTCATACATTTTATTATGAAGGTGCCTCCTAGCCTGAACATGTATTATGTGGACCCAACTTAGACTCCATGTGATCAGACAGGAACCATCTAATCCTAAACCCTAGATCTCAGACATAGAACTGACACAGTTCTCTGCAACAGCACAACAGCATTAGGAACCAAAATTTCTTCTGGGAAATCATTAATACTTTTCTGGCACCAACATGAACCACTTTTGATATAAATCATGACAATGAGGAATGGCAACAACTTAATCTACTTTTGAATTAATTTTTTGGGGGGTCACACCCGGCAATGCTCAGGGTTATTCCTGGCTCTACACTCAGAAATCGCCCCGACAGGCTCAGGGATCTGAACCAAAGTCGTTCTGCATGCAAGGCAAATGCCTTACCGCTGTGATATCTCTCTGGCCCCTAATTTTTGAATTAATTTTAACTAATTATTTTAACTAATATTAAATAATAGAATCTTAACTAATTATTTATATATTCTAACAACATTTGACTTGAGGCAAAAATAACTGAAGAGTAAAATTTTTAGAAAAGCTTAGTCACACAAAACCTTCAATTATCTTAGTCAAATACTCTGAGAGTAAATTCTGACTCATCTCTGGTACTCTCTATGATGTATTATTGTTTCATTTAAAGCTAATTTAAAGTGAAATTTTAAAACCACCGGGTAGCATTTAGATCAAGTTATCACAGTGCAAAAGAGATAGGATAGCATGTAGGATGCTTGCCTTGCAGAAGGTAAATGAAGTTCTATCATCTGTCTCCTACATGATCCACCCAGCCCACCAGGAATGATCTCTGACCAGAAAGCTAGAAGTAAGCCCTAACAACTGCTGACATGCCCTCGAAACAAAAATATTACCACAAATATAAGAATATAAGATAAAAATGAGCATATTCCTCTGAAGCATGAGTGAGCTTTATCTACCAATGGCCATTTGGATATTTTGTGAGGTTTTAAATTTTTTTTTTGGTGATTTCAGGCTGTATGAAGTGTTTTTTTTTTTTGGCACTGTGCTCAGAAGTCACCATTGGAGGTGAGTGGAAGTATCATATACAGAGCCATTACCAAGGGTCAAACCAGAGTCAGCTATAGGTGAGGCAGGTTCTTTTGCTGTATCTCTCCTGATAAGGATATTTGGAAATAACTGGACCATACAGTGCAGCTAAACAGACTGCAGTCATCCTATGAGAAGCATTTCTGTCTGTCTAGTCAAATACCAGGGCCAGACCTGATTTTACATGGTTTCATGCTTTGCTGTGTCATTGTTTTTCTTTGTTCCCATATAAAGGAATAATGACATATAAATATTACTCCTGTCACCCATTCATCACTGTTAATATCTCTTACTTGAAATGTAGAAATGAGCAACTTGGATAAAGATTAGGGTTTCCAGTAGCAGCATCAGAAATTCTAAGGAAGACCATTCAGGGACTTAGGCATAATCACAAGCACAATAACTTGGAAGAAGTAATAAATTTAGCCGTGAAATTTTCTCAGAATACAAAAATATCTAGAATCTTCACAGACTAATGCTATGGATTAAATGTTTATGTTCCCTAAAAGTCACATCTTGAAGTTCCAGCATGATGATATCTGATGGTAAGTATTTAGGAAGTAATGAGGTAAGGGTGGTCATTAGATCAGTTTCATGAAATTAGTGTCTTTATAAAAGGAAAATAAAGAAGAAAGGTCTTTCAACCCCTCTGTTTGTATTGAGAAGGTACAGAGAAGGCAGCTGTCTGCAAACCAAGAAGAGAGTCATCATCATCACCTGATTGTACTAGCACTCTGATCTCAAACTTCCAGCATCCAAAACTGTGAGACAGTTGTGGTGTGGATCACCCAGGCTATATATTATAGATAGATAGATGATAGATAGATAGATAGATAGATAGATAGATAGATAGATAGATAGATAGATAGATAGATAGATAGATAGATAGATAGATAGATAGATAGAGCAGTCTGAGGAAATAACAAAAATTTAATCCAATATTCTAATAAAGAGGGCAATATTATCTTCATTTTTTCCATTATTCCACATTTTTGTACCTTTAGAATAGTGACTATAAAATTATTTGAGAAGGATTTTGTATAAGAACTAAATAAGCAAGTATATGTAAACAATTTAGAAATGTGCCTTGTGCAAAAATGAGTAATGTTTATTACTTGACTGTATTGCAAAAAAATGTAGAAAACCTGAATAATTTATAAAAAGTTAAGTGTGTGTGTGTGTATCTATGTAAGCATGCCCAAAGTAACTTGAAAAAATTAAAACAGGCAAAGAGAATCTTCAATTTCTTATTTTTCTTGTGTAGGAGTTAGTAAAAAATCATTTCATTGACTTATTTAGTTTGGTATTATTTAAATTTTATATTCATGTTTTCATTTATACATGATTCTGAATATGTATTATTTATAAATATGAACTATAAAATCTGTATTATCTTTTTAAATTATAATCAAAGGTTTTATTTTATAAACCACCCTACACAGAATTCGGAAAGACTCTGAAGTATAGATTATTTAAATACTATACTTAAATCAATCACATCTACAGTTGCTATATTGCACAAGAAAGAATGATGCAGTCTACATGATAGCTACTTTTCAAGTATTGAATTGCATTGACCAGATAAAATAAATAGAAGGAAGAGAAAGTAAATGAGAGTGTCTATAAAACAAAGAGATTCCTTTTATACAGAAGGCAAACTTCTAATAAAAAAGGCATTCAAGATATCTGAGATCCTTTTATATAGGTATGGCAAGTTTTATAATGCATTAAAATACTTGGAGAGCACAACTTAGCATTTATTTTAGTCCTAGTATATGATCTCTATTGATGTGACCAGAGCAAAGACCAGCAGAGAAAGGATCCATCTGTCTGCTTTACGATTTGATTCTTTCCACTGTTTATAAAAGACTTAAAACCAAACCTGAGTGTTTGGAAATGTGGGTAAATAAAGTCAGGTTTTAAATGCTTGATTCTTCATGTTTTGATTTGTTTTACTTCCAACATTCCTTTTATATTTTGGTATAATTTACATGCAGTAAATGCACAGGTTTCAACTGTGTTGTTTGGTAATTTGCAAAAAGTGTATCCACTAGGTAATCATCCCTCCAGTCAACTCAGATTTCAATCACTCCTGATTTTCACTACCAATAAAAATTACATAGACACCTTCTTATATTTATCATCACAGAATTCAAACAACTTATTTTGTATTTTTTGTTTGTTTTTTTGTTTTTTGGGCCATACCCATTTGGTGTTCAGGGGTTACTCTTGGCTAAGCGCTCAGAAATTGCCCCTGGCTTGGGGGGACCATGTGGGATGCCAGGGGATCGAACTGTGGTCCTTCCTTGGCTAGCACTTTCAAGGCAGAAACCTTACCTCTAGCACCACTTCTCTGTCCCCTATTTTGTATTCTTTTAAATTTTTTATTTGGGGGCCGGACCTAATCTGCCAGTGTTCAGGATTTTCTCCTGGCTTTGCACTCAGGGATCACCCTGGAATGCTTGGGAGATCATGTAGAATGCCAGGGACCCTATCTGGATTGACATGTACAAAAAAGTACTTTATTCTCTTTATTAAGTCCCTGATACCTTTACCTAAGTTCTTTTACTTAATGTATTATATTTTTCCCACTTGAATTTTTTTTATTAACAATTTTTATTTTGACGAAAGTGGATTACAAATCATTCACAGTAGTATTTTAGGTACATAGTGACATTGAATCAGGGGCATTCCCACCACCAATGTTGTCCTCCCTCCACCCCTGTTCCCAGCATGCATTGCATATCCCCTTTCCTTTTCCCCCCGGGCTGCTAGTACAAGTGGTCCCTTGTGTCTAGCTTGTTGTAGATTGGGTATCAATTCTGTTGTAGTTTGCTCTGGACTTGGTGTTTAAGTCTGATCATTTTTTATTTCTACTCAAATTTCATAAGACTATTTGGTCTTGGTGCCCTCCATTATTTCCCCTTCAATTTGTCAGGCAGAACAAGATGGCACAGATTTATGTGATTCTGTTTGAAGGTAAGAAAAAAAGAAAAGAAAAAAATTCATCCACTGTTTTGGAAATATGGAAAAATGTTTTTTTTCTTTAATATTGATACTGATCTATTAGGTATAGTATCACAATTTGATGATATATTTCTCTGGATATTTAAGGTTATTTTTCCAGCATTATAATATAATGAACTATTCAACATAGCACTGGAAGTACTTGCTATAGCGATTAGGCAAGAAAAAGATATCAAGGAAATCCAAATAGGAAAGGAAGAATTCAAGCTCTTGCTGTTTACAGATGACTTGATACTCTACTTGGAAAACCCTAAAGTCTCTACGAAAAAGCTTCTTGAAACAATAGACTCATACAGCAAGGTGGCAGGCTACAAAATTAACATACAAAATGCAATGCCTTTCTATACACCAATAGTAATAAGGAAGAAATGGACATTAAGAAACAACCCCATTCACAATAGTGCCACACAAACTCAAATATCTTGGAATCAACTTGACTAAAAATGTGAAGGACCTATACAAAGAAAACTATAAAACTCTGCTCTAAGAAATAAGAGAGGACACGCAGAAATGGAAGCACATACTCTACTCATGAATTGGCAGAATTAACATCATAAAAATGGCAATACTCCCCAAAGCATTATAGAGATTTAATGTAATACCTCTAAATATAGCTATGACATTCTTCAAAGAAGTGGATCAGGCACTTTTGAAATTCATTTGGCAATAAACAACCTAGAATAGCTAAAGCAATCATTGGGGAAAAGAATATGGGAGGAATAACTTTCCCCAACTTTAAACTGTTCTACAAAGCAATAGTTATCAAAACAAAGCATGGTATTGGAATAAAGACAGGCCCTCAGATCAGTGGAATAGGCTTGAATACTCAGAGAATGTTCCTCAGACATATAGTCACCTAATTTTTGATAAAGGAGCAAGAAATCCTAAATGGAGCAAACAAAGCCTCTTCAACAAGTGGTGTTGGCACAACTGGCTAGCCACTTGCAAAAAATTGAACTTAGACCCCCAGCTAACATCAAGTACGAAGGTAAAATCCAAATGGGTTAAAGACCTCTATATCAGACCTGAAACCATAAGATATATAGAACAACACATAGGTAAAACACTCCAGGACATTGAGACTAAAGGCATCTTCAAGGAGGAAACTGCACTCTCCAAGCAAGTGAAAGCAGAGATTAACAGATGGGAATATATTAAACCGAGAAGGTTCTGCACCTCAAAAGAAATAGAACCCAGGATACAAGAGCCCCCCACTGAGTGGGAGAAACTATTCACCCAATATCCATCAGATAAGGGGCTAATCTCCAAAATATACAAGGCACTGACAGAACTTTACAAGAAAAAAAATCTAATCCCATCAAAAATTGGGGAGAAGAAATGGACAGACACTTTGACAAAGAAGAAATACAAATGGCCAAAAGACACATGAAAAAATGCTCCACATCACTAATCATCAGGGAGATGCAAATCAAAACAACTATGAGGTACCACCTCACACCCCAGAGATTGGCACAGATCACTAAGAATGAGAACAAGCCGTGTTGGCGGGGATGTGGAGAGGAAGGAACTCTTATCTGCTGGTGGGAATGCCGTCTAGTTCAACCTTTATGGAAAGCAATATGGAGATTCCTCCAAAAACTGGAAATCGAGCTCCCATACGACCCAGCTATACCACTCCTAGGAATATACCCTAGGAACACAAAACTAAATACAAAAACCCCTTCCTTACACCTATATTCATTGCAGCACTATTTACCATAGCAAGACTCTGGAAACAACCAAGATGCCCTTCAACAGACTAATGGCTAAAGAAACAGTGGTACATATACACAATGTAATATTATGCAGCTGTCAGGAGAGATGAAGTCATGAAATTTTCCTATACATGGATGTACACAAAATCTATTATGCTGAGTGAAATAAGTCAGAGAGAGAGAGAGAGAGAGAGAGAGAGAGAGAGAGAGAGAGAGAGAGAGAGAGAGAGAGAGAGAGAGAGAGAGAGAGAGAGAGAAAGAGAAACACAGAATGGTCTCACTCATCTATGGGTTTTAAGAAAAATGAAAGACATTCTTGCAATAATAATTTTCAGACACAAAAGAGAAAAGAGCTGGAAGTTCCAGCTTACCTCAGGAAGCTCACCACAAAGAGTGATGAGTTTAGTTAGAGAAATAACTACATTTTGAACTGTCCTAATAATGAGAATGTATGAGGGAAATGGAGAGCCTGTATAGAGTACAGGTGGGGGTCGGGTGTGGAGGAGGAAGACTTGGGACATTGGTGATGGGAATGTTGCACTGATGATGGGTGGTGTTCTTTACATGACTGAAACCCAAACACAATCATGTATGTAATCAAGGTGTTTAAATAAAAAAAATTGAAAAAAATTCCTCATAAGGCAAAATGTAATTACTATTATCAACTTATGAGGATATGTTGATATATCACAGTCTTATATTAAGAACAGAAAATCATAAATGATTTTTCTAGAATCTTTAGTACTTCTTAAACTTTGTCTCTTTGCAAACTATTTTTACCTAAACACTGCAAGGTGAACACTACTGAAACACCTAGGATTTATTTTCTGGTTAATATTGAATTAAGTTCTAGACATTATACATTCAGAAACCTTGCCAAATATTTTGAAGTCTCCAGATTTAGTTACTAAAAGTATATGTGCATAGTTTAAGCTAGGATATAATATATATTCACAAAATTGATTAGTGGAATAAAAAACAAAATTTTGTTTCATGATTACTCAATAGGCAATATGTCTATAACTTCTTTAACTGGCTGTTCATTTTTTCAATTTAGAAAAATCTGTAGGGTGAGTCACAATACAACTATGTTATCTGCCCATTTCAGTAAAATTTTCCATATCTCACAAAATACATTTTGCACAAAATATACTCTATATATTTCTGTTAGTGCTTTGCATGTCTGTTGTCCCTCACAACAATATATGCCCAAGAGCATTTTTCTATAAAAGTTGAGCACAGAGACAGTTCATAGAAACTAAATGAAATTTGTTTAAGTTTTTTAAAAGGTGCATAAAATTACTACAAAAATACCTGACTTATTTCACTATGGTCTTACTCTATGTTAATCTGTAATGCTTGTAATTTTGACATTTCTTCAAAGCATTGTTAAAATGTGGGCATTGTCATAATTTAAGTGATAAAGATATCATGACTTGAGGCAGTTAGTAAATGTCAGGCTTGGAATATGGGCTTCTTTTGTTTCCAAAGCTTGAAAATGCGTGTAGTTGATAAGAGCCTGCTAACAGAACTCAGACTTCCCACAGTTGTTTCCCAGCCTACCTCTATCAGCTCCATAGCATAAACTAATTCTTATGAAAAGAAAGCAAAAACAAAACAAAACAAAACAAAAAAACAAAAACGAAACCTTTTACTCAGTGTCTTATTAGTTTTCTAGGTATTAATTTCTTACCTTTCAATTTAGCAAAAGTTACTTACTTGTTGATTATAAACAGCTTCTAGTACTCAATGTATACAGAATCAGGACTTGATCATGGTAATTACTATGCATTATTATATAAAATTTCAATGCTTATTTTGCAACTTTGCTTTAATTCTTCAATGCACCACAAACCTACAATATGTTCTTTTCCTTCAGTTACATTGCACAGTGTTTACATGAACTCTCCCTACTCTCTTGAGATGATCAAATCTCTCTACTACTAAGCTCATGTGAAAACTGTGCAAGCCCTTGCAGGTTTAATTCTGTGCTACCTAAACAATAGAGATGAAGAGATGAGGAAGTTGACTATTTCTAGAAAGGAACAGAGCAAAGAAGTGAATGCTTTCTGGAATCATATATCATAATGCTATAAAGGCAATTTGTTACTTTACTCTTTTGGGTGGAATATTGTGTTTTGAGTAAAGAAAGAAATTGGTAAAGTAACATTAGCTAATTCACTACAAGCATTAGATGTATTAAGTTTAATGTAGATTTAAAAAATAATGAGATTCAGGAGGTGGATAGGAAATAGATCTACATTTCAATGACATTGAATAGTAGCTCTGTTTTGGGAGGGTCGTTTTATCTTTCAATGGTGGCAGGTGTAAAATACAAGGAGAACATACCTGAAGGACATTGCAAAAACAAAGGAAATTCTTAAACAGAGACTTCTTGAACACTGGAATTTACCAAGATGATTTGTTGTCTTTCAATATGCAATATCCATTTGTTAACTATGACCAAGAATGAGTTTCTTACCTAATTAGTGCAATAACTCCCAGTAATCTTGATTTGTTACGCCCTACAATTTACTCTTGATTTTAAATAAAATATTAAAACGTGTGACTGTTTTTATATTATCAGCCTTAAAAATCTCACTAAGTTATTTTAATCAATATACTTGTTTTAAGTAAAAGCCATTTAATCTCCTGACTTACACATTAACCTTCCATTAAGTATTAGTGAAGAAGTTAAATGCACCTTAGTCAATAATGCTAATGTAGGAACTGTTGTATTACCTATGGAGAAATGCGTATTCATATTATGTTAAAGTGGCTATCCCTAACGATTAGCCATTATGTGTCAGGAAAGTGATAATAAATTTGAAATATTCCACAAGAAAATGAATTATAATGTTGAAACTGAGTTCTCTGTACTGTAATAATTTTGAAATGAGGTCATCTGCTCCTTCTGGTCAGTGCCTTTTAAGGCAATGATATTGAAGTGATGAAGACACCCTCAGTGACACTTTAACCTCACCTTGAAGTTTTACATCTTGGTGAGTAATAAATGAGGCTGCTAATTGAAGCAGAGACATATGAATCTATCCTATGAAAGTGTTTTAGCAAGAACACATTTTGTATAAATAATGTGCCAATATATGTAAGCCGATTACAGTAATGTAGAATTTCTTTAGACTTAAAGCCTAGGTTACATTTTTAGTTTATCATAAAGTGTTACTTATTTTAATTCTCTTTTCTTCACATTCTTAGATATTTCTAACCATCTACTTTCATATTTGTGCATCATCAAACCCTACTTTGCAGTAAAATAATCAGTATTGATTTGAATATGGGTTTGTAGAAGCCTACGGATATATATTTACTTTCTCACTCTGAAAACTTTAGCTGATAAAGAAGCTTACTACAAGTTGTTAAAAAGAACTATACTCTAAATAGCAGTTTTCAGATAACTTTGGTTATTGTTGCAATAAAATGTTTATTCTTAATATTTTGTATCTACAATTTTTATTCAAGTTAGTTTCTTTGATATAGCAAATATGATTAAATTATTTAAGAAAAATATCTAAGGAAGTTTTCCCAAATGAGTTCAAAATAAATATTGTTCTTGTTTTTTCACCTGTAGGTGTCCTTTCAGTACCCTATGAAAAGGTCTAACATTGGATATTTGTTAGTAAGTTATATATAATCTATTACTTTGTACTATATAATGTATAATAAAATATAAAAATATATACAAAACAAGAAATATACAGAATATATAGGTAGCTTCAAATTTTAGTTCTCCCTCAAAGTATCATTGTATCTGTTTCTCAGGTAAATAAACTATTTTGCTTTTGAGCAACATTATAGAAGTTTTATACTTATTCCCACATATATTGTAATTAGCATAACTCCAAAATTATTTTACTCTGTTAATAAGTTAATTTGAGTATTTTATTTACATTGCACTCTTTTTGAAAAGTGTGTTAAAGAATTTTACTGAAATTTTACTGAAAGTTACTGAAACTTTTTATTAATTTTTTGTGGGTTGAATCATTATTATTTTATAAACTTCACAGTATTAAGTTTCAATAGTGATAATTATTAAAGTAAATATAAACTTTACATATTTCCATTAGCATTCATATACAAGATTAACTGTTAATCAAAGGAAGATTCTATATAAGAATAAGAAACATGATTTTTATTGTCAATATAGATTTTTAATCTCAACACAGTGTTGTAAATAGCAGCTAATATACTTTACATATATTTATAATATTACTAAGATAATGACTATGATATGATTTAATCACAACCATTCTTTCTCAATATATTGTCCTGAAATTTCTACTTTCCCCCTACATTTTCCTATGTCCTCTGAGTCTTGATTTAACTTTATAATACTTTGCTGCATCCACTCTAATCTGAGACCTCCACCCCTTCTCTACATAGTGTATCTTATTCTGAAAACTTTCCCCATCCTACTATTCTTAATTTCTCTAGTATCTCAACTTTTACTCTTAATCAATACTTTCATTCTGTTTTATTCTTAACTCTTCAGTATTTCTACCTGCCTCTTAGGTGCACAAACTAAAATGAACTTACCAGTATTTAACTTTATTGACTTGACTACTATCATGTGAAGCCTGGTGATAAAATAATAATTCATGCATGATAAAAAGCTTTGAGTTAGTTTAATAAAATGGAAGCAGCTAACTTGGTAAAATTATAGAATAAATATTAGTGGGAATTAAAGATAAGTTCAAGGTGTACTCATCTGTTAGTACTCCCCATAATTTTATCTTAATATATGTTTGGGTGTTAATGCATATAATCTATTAGTCATTTTCTGATTTATCATTGAAACACAACACCATACACAGGAATTCATGACAGATTTTTCATAAATGCCTTTTTTGTGTTATTGAAGGGTCCAGAAATATTTATAAACTACTGCTGCTGCATTTCTCCATGCACAACCATCACTGGGTGATTCTCTCCCACTGACTTTTGCTATTTTTTTAAGCCTTGATCTCAAGATACTAAGCACTAGGCTCCTTCACCTCTTGCCCTGTGTTCCACTCTCTCCATTGCATCATTTATAAATTTCACTTTGCTTCATTATGAAATCTATTCATCTATGGGTTTCCAATAATTGCCTCCAAATTTCCTAGACTTCCTGTATATTTCTTGTACAACATCAAAATCACTCTGTAAATAATCTTTTGTCCTTTCTCGAGATAAATCAAGAACAGCATGTCTGAACATATTTGATTTCTACCCTTTCTTTCTGTTCTAAGTTAATTCTTCAGGTATGTCATCCACCTCACTTTCTCTCTTCACATTATAATATATATCTTTAACAATTTTCTTAATACTGACCTTTTTATAATTATTATGATATTTAAAAATGCTAAATATTAAAATGATACATTTTTATAATTAATGTTAATCTCACATTTACTATACGAGAAGATCTTTACATTGGTTTTATTTTATCCTCACAAACTCCTCACAAATACACAACTATATACACAAATATATATTATTGTAAATTTTATATGCTAAAACTAGGCTTCAAGAAATAAGGCAACTTACAAAATCACAAAATAAAAGTTCAAGTGCTTAACCACTTTTTCTATTTCTTTCATTTTCTCTCCTTGATGCTCTTGTGTTATTTCCATAGTGAAATGTTTAATTATTGTGTTAACTTGGCAAGGGGTTTTACCCAATTATTTAGTAAAAATCTTTATAAGTGTTGATATTTTTGATAATGAGGCTAATATCTATAATCATCAACTTCAAGTAAAGGAGATTACTCTAAAGTATATTATTCAGTTAAGATCTTAAGAGTGAAAACCTAGGTTTTATGATGTACATAAGGTATGTACAATAAGACTTCTTTCCCTTGGGGCCGGAGAGATAGCATGAGGTAGTGCATTTACCTTTCATGCAAAAGGTCATTGGTTCGAATCTCGGCATCCCATATGGTTCCCCAAGCCTTCCAGGAGCAATTTCTGAGCTTAGAGCGAGGAGTAACCCCTGAGCGCTGCTGGGTGTGACCCAAAATCTCCCTCCAAAAAAAAAAGACTTCTTTCCCTCTATGGAAACCTTTTTTTCCTTGTGAACACATATATTTAATGCTTATCTCTTCTCACATTTCTCTAAATAAATTTATTTAAAGATATTTTACTTCATTTAAAATATGTACAGTGCATTTTATTTCTGTGATATTATAGAAATTATACTAACATAAAATTATAAAATAAATTCTATATTGCATAAAATTATTATAATTAATCTCAAACTACCCATGTCTGACATTTACTGTGTTATCACACCATATGAACTTAAAATTGCACTATTAAGTGTTTTTTTCTGCTAATTTTTGATGACTTATTCATCTTTACATAAATAATGCCTAGGAGAGTGCTTAGTATATAGAAAGAAAAACAGCAGCAACACAAAAATAATTTAGATGAGATAATATTTAAACAAGAATTAAATAATAGATTATATATTTTAGTTAGTATCAGTGATAGCTTATCTACTGTACATAAAATACTTGTTACTATTATTTCTATTATTTAGTTCTTTCTGGAAAGTAACCATCCAAAATTCACTCTACTTCTCGAACTTCCCTTTTATATAGCATTGAAAATATAATGAAGTTTTTTTAAAAAGTTTAAACTTCTTATGAAACAGACCAGATTTTTTTTTCAGATATTTTTCCTCTTTAGTTTTGTTGTCTCATGGTCATGGCTGAGCAGTACTTTGAAAGACCCTTGGTGACTGAACCATCACACAGATGACCTTTTTGTATGTTATAGGAACAGCAAACAGGTATGTAAAAAACACTGCCACAAATTTTTATTGAGGTTAAAATAAATTAGAAATTTTTCACAGTAATATTTAAGGCACATAGTGACAATGAATGAGTATTCTCCTAGTGCTCGCCCTCCACCCCTGTTCCCAGCATGCATCCCACATTTCCCTCCTTTAACCACCCCCCTTAATGCTAATGCAATTGTTCCCCCCTTGTACAGCTTGTTGTAGATTGGGAATTAATTCATTTGTCGTTGACTTTGGATTTGGTATTCAAGTCTGATCATTTTTTATTTCCACCAAATGAACATACAACTGTCTGGTCTTGGTACCATCCTTTTTTTCCCCTCCAATTATGAGGCTGATCAAGATGATTCCAGTAATGTGGAATATTATAAAATATATATATCATATATAATATAATATAATATATGTATGGAGAAGAAAAGAAAAACTAGGAGGAGTGTGTCTAGGTGTTATAAATATCCATTTAGAAGAAGAAAGAGAAAAAAGAAGAAAGAGGTAATAAAACAAAACAAGAAAAAAATAAAACAATTAGGAAGTAACAACAAAATTACAAAAATAATTAGAAAAAGAATAAACCAAAAACCAAAATCCTCAGCTTCAAAGAAACAAACAACAAAAATTCCAAAAACACAAAAACAAACAAAACAAAGAAAAAAAACAGACCAGCAACTTCTTAAAAAAGGGTTGTGTTTCTTCTTCTTCTTCTTCTTCTTCTTCTTCTTCTTCTTCTTCTTCTTCTTCTTCTTCTTCTTCTTCTTCTTCTTCTTCTTCTTCTTCTTCTACTACTACTACTACTACTACCTACTACTACTACTACTACTACTTCTTCTTTTGCATAAGCATGATAAATATTGGGGAAATTAGAACGGGAATTTCCTTGGCCTAAGAGATACAAGGTTTCTTCACCCTTGAAGCATACTGCCATGGGAACAACTACAGGCTCCATACTCACTCATTTACAAATCCCAAGGTCTTTTTATGGTGCCAGAACTTTCTGCTCAGGTCATACTGATATTTTAAGGGCCTATTATCTGTTTTTTCTCTAGTTAACACTGGTTACTCTCAAATTTAAACATCATAAATTTCTGCTTTTTTATTCTTTCTTGAAGAAATTACTCTCTATTGACTCGTCATGTAATCTGTCTTACATATCCCCTAAATAAAGCTATTTAATTTATAACTATTAATATATATAATAAAATTATATATTGTGCTTCAGTGGTATTTAGAATATTGAATGATCTAAATCATAATACTTTAAGTATGTAACATTACCAATTCAATCCACAATACCTAAATTGAGTATACAATACTCCTTTTGGGGGAGGGGGATGTAGTTTGGGCCACACTAGATTTCAGAGTTTTTCTCTTGGCTATGCTTGGGGGACCATATTTAGTGACTGTATGTGTCAAACTCAGGACAGTCAAGTGCCTAACCATTATAATACTATCACTTTGATCTCTTTTTTTAATTAATAATTTTTAATCTGACCAAAGTGGTTTACAAATAATTCACAGTAGTATTTCAGGCACAGAGTGACATGGAATCAGGGGCATTCCCACCACCAATGTTCTCCTCCCTCCACTCCTGTTCCCAGCCTACATCCCATATCACCCTTCCTTTGCCTCCTGGGCTGCCAGTACAAGTGGTCCCTTCTGTGCCTAGCCTGTTGTAGATTGGGTATCATTTCTATTGTAGTTGGCTTTGGATTTGGTGTTCAAGTCTGGTCATTTTTTATTTCTATTCAATGTTCATATGATTGTTTGATCTTGGTGCCTTCCATTATTTTCCCCTCAATTTGAGAGGCAGAACAAGGAAAGAAAAGAAAAGTGGGGGCAAAAATTCAAATGAGCAAAAACAAACAAACAAAAAATAAAATGGGAGGGGTCCTTCTAGGGACTATAAATCTCATTTCTAGAAAAAGAAAGGGAGAAAAGAAGGAAAGTTTTAAAGATTGAAATCAGGAATTCGAATATATTCTTATCCTTTCTCCACACCATGAGGTTGCACTAATTCTTGGGATTCTAGATGAAAATTTTGTCATTATGAAAGCTATCTTATTTATAGCCTAAAAATAGTCATCTTGATTGGGTATTACAAGATAAGAAAATTTAAATATTTTATTGAAATATATTTTTGATTGAAATATATAATTTGAAATTTATTTTGATGTGATTGAAGTAATTTCTTGGTATCAGATGATACTTTTTGACTGAAGTTTTACTAAAAGCTAAATATGAATTATTTAACATTGATGAAAACATTTTAAACTATTCAAAATAAAGTAATTTTTTTGAAAAATCATTCTACATTAGCATTAGACATTAGGATCTATTTAATACCAGAACAATGCTCTTAACACAAATTGTATTTAAAAGTATACATAATAATCTATGTACACATATCATTTTATTCTTCAACAACATCTTTATATATTGTTCTAGTGAACATTCAGATCAAATTATAAAATAACAGGAAAATATTAGTGAACAAAGCATGTTCTGTGGCAGAATGTGAGGGCAGCAGAGTATAGCTGGCAGTAAACTAGCCTTGTTCACAGCTACTGAACCAAATTCCAGTTAACACTGAATGAATCATTCAATCGAACATAGAATTTAAAAGAATGCTAAATAAAATAAGAAGTCTTGCCCTTGGCTAGCTCAGTTTGATCAATCATCAGCATCCTACAAGGTCCCTGAGCCTGCCAGGAGTGGTCTGGAAGTGCAGTGGAAGTAAGCCCTGTGCACTTTTTCTCTACAAGAAGGAAGGAAGGAAGAATGGAAGGAAGAGAGGAAGGAAGAATGGAAGGAAGCAAGGAAGGAAGGGAGGAAGGGAGGGAGGAAGGAAGGAAGGGAGGAAGGAAGGGAGGGAGAAAGGAAGGAAGAGAGAAAAGAAGAAAGGAAGGAGGGAAGGGAGGAGGAAGGGAGGAAGGAAGGAAGGGAGGGAAGGAAGGAGGGATAGAGGGAGGAAGAAGGGAGGAGGAAGGGAGGAAGTAAGGAAGGGAGGGAAGGAAGGAAGGAGGGAGGGAGGGAGGAAGAAGGGAGGAGGAAGGGAGGAAGTAAGGAAGGGAGGGAAGGAAGGAAGGAGGGAGGGAGGGAGGAAGAAGGGAGGAGGAAGGGAGGAAAGAAGGAAGGGAGGGAAGGAAGGAAGGAGGGAGGGAGGAAGTGAGGGAGGGAGGAAGAAGGGGGAGGAAGGGAGGGAGGAAGGAAGGAAGGAGGGAGGGAGGGATGGAGGGAGGGAGAAGGGGGAGGAAGGAAGGAGGGAAGGAGGGAGGGAGGGAGAAGAAGGAAGGAAGGAAGAAAGGAAGGAAGGAAGGAAGGAAGGAAGGAAGGAAGACATGTAAGAAGTTTTACTTGCATGTTTCTCGAGTCAAAACATTTTATTTCCAAATCAAGATTAAGTGATTTCTATAGAAAAATTCAAGTGAGCTTTAGTGGCAAGGAACCTGGAAATAGAGACCATCCAGGGGTCTTCAAACTACAGCCCGCGGGCCACATACTGTATTTATTCCTATTTTGTTTCTTCACTTATAAATAAGATATATGCAGTGTGCATTGAAATTTGTTCATAATTTTTGTTTTTACTATAATCTGGCCCTCCAACAGTCTGAAGGACAGTGAACTGGCCCCCTGTTTAAAAAGTTTGAGGACCCCTGGCCCATACGTTTTTCTCAGAAAAATATTCAAGGAAATTCTGTGTTAGAATACAGGAACTTCTCGTTCCATACTGTACTTTTCTCCTTTGTGGTAGAAACTAGTGGTTATCCTGACAGGCATAGGCAGAGAACTAATATATTGATGCTGAATAAACCAATGATCCTATGATTTAGCAGTCTTCTGTTGAATTTAAAAGATATAATGCATATAAATCCCTTAAAACCGTTCTGACAGAGTAAGTAGTCAATACTGCAAGAGGCCATATATCATAAAATTTAAGTGCATACACCCTGGAGCCAGACTGCCTGGGTGTGAGCCCCAGTTCTATCCCATCTCCACCTACGACACTGAACAAGTACTTAACCTCTTTGTGTCTTTGGCATTTATTCTTTTTTCTTCTGTGTAGGGAGGATAATGATAAAGACTATTTCATGTTGCAGTTGTGAGAATTAGAATAGCAAAATGCATGCTAAATGTTTAGAGCAACACCTGTTGTTTAATAAGGGATCAATAAACATTAACTGAATTATTTCTATGTACATGTTCTTAATAAATATTCCCTTCTTTCTAGAACTTTTCACTAATTATAAATATAGAAGAATCTTATTTCTTTTAAACTTTCAATGCACTTAAAATCATTCCTCCTTTATAAGCTTTTCTCCTGTCTTTCAACCTCTCACAAATTAAAATAAATTTGTTTTTCCATAGGTGAAAGATTTCTTAAATTATTCATACATAAAAGAAATAAATCTTATTTAGGATATTTAAAAGAATTATTTACTTTTGAAATCATTACTTTATAAAAACAGATTATTCTTAAGGTTGATGATATAGAGAATTCATTTTGAACCTTTAGGGTATAAACAAAGACACTATTCAAGTTTCATAAATTCTTTTAACATGCCAGATGTAAAATCAATTAGCTAAAGTAAAAATATGGCCTCATATTTTAAGGACTGCAACATTCTAATTGCTTGGCCTGCAGTTTTTTTTTTTAAACAGTAATATAAGGGGATTTGGACTAAAACATTTTTCATTTCTAGAATGTTTTTCATTGACTTTTGAAAGTACTTTAATACAAATACCCAGATAATCTTCTTCAAAAATTTAAAGATAGGAAAAACATTTGTAGTTTCAAAAGGACACCTAAGAAAGGTCTCTTACACAACACTATAATATAAGAATATCAATGGAATTTATTTCTGCTCACCATTTGAGTGTATTCATGAAGAAAATGGCTATTTTTAAAACACTAGAACGCATGATAAAATTGATAGGCTAGGGGACAGAGCGGTAGCCCAGTGGTAGGGCATTTGCCCAGTTAGGGCGCTTACATTGCACGCTGCTGACCCAGGACATACCTCGATTCGATCCCAGGCGTTCTATATGGTCCACCGAACTAGGAGATATTCTGAGTACATAGCCAGGCATCTCCGGGTGTGGCCCCAAAACAAAACAAAACAAAACAAAACAAAAAAAAAAAAAGATTGATAGGCTAAAGCTCTTCAACTACATGAAACTTTGCCAAAGAAAAGAGAAAGTAATAATTGCTAAAAGTCCACTTACTAGAAGTAATGATAACCAGGCTCACTGAATAGATAATAATGACTTTTGACCAAAGAGGTCTTTAATTGTGTTGAATTTGCTTCCAAATATGTAGCCTATGTAAATCTCCATTATATTTTAGAAAAAATAAGTATGAGTAAACTACTTCAGTAAAGTTGGTAACTCAAAATTAGCATCTATTAGTAATATAATTTGAATAGTCAAGAATATTCAGCTTAGTATTTTAATTTCTCACTGTCCTTTTTCAGAACAATTACTTGATTTTGGACAAAACTCAACATATTTCCTCCAAGTATTCTTTTAACCATGCTTGTAATCTAGATTTAAAAGTACATGACTATTTGAGGCTGGAGTAATAGTAAAGAGGATACAGCATTTGCCTTGCATGCAACTGACCCAAGTTCCATTCCAGGCCCTGACTATAGTACCACAAACCCTGCAAAGAGTGATTCTTGAATACAGAGTCAGGAGAAAACCCTGAGCACCACCACCCATAGCCTAAAATGAATATATTATTATTAATAATAATAAATAAAAGTACATAGCTATTTGCTTTTCTTCTATTTTTTTACTAATTTGAAATACATAGAAGTTTATAACTTAGATATTCACATATTCCAAAAGTGAGGCCAGATATCATTGAAAATATGGAAATAATTTTATCAATAAAAAGTATACCATTTAAAGTACCATTATAATTCTTTCCACAAGGTATAAGCAGGATATTTGTATTCAAAGCATTAATAAACAAATATATCTGTGTATATAGAGGTTAGAATACATATGTACCATAATAAAGTTATCAAGAAAGTTCACTAAAATGTTTAGTTTACAAGCAATAGCTATTATAGTACTGTAAAATGATTAAGTTAATCATTAATATAAAACTTATAAGCAAAATAATTCTGTATAGTAATTAAGTTTTTGAATTAAAAAAGCAACTAGTGATTTCCAAAGATAATATAGTTTGTAGTAAAACTAGTTCAGTGATTATAGTCATGATATATGGATAAAATATGCTTTTACAAAGCTACTGAAGAGCCTAAAATTCACTAGCTTTAAATATAAATTAAAAGTAATTCAACCCTTGAAAAAGAGATCAATTAGGAGAGATAAACATTCATTTTATTTTTATTTCATAAAGTCAATTTTTATTAAATGTTATATGTAAAAAATGTCTAGTGTCTAGGATGGAGTTTAAGTAGCCAGAGAGACCAAAAGGTTAAAGTAAGAAAAGAGACAAGCATAAAGACAACAAATTTGATGAATATTTGTGGTCAAATGCAAATTTGATATATGAATAGTCTATGCACAGAGGAAGACTCGAAAGACCAAAAGAAATAACTAGAAGACTGAAAAAGTTAAGAGATTTCAAATTTTTCTTGCTGTTACATTAGAGAATAATGTTAAACTCAGCTTTTTGCAGAAATCTAGAATGACTATGATTAAGGAAAAATGATAAGTTATTAAGACAAATTTGGGGGCCGGGCGGTGGCGCTAAAGGTAAGTTGCCTACCTTGCCTGCGCTAGCCTTGGACAGACCGCGGTTCGATCCCCCGGTGTCCCATATGGTCCCCCAAGCCAGGAGCAACTTCTGAGCACATAGCCAGGAGTAACCCCTGAGCATTACCGGGTGTGCCCCCCCCCCCAAAAAAAAAGACAAATTTGGTCACAATTAAATATATCTTTTATAATGCACTTCTTCACAGTGCCAAGGTAGTCAGAAATTAAATGAGCTAGAAAAAATATCTATTATCTTTCAAATAAAGATAATGTATATGGCGGCCAATGAATAATACAGTAGGTAGGCTTCTTGCTTTGTATGGGGCTGATCCAGATCCAAATGTCTACAGCCCTGTGGTCTCCTAAGCAGCATTAGGAGTGATCACTGAGTGTATAACCAGTAGAAAACCACTGTTACTTATAACAACAAAACAAAACATAGATATTTATAGTTTCAGAAACATATAATTTACAATGCTTGGTATATATATATAAAATGAAAAGCTTCTAGGTATAGAACAAAGTTGGAAATGTAACCTACAGAATAAAGCTGAAGTAGTGAATGATAGACACACAAGATAATACAAAGACTCAAAATAGACAGAAAAACTAAAATTTAAAACTAACATGTAATATTTTATAACTAGCAGATACATATTAAAATATATTTAAGAAAATATAGCTAAAATGAATGAAGATACAGTGAGATTTAGGTAAAAAATTAAAATTATTTAAAAAATCTAAGTACTGGGGCTGGAGAGAGCTAGCATGGAGGTAAGGTGTTTGCCTTGCACACAAAAGGACAGTGGTTTGAATCCAGGCATCCCATATGGTCCCCCAAAGCCTGCCAGGTGCGATTTCTAAGTGTAAAGCCAGGAGTAACCCCTGAGTACTGCCGGGTATGACCCAAAAACCATACACACAAAAAAGTCTAAGTACTGTATAGAACTGAAGAATGAAATGACAATACAAAATACAAATGAAAAGATTAAATTACTAAACATACATTGAGAATAAAGAAATAAAAAATAAAATAGAAATGTGATGATCTGTAATATTATAACAGGAGATCTAAATCACTGGAATTGTTCTAGTATGTATATATCATTTGAATATACAAAAATATAATTATAATTCTATTAATACAATCGCTAAAAAGTTCTTTATGCGTTTATTTCAAAACTTTCATTGGGCCAGAGCTATAACACAGCTGTAGGGGCATTTGATTTGCACCTGGCTGACCCAGGACAAATCAGGGTTCAATTTCTGTCATCCCATATGGTCCCGAGCCTGACAGGAGCAATTTTTGAATGCAGAGCCAGGAGTTATCAATGAGAACTGCTGGGTGTGTCCCAAATACTCAACCCACCTCAACATTTTTTGTCAATATCCTAGAGAGATAAATACATGTGCTTATCTTGCATATAGTCTAACTCACTAAAATTCCTGGCACATATAGTCTCCTCTACACAACCAGTATTAACTCCTAAGTACTAAGTCAGGAGTACAATTTGAGCAAAACTGGGTGTGATCCCAAGACAAACAAAAATAAAGGCTACGTTCTAGATTTGAGCAACTTTGGATGGTAAGAATGAGTTTAAAAACACTGGTGATGCACATCACAAAGATGAGAACAAACAGTGTTGGCGGGGATATGGAGAGAAAGAAACTCTTATCCACGGCTGGTGGGAATGTCATCTAGTTCAACCTTTATGGAAAGCAATATGGAGATTCCTCCAAAAACTGGAAATCGAGCTCCCATTCGATCCAGCTATAACACTCCTAGGAATATACCCTAGGAATACAAAAATGCAGTACAAAAAATACCTTCTTTACATCTATATTCATTACAGCACTATTTACCAAAGCAAGACTCTGGAAACAACCAAGATGCCCTTCAATAGACGAATGGCTAAAGAAACTGTAGTACATATGGGATATTACAAACATACAATACAATACATACAATGGGATATTATGCAGCTGTCAGGAGAGATGAAATCATGAAATTTTCCTATACATGGATGTACATGGAATCTATTATGCTGAGTGAAATAAGTCTGAGAGAGAGAGAGAGAAACGCAGAATGGTCTCACTCATCTATGAGTTTTAAGAAAAATGAAAGACATTCTTGCAATAATAATTTTCAGACACAAAAGAGAGAAGGGCTGACAGTTACAGCTCACCTCATGAAGCTCACCACAAACAGCGATGAGTTTAGTTAGATAAACAACTACATTTTGAACTATCCTAATAATGAGAATGTATGAGGGTTATAAAAAGCCTGTCTAGATTACAGGAGGGGGTTGGGTGGGGAAGAGGGAGATTTGGGACATTGGTGATGGGAATGTTGCACTGGTGATGGGTGGTGTTCTTTACATGACTGAAACTCAAACACAATCATGTATGTAATCAAGGTGTTTAAATAAAATATAAAAAAAAAGAAAAAAAAACACTGGTAATGGATTTGATGTGGGATAGAAATTATCCCAGAGTGGTAGCTCAGTGGTAGGACCTTTGCCTTGCACATGGCTGACCCAGATTCAGTCTCTAATATCCCATATGGTCCCCTGAGCCAGGATTGATTTCTGAGCATAGAGCTAGAGGTAACCCCTGAGCACCGCTGGGTGTGGGCCAAAAAAAGATAGAAAGAAAAAAGAAAGTAAAAACTCTATTTCGAATTAAGATGATGTAATTGTCCAGATGTACAAGTGAAGAAGTCAAATAAGCAGTAGGTTACGTGAGAGAGTGAAGTTCAGAGGAAATACTAGGACTGAATTTATAAGTTAGGGTATCCATGCAAATGATTATATACACAAATTATTTTGTATCTATAGAAACAATAGCCAAAGAAAGAAAATAATTAAAACTATAGTCATTGTGCACTATAAAATTTATACATGATTAAGAAACATAGACAATAATCTAGAAGAAATACCAACAAAACATGCTGAAGGACAAGAGAAGTTCATAGAGATGCTCTTTCATACATTCAAATATTTATCAAGTACTTGCAATGAAATGTGTTTTGGGCATTTGGGATAGAGAATACATCATTATATTTTAAACATTAAATATTTTTGTTTTGAGGCAATTGCAACATGCTAAAAAAATGAGCAAGTTAATATACACTAAAGGTTTTGAATTATACTGTATTATAAAAACTGAAGATTATTCCAGAATTTTTTTATCTGATTGTTTTTTAGGCCACACATAGTTCAAGGTTTACTCTTGGCTCTATTCTCCAGGAAAACTTCTAGAGGTATCAGGGGTTCATATTCAGTGCTTAGATTATCATAAGCAGTCCAAGTATTGAACTTGGGTCAGTTGCATGCCCTGCCTGCTGCACCATCTCTCTTATCTCTAAAAAATAATTTTAAATAAAGCATTTTAATTACAAAGTCTAGAGAACTCAGAATATGGGATAAGAACAATGGCGCAGGAAACATAAAATGTCCAGATTATCTTACTATTATAATATTCTTGACTAAAATGGGAAAGAATAGTAAGTGAGAACAGAGTAATTTGTCATCTCATAATTTTTATGTTTTAATAATAGAGGCAGTGATAGGGATGGGATAGTGATAGTAGTTATGGGATTTTTACATAAGAGTGAATTATCAATAAAAACTAATACCATAGGATGAAGAGAAGTGGTGACAATAGCAGAAGGTAGCAACATGAATCCAATAGTCAATGTATGTAACTTGGTATTATTGGTAAAAGAACATGTGACTATTTTCCTGAAAGTTTTGGTTTTCTTAGATAAATTAGTGACATGAAAGAACAGAGCCATGGAAATCAATGGAAAGACAAGATCTAACAATTATTTTTTTCATTTAAACTACTCACCTTTGCTAAACTCAAAGTAAATAGAGCAAATATATGAAAATCTGAATCTATGATATTAGATAATAAATAGAAAGACATCTACAGAAAGATGGTGATTTTTCAAAAGCAAAAATATTACTCCTACACTCCTGTATCCCATGTAATAATATACAAAATTCTACTCAATTTTTGAAAGCATATGCAAAGAGTAAAAGTCATGTTGCCAGTAAAACAAAGAAATTGATAGTTCATGTTTGTAAGCTGTACATGAAAATTCATATTAAATAGTGAAATAAAAAAGTTGTTTTCTTTCTTTATCAGTAAAATAACTCACAACCAACTTACCATATTTTATGCTATAGTATTGATAAAAATAATATTTAATTCATAAAAAGGCATTTGTAATCTGAAATGATATTCTTAACAAACTAAGGAGAATTGATCCTGATGAAAAGATTTATCTAAATAAAGTGGTAACTGACAAAAATATTACCAAAGAACAGAATAACATAGCTTATAGGAAAACGTCTAAGTGTAATGTTGAAAAGTGAAAAAAAATTTTTTTTTTTGGTTTTTGGCCACACTTGGTGACCCTCAAGGATTACTCCTGGGTATGTGCTCAGAAATTGCTCCTGGTTGGGGACCAAATGGGTCACCAGGAATCGGACCGAGGTTTGTCCTGCGTTAGCCATGTACAAGGCAAAACACCCTACCACTGCATTATCACTCTGGCCCCTAAAAGTGACTTTTTTTTAAATCTACACACTGAGAACACTTTATCAATGACATGATCTATAATTATTTGTAATAAAACAGGAAGGAGTAATAAACAAGAAAGGAGGAGGAAAGGAAGAAGCTGAAAATTAGGAAAGAACTAGTAAAGATTCTATATTTATTTCTATATATATACATATATACACAAAGAGGCATATTTGACATATGTGGTCCTTCATATTCATCAATCATATTCACTCTAACTATCCTGGCTAGAGCACTGTAAGACTTTATTTTTCTCACATTTACTTTTATGTTTTCTTAATTAATAGTTAAATATTAAATTGGAAGGTAAAAAAAGGAATGATAACATAAGAACTAGAGACAATATGGGAATTTAAATATTAAAATTTCCCTTGCTCTGAAAAAAAATATATCATGTATATGAGGACTCAATGACATTGCATAGATTAAATGCTAGGACAGTCTGTGAATCTGTGAATTGTTGTACTGAATACATGAAAACTGTATAATCCAGTAATCAACTTAAAAATGGAGAGTAAGGAAGACAAGTAAACTCTTTCCAAGAAAATAAATGTCTTTATATATATATTATATATATATATTTATAAATATATATTATTTATTCATTCAGTGCTCTACATTTTTAGTTTGGGTTTTATAAAAATAAGAACCTATTGAACAATAGGTGATACATTAATATATGAGACAATAAAGTTTACAACTTAGCAGTACAAAAAATATCATCTGAACACTGTATTGAGAAAATATTTTATGATAAATAAAAATTTAAGAAAATATGGCAATATTGAGTTTCCAGTTATAGAAGAGAATTCAACAGTATATGAGAAACTACCAAAACTGTTCAAGTCAGGAGCTGAAGGGCAAGGAAAGAAGATAGAATAAAATGACTATACCAACTTTCAGAACTGCATTGCTTTAATTTTTTATTTATAGTATGCTTATTTTTCTGTCATTAGATTTAAAATACATTAAATGAATGTAAAGTCACTATTCATGGCAGAAATTTAATCACAGATTCATCATATATTTGAATTAAGGAAATTTTAGGCACCGGATTTCTATTATTTCTTTGCCAATTGTCCCCATGCAAACAAGTGAAGTAGTTATGTTTACCTATTCAATACATACAAGTCTGTTTTAAGGCTATCATATAGTGGAGAAAAGCATAAACAGTTTTGGGCTCTTTATGACTTTTGGGAAATCTTAGAGTAGAGGATTATTTATACCAACTATTGTCTAATTTCATAGAAAATGCATAAACTCAGATTCTTTTTTGGGGGGAGTGGTGGTCTACATTCAGCAGTGCACAGGGTTTACTTACTGGCTCTATAGTCACAAATCACTCTTAGCTGTGCTTGGGGGACTATATGGGATACCGGATTGAGGCCCACTAAGGCTGCATGCAATGCAAATACCCCACCCACTGTATTCTCGCTCTGTGCTCCTGAGCCCTATCTTTAATCCTTCCAAATATATATACATATATATATTGAGAAAAGAAAAAAACTAGAAAATGGAAGCTTTTCCTTTTCCAATTTTTTCTCTTAAATTACTGGCTTGTCGAAGCAGATAAATATGACTGCTATGCTTGGCATTTCTGCTTACTGATCCTTAAGAGAAAATTCTGTTACTTTTTCTTTTCCAGACTAAAGAATAGCAAATCTATAGCTGTTTGTCTTATATTTACCCCTCTCTTATGACAAGAATGAAGATAATGACCAAAATATATGCAATCCTTAAGTGTTGTCAGATATTCATCATATTTATATTCTTTACCGACTTCACTGTCCAGAGTGATTTAATACTACATTAAAGTCAAACCTGGGAGGACATCATAAACAGCTCTTGTTTAAAGGGCATTGTGAAGGAGAGCCTTTAATCTGATTGATGAAATAAATGGAAAGTAATCTATCCTCTATTCAACAGCTTGTTGATGATATGAAAGAATTCCTACTCAAGCAAGCAAGGCTTTAAAGAGAAAGACCTCTTTCATCCTGTCAGCCTCTCATTTTTAGAAAAAAGTTAAGTTTTTCATCATGGTTCAGGGGAGTCCTTGTAAAACGTTCATTGAAAATTTAAGAGCAATTACAGTGTCAGACAGCTAGAAAAATTGCTTTTACTGAGTGAGAGTTCTCTGACAGATGCATTGTGGGAGAATTGATTCTTTCTAAGGGATAAGTGAATTGTCATTGTTAGGCTCTTCTCATGACATCTAGCTAGATGTCATCTGCTTTGTAACAGAAGATTTGAATCAGACAACTGTACTCAACACTAGACAGTGTCTAGATTAGTTCTGCAAAGAAATAAGGCTTTGCTCTGCATGGCATCAACTGAGCTTTTAACGACTACAGATGAGCCAGGGTTTCAAAAAAAAAAAAAAAGTTAGAAAAATCAAAAACAAAGCTTTATAGCCACTTCAGAAAGCCTGGATGTTTAACCAGTAAGGAAGTCTGTCAAATCCTTGTGGAAACCATATAGAGAAAAGATCAATAGGATACCTACTGACTCCATTAGCTTGATGTAAAAGGGGAGAGGGAAGCTGCTCTTCCACAAGAGAAACTACATTATTCCAGGGATTATGCGGGATCAGTTCACTTTGCAGAGAAGAAGAAGAGAAAATGAATGAAGATTCTTGGTGGGCCGGGACTGGAGAGAAAGGGCTTGTCAGGTAATATAACGTGATAAGAAAGTGTCGTATTGACTGGGAGGTGTCGCTAATTAGGTGTTCATTTGCATAGGAGAAGGTGCCAGTTCTCATCTGGAGAGAGGGCTGAAGGGGAGAGATACAGAAAAATGGCTGTCACTCAATTGCTGCAAGCTAAGTCTAACATAATTAGTGAATTTAGTACTCTCTTGTTATTGATGCTGACTTGTGAAATGAAGGAATATATTTGATGTAGAAAAATATATATTTAATTCAATAAAATAAGGCTCACATCTTATAAATTCTGACAACGTCATGAACATTAATCATTAAATGGGACTAAAATATTCAGCTATGTTTAGTACACATGGACAAATTATTTAATATGACTTGGTATCTTAAAAAGAATAAAAACTAGTCTGTGTTTTTAGAACTATTATATTCAAAGTGAATGCTTTATAGTTATTACTTTCATATATTTTAAAAGTTGATATTTAACCTAACCTGTTTTTTGCAAACATATGTTTCAAAATTTACTTTGGGATACTTGTGATTAAACTTACATGAAAATGGTCAATAGTAGTTGGGTAAACTGTGAGTGGTTTCAATATGGAAGAGATGGCTATGTTGACCAAAATAGAAATGGTTGTTCATTTCATTGAATAACTCTAGAATTCTTAAATTTGTGTATAACTGCATGTCATCTTCCACTAGCAATTTTACACTTTAAGATAACATTTTAAAATGTGTTTCCCTGTAGCAAAAGAAGAAATTAACTCTTTCTTATAATGTTTGTCTTAAACTTTTATTTTGCCATTTAAACACTAATAAGTATATATAAAACACAAACTTGTCAGCTCACTCTTGCAATAAAAGCTTTGTATTTGTGGAGCAGTGGCCTGCAACTCTATTCCTATTTCAGCCTTCTTGCCCCTTAGATTTCCAGGAAGCACTTTATCAATATTTAGATGAGTCTTCAAATGAATTGATAATAATTCAAAATGGCAAATTATAATTCTGCTCATTGTGTAAGAATAACACTATATAATTCACAAATCTGTTTTCATTTTAGGAGTTTTTCTTCTACTATCCCTACATATATATTTCACTTTGTTTGGCAAGTGCATTTAAGTAGTTTACTAACAACTGAATCATATCATATACATCCGCCCTAAATAGTAATACAACATCAGTGAATTACAAATAGAACAGTATGTTAGAGGTGTTATAATTCAAAATGTTTAACAAGATCAATATCTCAATATGTACTAGACTTCAAAGAACTTACTGATTGCAGGTAATATCATATGTGTAAATCTGACAGTGAGATTATGTGGTTAAACTGAATGTCACAAACAAAATCTGTTACCTCTATCAGAGGTAACATTTTATAATAGAAAAATTAATTTTTTCAGATTCCCTACAGAGCATTCTTATATGGTATTTGTGTAATGAGATCACTTATAGTTAACAAATTAATGGAATAAATACAACATTGCAAAAGTGAAGTCAATTCAACAGTTAACAGATATATAATTGTTCATAAAATTTTTTAAACTTGTTAGCAAATATTGCACGATATTCAATTCTCAAAGTACAAAAAGGCACTAGAAAAGAGTGAGAGATGTGCTTGGCCACATTATCTAAGTGCTCCTACCTCAACAACATGAAATAGAGAATAAATATCAAAGCTCAACTACTCAAAAATTGAGCAATTGTGGGCTACTACGAGAAAGTAACTAAATTTGCAATCTCTCAATGGACTTAATATGTCATGTGAGTTGTGTTCTATCATGCATTCTGTTAATACTTGTCAAACTTTTTGATGTAGAAAATCGATTTCATTCCTTTTTTGCGTATAGACTTATTTTTACCAAAACTTGATTCCTTTTGACACAACTTGTAAAGAAATAAATTTTTTTCTTTCAAGTGTATTTCCACATTCCCAAATGTGGATAGAATTCTTGAGTTTTAAGTATTTTATTAAAAAAAATTCAAATTAATAAAATAGTGCAATACACTTTAATATAAATTTTAATTTTTTAAATGCAAAAATAATTTCTTTTTACTTCTACATAATACACAGAGGTATAGGTAGGTATGTGTTGACATAAAACAGTGTCCTATAATACCATTACTACTGATATTAATTGTATTAATATAATATTATAAATATACCTATACCACCCTATTGTTGCAATTGAGACTAGATATGCTGAATCTTATTGAGAATCTTCTGTTTTGTATAAGAGAACATACTCTGAAAGGCATATCGGAAAAATAAAATCCTGAATAATAATTGTGATACTTTTATAGGGATACAATATAAGGAAAAAAATAAATACTAAAGTGATATTTATGAAGGAAATGAATGACTTTTCTCTTGAATTTAACTGTCCTTTTAGATATGAATATCATCAGTATCTATATTTGTATAACTTTGCTATCTGTGGCAAAGTATATTATCCAAGACACATAATGAAAATCTCAGTAAAGTAGGTTTTTTTTACTTCCAAATATATGTAGAAGAATTATTTTAATCTTTTCCTTCTATGAGTAAAGATAGACGTTATCTGCTGTATATACCTGATGAAACACTTATCTATTTTGATAATTAATGAATCCATTTTAAGCACATGTTATACTATCCATCTTTTGTGGTTCAAAAATGGATGACAGTGTGATTATGTCTTTCTGAGATAAGTAAATGTGTATATTCTTAGATCATCTGGCTTTTAAAAGACCAGCAAAGTAAAACTGGCAAAGTAGCTGTATTTCATTAGTTTCGTGTTTATGTCTCATGAATAAGGATATATTATATCATAATCAATTATTTTTAAAGATTGATTAGTATTTGAACTCAAATATCCAATGATTTATTATTTTACATAGCTATGTAATTTATAAAATAGAGAACACAAAACATTTCACTGGGCAGGTTTGATACAGACATGAGCAAAAGAAATGAGCATCACTTTTTACTCATTGGGAAAGAGAGTGTTGAGAATGGAAGACACATGGACCTCCTCAAAGGGAAACTCATGCCAATGTTTCTGATAAGCAGTGAATTCTAATAGTCAGCATTTAAAACTCTAAGTGCAACTCCAAGCATATCATTGGCCATCAAAGCTGACTATAGTTTTGAAGAGGCATGAGAAACACTCAAGTATATTTAAGATGGATGATTTTTTCCTTAAAATTAGAAATTTAGCCCTTTGTTTTACCAACTTGAAAGTTAGCTGACATATGGTTTATATTGTTAAGACAATAAAATTTTTTAAATATTGTTTTAATATATTTCTCCCTCTCCATCTATTTTAGCATAATTCTATAGAAAATCTTAAAGGTGATTTCTTAAGTTTATAAAGACCTTTATCACATTTTTATAATTGAAACCAGTGAGTAGAATGTATTATAATAATACTTCAAAATGTTGTAAAAGTGGATAATATAAATGAAGGTATATATAGCTAAATGTTAAACTTACAGATGGGCATCAATATTGGAGTGATTTTGCACTAAATCTGTTTTTTTAAATGCATATTTCCCCTTTATATTTCTCATTATATAATCTAGAAATTTCAAGTTACACAGCCAGGCACGAAATGTGGTATACAAGTCTGCATCTACTGATAGAATCTCATTCACATAGATTAGTGAAAGCAAAGGCAAATAGTAAAATATACCTAGTTGTCAATTGCCTTTATTATATTTAGGATGCTGTAAAGAGTTTTTATTAAAGTATATTTTATACAAGAGGAGGACTTAGTATACTTCAAGTCTTAGTAAATTTTTCTTTCAAATTGTTTATGCTATGCCTAAACATATTCACTTTACAACTACAATTTAATTAGAGTGATGATTAGTTCCCTGAATCAATTACTTATTTTAGCGACATGTAGTTGGTGGAATGGGGATTTATGAAAACAAAAGCAGCTTGAACTCCAAGTGTGCCTTATTTGCACAATTTTGTTATCACTTTCTGTTGTAATGGCATGCTACCATTGGGATTTGCTTTCCCAAAGTGATTAAAGAAATAGAGAGATAGAAGGAATGGAACTGGTCACATTGGTGATAACAGCCTATCTCTATGAGTTATATTTAAAGCTGTGATGACACTAAATTCTTCTCTTTAAAAATTCATTGTTCTATGTAATGTGATTTAGAGAATTTAAGACAGTCAAACAGTATATTCAATATCAAGGATTAAATAAATAATTATGAATTAAAATATTCCTCTAAGATTATCTTCTATTTAAAGAGTTTTGTTATTGCTTTAAATTATGTATAGTCTCATATTAGAATATGTCAAATATTTGGGAGTGACCAAGAAAAGCTTAGGTTATATAGCATTTCCCAAAGTAATTTGGTTTTGAGACTATGTTTTTTCTCTCTTTTTTAACATGGTTTTAATAAAACACATGTTAGATAATAGAGCTTATTGTAGCAATAGATGATAAGGTCTATGTAATGCAAGAGAAAAGCTACTCATACATTAAAGAACTTGTGAAATAAATAGCATTAGATCACAGAGCAGAGGACTTGTAAATGTCAGCAAAAATGCAAGCAAAAGTCGTTTAGCAAGAAGTTTATCATTTATTTGAAGACATTAGAAAGTTAGTTCAAAAAGAACTTGCCAACATGTTTTTAATTCTATATTGCTTTCATATTAGGAATCAATAGATGTATTCTTTGCCTCTTATTATTGATTTCTATTCATTACTCACTCAGAACCATATGTATTAAAATAGTCTTTGTTTCCAATTACTCCTTCATCAAATTCTATCCTACATAGCATCACATTCAACTGACTATCCCATATATTTCATAAAAGCATATAATCAAGGATTAAAGCAAGTCATTAACATCATATGGCTTCTAAAGAAGACAGAAATTATTGTGTCCTAGAAAGTTAGCACAGTTCCCAAAGTGGAACTCAAGATGGTCTTTCAGAAATTGCAAATATATTAACTAAATGATATGACAATGTGCTTAGCATGTATGGAATTTACTGTTGATTTTCATTATCTGTGACCTAAAGTATGATGAAAGTGTCAGTTAAGTCTGGATGAAGACACTGTCTCTCTGCTGTCCATTGCTGCTCTGTTTTTCATTTAAAATCATGTTCTCCTTTACTGGAGACAATCTTCATAGGTTGTTATTACTCTTATATGTAATTTGTATACAGAAACAAAACAACAACCTGAATGTGCCCTCAGTCCTAGAGTATAAATGCCCATGTTTAAGTAAAGCTTATTTCAAATTGTTTAAAATCTCAAATTCTTATGTAAAACATTACTTTTACACATACATACATATAAACATGAGTGAATGCTCAGACCTGTCCCCTACACAAACACACAATTTGCTGGCTATCATCTAGATTTTATAATCCTTTTGTTTTCAAATTAATCTGATATAAAAACAGCCTCGAAGAACTCTACATTAATAAAAAAATAGCTCTATTTTATCCAATAATTTTAAATATAGTTCAAATGTGAAAAAAGTTATATTTAGACAACTCAATCTTCAGTTTTATGAGAAGAGGTAAAATCTTATATCTTGTGGTAATGTTCACAACTCAGGTGTAAAAGCAGAAGCATTTTTAGAAGGGATAGAGGTGATCAACTGGTGTACTAAGTGCCAAAGATGAGAAATAGTAGTACTAGTTCTGACCACAATGAAAATGATTTACAGTAAGGTTTGTGGCTACAATAGCAACAATTGTTTCTTATTCTAGCCAGTGTCAAGCAGCAAATTGCAGCCATTCTGACAATAGAAAGTGTTAAAAAGCTAAAAGATAGAGCAGCTTGGCACTTGAGTAGATAACTGGATGCTGGAGAGAAGCAGCCAGTTGCAACCTGATACATACCCCCTAAATGGCTTTACTGTTACATCTGCAAGCATGCCAATCACTTGAATTCCCAAACCCTGAAGATGCATAACATTACAGTGAAAAACTGTTATAGTACTTAGTAATACAAACTGATCTTTGGAAATGGGCCCAGTTACATTACTAGCTCCGTAAATTTGGGTCAGAATCTTAAATCTCAGTTCCATCTCTCTATTTTAAAAATATCTAATTTCTTTTATAAATAGATAAATCACATCTGAATAAAATCCACAAAAGCACATAGTAGGTCCTTGGGGGAAAAATGGGAGTATTATGTTTAGCTCTAGTTTTCAGCCACTTATAGAAATATTGATTTTATTATGCAAATCACTTTGGGAAATGCATCTGTGAAATTACTATTCAATACATGAACTAATTGGAAGTAATATTGAACATATATTATGTAAATTACTATGTAAACAAAACTACAGTTTTATTATCTAGGAAGTGTATTCAGTGTAATTTAGCAGATAAGCAGAAATGTTTTCATTTCACCAGTATCGCTAGGGCTAGACCCCCTAGAAAAGATGCAAGACAGTGCTTTCCCACTGAGTCACAATACTGATACACATTTTAAAAATATTTATAATGTTATTGACAATTTGTGTAAAAAATACACTCTACTATTTTTTGGGAAACAATTCCAACATAATGAATTACAGTGTCTTTTGGCATATAGTGATACCAAAATGACTGGCGAACAGCGATTGGAAAAGATGGGATTTGTCTGATTTCGGGAAATTTTTTCATGTGGACAGTTTCTGCTTCTCGCTGATGTTATCAAGAATGTATACATCTAGGGCAGAGAGATAGGATAACCCAGAGAACACTAATTTTTTATTTATCAATCCGGGTTCATCCTGGTATACTTCATTTGTTGGACTCACTCAGAATGATCCCTGAACAGAGTCAGGAGTAAGATCTGAATATTGACAAATGTGTCCCTAAAACCAAAAATCCCTAAGGAAAAAAAAAGTATGCTTCTAAATTGCAATTCAACTTCAAAGCACTTATGCAGCCATGCCCTCCACAGGAATATATGCAGAGAAGCAAGAGAAAGAAAGTGATACTGGCTCAAGAGAGAGCATGGTCTTAATCCAGAGAGGAGAATGCTAACAATGACTTTTGAGAGATTATATACAAGTTTTCCAAATTGTCTTGTCCTGGACTTCTTTGCATGTATCAAAATTTAATCTGGCCCAGGTTCAAACTCTAGAACCCCAGATGCCCACCAGGTGCAATTTCTGAGTGTAGAATCTAAAATAAACCCTGAGTATATATCAGGTGTTACTACCCAACCCCCCAACTAAAATAAAATAAAGTTAATCAGGATATTGTAACAGGGAAGGCCTTGAGCACTTGATGGTCCTTTCATAGTCTTATATTCTTATCATGACTTTCAGTTCCTGAGGTTTATTCTTGGTGGTGCCTTGAGGTCTGCATCTTGATGGTAGCTCAGTTTCTCTAACTCCTAACAGCTGAGGATTTGCATGTCACAGAGAATTGAACTAAGATCAACCACATGAGCATTTACCTGCTGTTCTATCTTTCCAGATCCAAACTGAGTTTCTAAATATTCTTTCCTTAGTTAAAAAATAAATAAAGCTAAAAATTTTTGTGTGTGAAATAGCTGTTTTGAAAGAGAGGACTTTTATGCAGATGTATGTACAATATCAGAATTCTTTGATTTTGTGAAGTAATTGGCTAACAGAGAGGAGGGAAAGTGCTAATAGTCCATAATCAGGATTTGCTAAATGTCTAGAGAAAAACGGGCAAGAAATAGAATTTAGAACAATCAGGAAGATCAAAGTGATCCCAGAGTTTAACAAGCATTTACTAAAGCAAAGAGGACAAGCACAGGGACAGAAACAGCAAGAAATACATTTGTTCCAGAATGTAAACAGTCCCTTTCTTCATATTAAAAAGTGAAACTGAGTTCTTTAGCTGAGCTATGATTTCCTCTTTCTGTTTCTAGAACAACCATTCTTTTTCTTTTTAAGTTCTCTTAGGAGAGCCTTTGGTATTCATTGCATCACACATTTTGATGCACTTTGGTCATGTCTGGGGATTGCAATCAGAATTAAAAAGATTAATTTTAAAATCTAAAAATATTATTTTCTGAATGAAAAAAGGTCATAAATAGGTCTAGACACACAATAAAATTAAAGATGTAGAATGAATCTTCAGAATATAAGGAAACACAAATACAAAATACACGCACAGGCACTTTCTAGTAATCAGAAATTTTCAAAATAAAATGATTTTCATGGGGGGCTTGAATGATAGCACAGTGGTAGGGCATTTGCCAGCTGACCCAGGACTGAACTGGGCTTGATCCCTGGTGTTCCATATGGTCCCCTGAGCCAGGACTAATTTCTGAGAACAGAGCCAGGAGTAACCCCTGAGCATGAACGAGTGTGTCAAAAAAAGATTTTCATGGGAAAGACTTCTTGAAAAAAAAAGTGACAAGAAAATGACAAAAAAAAAGTCAAGAAAATGACAAATAAAATGACAATATTGGGGGCCAGAGCAGTGGTCTAAGCACTAAGTCATTCGCCTTGCACGTGGATAACCTAGGATGAACTATGGTTTGATCTCCTGGTATCCCATATGGCCCTCCAAGCCAGGAGCAATTTCTGAATGCATAGCCAGGAGTAAGCTCTGAGCATCAATGGATATGTCCCAAAAATAAAAATTAAAATTAAATAAAATAAAAATGACAATATTGGTCAAATATTAAGGTAAATGTTAAAGAAATATAAATGTTGTAAAGCAGCGTGTTGCATTACATGATCTTTAAGTGCTGTTCAGCCTAAGAAGTAACCTGTACTCCAAATTAGGTTCACTCGATAATCTTGACTCTGTTGAGTTGACTAGAAAAGGCAAATAACTGTCTTGGAGGTGGATGTGAAAAGTATTCACTCAAATAAGTTATGTTCATTAAAGGTCAATTAATTACCCTGAGAATCAAGAAAAAATAATTAAAGAAGTAGTAGGACAGTATATAAATAAGATGAATGTGGTCTACAATTATAATAATATTTTCATTCTCTAAAATTTTATTTTGGTTCCAAATTAATTAATGCAATGGAAAGTGTGTGCTATTTAGCTTTTCATACCCCATTTTCAAAATATGAACTGAAAAAAAGTATACTACTGAAATAATCTTGAAATTTTATCTGAAATATAATTGGCACATATTATCCATGGCTCTAAAAAGATAAATGTGGAGAACTAATAGTTTTTACCTTATAAAATGTGATCTCATGTTAGGAATATTATCCTAATTAATATACATTTTCTATAAGATTTTCTATAAGATTTTATCAAATTGTAAAGATAAAATAAATAAAATATAATAAAAGGGGGCAAAGATAATTAGAAAGGCCCACTATTTGTGCAGTGGGCCTAGGTTTGATACCTGTGTTCCATATTGTCTGAGACCAACAAGAATGAATATTGAGTACAGAGCCAGAAACAATCTCTAAGCAACACTGGGTTGTGATCTCGAAAACTAAATAATTAATGAAAGTTAATAGATAGCAAAGATATAACAAAATTATAAAATTTTTAAAGATCATATAAGTAAAACATGGTCTCTTCTAATACAAACTAAGAAAAACATGAACAAAGCAAGAAATAGTTGTAGATACTGAATGCTTTGGAGGTATTAGACAAAGTGCAAACATAAATGTCTCTTTGAAGAGAATAATTTTATCCCTATATGAAGAAGGAGGAAATGATTAAGAGTAGAAGAAAACCAATGAAGTTTTCTAAAATAAGGAAGAAATTAGAAAGCAAACATTTTTAAGTTGAACAAAGATAGTTGCTACAAAAAGAAGAGGCAAAAAATCCTTCAATGTTTTACATTCTATTTTCATTCTTCTAAAGCTCACAATTATTCATCATATATACAATGAATATTCCACTACATTATTTATACTTTGTCTATTAATCATTCCCAGCCCTGAAAAGCTTTTAGCATTGCAATTATATATAACTTAATGATGTATACTTATTCTAACAATGGAAGAAGATAAACATAGTACATCACTAATTTTTTTATCTTGAGACAAAATAAATTTAAGTAGCTTTAAGATCTGCAATACTAAAAGAAGCCAATTAAAATACAAGAATAATTTGACCTCACCAGCATAAAAAGTGCAAGAGCTTGCAGAAACAAACACCTCCACTTTTGTAACCCCAAAACACAATCTTATTTTAAGTGAAGAGGTTTAGATTTTCTATATTCTGAGGAACGCCTATGCTGTGCACTGCTGGGAGAGTGGAAAGTCCCCTTAAATAATAAATTTTAGTGGCTCACTCCTCCATCACAGAAAACTGCTCTTGAGATTCCCCTTTCTATGTCAGATCAGACTAGTTTCAAGTGGCTGTTTTCCAGAAATTCTCTGCCAGGACAGGATTGTCTCAGAATCAAGTCAAGACACAGAACCTTCAGACCCAAAAATTGCATAAGAAAAATAGTTATTTGGTATGTCTTAGACATATGAGATAGAGCAGCCATTTAGATAAAGAAAAGAAAATAATTAGATCAAGCTAGCCAAGTGCTTCAAAAACTGAATGATGCTGTGAGTCCTTCCACATGTTAAAAATTGGAGCTGACTGGGGGTCACAGGGAGGAAATTTCCCCAAAGAAAAGGCATAGGATGATTTGAATATCAATGACTGTCCTGAGGAGGTTAAGAAATAACAGAATGGCCGCTTAGACCGAAAGAGGAGGTCACTCCTCACTCAATTTGACTTTTTATTACGAAGAAGAGGCTGTTTACTTTTCTGGAATCAAGCCTTGCTATTTCTATTTCTGTCCCTGTGTTTGTCCTCTTGCTTTAGTAAATTTTTGTTCAACTCTAGAATCATTCTGATCTTCCCGATTGTTCCAAATTCCACTCCTAGAATATGTCATGCTTGCTTGTCTCTACATTTAGCAAATCCAGAATGTGGAATATTGGCACTTACCTTCTACTCTTCAATAAATCAGTTATGTGACATATTTCAGTTTCTTCTGTCACCGAGGCTGATTGAAACTAGATCTCATCTTTAAGTTTCAAGTCTGATGTTTCACCATAGCACCCCTCACAACAAGTCATTCTGTTAGGGGCATGTGGTATTTATTTGTACTCTCCAACAGATGAAACTCATCATGGTAGGAACTATGTTTATCATGTCAATGCTTGTACCTTCACGATTTATCATGGCAGCCATATATACCACGGCATATATATGGTACTTGTTAATAATCATAAACTAAATAGGGAATTGGATGAGAGAAGACTCTGGTAAAAATTATTGCCTAGAAAAATTGCTCAATGGAGTGCAAGCTTTGCATGTGAAAGGCCCTCATTTAAATCCCAGTATTGCATAGTCCCTTGACATCACCAGTCAGGAATGGCCACTAACAGCAATATTATAAATAATAATAATAATAATAATAATAATTACAATAGAAATAAACAATGTTAAGCACACACTACTTTGTGCCAGGAACTGTATTATACATATATATTATTCAATGTGTAAATTAAAGACTATTACCATCCCCATATTATAAGTGACAAAATTGAGATTTTTAGTCGTTTAGGAGAAATTTCTCATATCACACAAATAATGAATTTAGATACTGGTACTTGTCTTGGTAGTCTGTATAACATTAATTTATAATTCATTGTTGTTTTTGGCAATTTTTTTCAACTGGATAGAGTCAAATAAATGTGTTGCTTTTTACTCTAGCAACAAAATCTAACCTTTTTTTCAACAGCCATTTGTATTTACAATTTTACAACTAAGAAGTTTTGTCATTAACCTGGTCACAAGGCCACCAGAATGAGAATAAATAAGTCTAATATACTACATTAATTAAACTATCACACTATTCTAAAATCCAATAACTAACTCTTGATGCTAATGAAAAGGAGACACAAAGTATAGGCTCAAACATAGTGCTCAAGGGGTGTGTACTAAAAAGTTGTGCAAAAGCAGTGGAATTGGGGTGGAGTGGTGGCTCAGGGTGTAAGGCGTCTGTCTGCCTTGCACGTGCTAGCCTAGGACAGACAGCGGTTGGATCGATGCCTCCGGAGTCCCATATGGTCCCCCAAGCCAGGAACGATTTCTGAGCGCATAGCCAGGAGTAACCCCTGAGCGTCACCTGTGTGGCCCAAACAAACAAACAAACAAACAAAAAAAGACCAGTGGAATCACAGCAAAACCTAAGTTTAAAAATGAACAGGCCATGTGATCTACAGGCAGCCATTCTTACTAATATCTGAACGGTGGCATAAGAACTGAGTGTGGGTCTCAGTAGGAACACACTCGTCCCAGCTTTAGTTGATTATTTTAATATTTGGGGCAAAGGCAAAGTATAATATAACTCCTCAACTACCCACTACTGCTAGGACAGTGGCAGTGTGCACTGTACAGATATGATTACCAATTCTCTTACATTGGAAGAATTGTGAAAAGAAAATTTTGGTTGTATTTACAAAGTGATTGGTTCCATTAATTCTTACTAAAACAGACGAGTTCAACTATTAGTTGACCAAGCCCAATCTTTAGGACTAGATAATATGTACTGGAATGAAGAAGGGAATAAAGTTGGAAAAAGAGAGGTCTCATCAAAACAACATTATGTTTCTATCCTTGAGTGAAAATTATCGGAAATATTAACATTGTGTTCTTTTATATGGTAGTTTCCAATCAAAATAGAACACTTTATGCTGTCAACATTGCCTTATGTATAACAATTTTTTGTTTGGTTTTCGTTTAGGGGCCACACCAACCTGTGATCAGGGCTCTCTCCTGATCTGTGCTCAGAGTTCACTCTTGGCTGTGATTGGTGTACCATATGTGGTGCTGGGGATCAAATGCAATTAGACAGGCATATAATTAGTGCCCAATCTGCTGTACCATTCGTCTGGCTTATGTAAATAACTTTTTATGTAGATTACTTAATGAAAAAATATTTTAGATATTTTATATTATATTGATCATTTTTCCTTTTAATGCAAATATTTAAGTTACAACTTTTACATTGAATTATATTTGAGGTTTGTATTATCTCTTAGTATTGGATATAGGGAAATTATACTACCCTTATTTAATTTCGTTTTAGCAGTCCTTTTTCCTCTTTATTCTCTAATATTTTTACTTAAAGAATATTTAAATATTTATTCACTATAATGCTTCCATAAAATTTGCTTTTGAGACTTCAAAATATAATACAAGAATATTTCTTTTGCATTTTCATATATTGTATTCAATTTAACCTCGATTTAGTTCACTATATTTAAAGTAGATATCCTAATAACATTTTTGTAAAAAGGTATAAAAATAATAGTGACCTTTTTTATAGTGTAGAGGGGAAAACAGAAACTTCTGAAACCAAATTTTTATTCCTTTTTATTGCTATTATTAATTTCTTGTAAGGTATATTTTATCTGAGAAAGCATATGCTATCAAAGTAAGTCAGTAGGAAACATAACACTTTGTGAATATTTGAAAATGATATATTTTATTAGAAATATATACAGGAACCACATATTCTCAAAAATAATATTAAATTTACATTATTGAAATAATTATGGTTATTTTTTATTTTTTGAACTTATTGTATCATTTTAGTCTCTGTTGGAGGTACAATATAGGAATCTAAATGTATTAAATAAATTTAATGGAGTACTAGGTTACAAACATACAAAATAAAAAACAAACACTAACTGCAGGTAGATGACAATACCACTATGGGAACTGATGTAAGGTTATGAAATTGTTTTTAAGAGAATGTAGAAAAATCATAGCCAAGGGGAACAGATTCTTTTGAGTCCTTCAGTCAGAAATACCATACAACTCAGGAACATAACTTGAAATCTATTTCTTTCATCTGCAATCTAGTTGAGTTATTCAGGTAAAGACTAAATTCACCAAAAGGCTACCACCTTTAGACATAAGCATTAGGAAAAGAATTGAGAATGAATAGCAGGCAGGCAGGAATGAAATAAAAAATAATTAGTATATTTATGTACCACTTTTGCCCAACATTATTTTGCCTAGATCTAAAATATTTATTGATAGACATAGTGACAATAGAGAAAATAAGTGTTATGAAAAAGTCTAAGTAAAAGATGGTTAATTCAGTAAACAAGCTAGCATTAGAAACAAGAGAATTAATGCAGAATAATTTATGTGGTAATAGAAATAAATGATGAAGATGATGATAGTACTACTGAAATTAAAAGATTATATGGTAGGTGTACAGAGATTATGGAGCTTAGGCTTCTCTTTAGATTAATTTGTGAATATAAATTATACTTTATTGCAATGAAAAATATATGAAAAGACAATGGTATTCTATCTTAACACTATGCATAAATTTGGGTGTGGCCCAAAACCAAACAAACAAAAAACATAGTCAGAACACCTCTTGTCATTGGTACAGGAGTTATCTTCAATGATTTGAATCATTGGCCAAGCAAACCAAAACAAAGATAATCAAATGGGACTATATCAAACTAATAAACTCTGCACTGCAAGAAAATAATGACTGGAATAAAAAGTTAACTCACAGACTGGAGACAATGTTTGCCCACCACCTATCAAATTGATAGGTTTATTGAAACATTCAATGACAATGGGATTTTCATATACTAATGATGAGAATTCAAGATTTGGACAATATTTTGGAGACATGCCTGGCAATTTACAATAAAGTAGAGCATAATTTACACTGTAATTCTGCATACCATCTCTAGATATTAATCAACTGAAAGTGAAAACATAAGTTCATAATAAAGACTTGTATAAAATACCCAGACAGATTAGTCATAATAGTAAAAATCATAAATTTCTGTTCCTCTCAAGAAGAGGAAAGACAAACAAGTTGTGATATACTCAAAAAAGGAAATACTATCCCAAAGTGAAATAAATTAACTTAATAATAGAGATAAAAAAAACAATAAATTTCACAAAAATTATCCTGAATGATGTTGGACAAAAGGGCATTCTATATTATCTTATTTATAGTAACTTTTGGAATAGGAAAATAGTATTATTGATGTCTATTACTATAGCTACAGAAAAGTTGTGACAAGAAGTATGGACTTTTTTATATGTTCCGTTAAATGTAATGAAACAAAATAATGTTGGCCTTTTAAATAAATATACAAATAATATTTTAGTAAAATTTTTTTTTAGTTTTGGGCCACACCCAGCCACACTCAGGCTTCACTCCTGGCTCTGCAATAAGAATATACTCCTGGCAGGTTCAAGGGATGGTACAGTATACAGGGGATTGAAATGGGTAGGCCACTTGCAAGGTAAATGTCCAATTGTTTACAGTTATTCATAGTTGAATTGTACATACACTACATTCCATTACCAATCCTACCATCAATGTCATCTTCCCTCCATCACTTTGTTCAGGTTTCTTCCCACCCATTCACCCCCTGCCATTTGGTTTTGTCAAATGACAATATTGCAAGGTATTTAAGAAGGTAAATGAAAAGAAAATTATATCAACAATACCAATCACTAGAAATATTTTATTACATCATTGTAAAGGACAATTGGTTAAGGAAAAAATTGGGTTAACACTGACAGAATAAGATTAAAACTACATACACCTGACTTCTAAGAAGCAAGCAGCTTATGCAGAAGAAATGTAATTGTAATTTTATAAATAAATATCCAATTAAGTATATATACATCAGACAAAAATATTCCTTTTATAAAAATCATTTTATTTTTAAGATATTTTAATAATTACTTTATTTAAGCACAATGGAAAAACAAAATTGTTCATTATTGAGTTTCAATCATACAATATACACCCCCCTCCACCAGTGCACATTTCTTGCCTCTAACATCCCCAGTTTCCCCATCCTCACCCATCCTCCCCACTGCTTGCCTCTTGGTAAACATTTTACTTCTCCCCACAATTATCTCTTCCATTTTTTTTCTCTTTGACACTGTGATTTGCACTAATGTTAACGAACGAGTATGTATCCCTTTTTAGCACCTAATTTTTGTCCAGGGTGATCAGTTACGACTATCATGGGTTATAGTGGTTCCTTCTCAAACCTAACTGCACTGTTCAACTATCTGTGGCAAATTTCCTACCATAGACTGGATCTCCTGGCTCTCATTTCTGTTGTTGCTAGATAATATTGTTATGATACTATCTTTTTTTGTTCTTATATCACACAACTGAGTAAGATTATTCTATGTTTATCCATCTCCCTCTGACTCATTTCACTCATATCTATGAGCAAATTTTATGACTTCATTTTTTATTTATTTATTTATTTATTTATTTATTTATTTATTTATTTATTTATTTTGGCTTTTAGTCACACCTGGCAGCACACAGGGGTTACTCCTGGCTCTAAGCTCAGAAATCACTCCTGGCTCAGGGGACCATATGGGATGCCGCAATTCAAACCACTGCCCTTCTGCATGCAAGGCAAATCCTATCTCTCCGGCCCCTCATGAATTAATTTTAATGAGGCTTCACACAGATTATTTCATAGCAAAGTTATGGAAACAATAAACATACTTATAAAAATTGTGAGAAAAATTCTGTCTAATCAAATGATATAAAATAGTAAACACTTCAAGAGATATGCAATGATTTTATTTATTTACTTATATTGGGTTTGAAGGCCACACTTACAATACTCTAGGGCAGGGGACATCAAACTACAGCCCACAGGCCATATGCGCCTTGCTGAGGACATTTAGTTGGCCTGCCTGCCCACCAGGCCAGCTGCTGCCTGTCTTTTTTTTTTTTTTTTTACAGAAGGTCAGTCATAGGTGGAAGAGAAGGTGGGGAATTATGGGAATCAATGTCCGGCCTTTAGGCATGAGAGTATCCGTACATCGCGCCGGACTACAACTACCCAGGTTTCAGAGGAATCATTTGGGAGGGCGGCCTGCATGGTGGCTTGTGGCAGTGAAGGTCAGAGAGCTGGAAAGAGAGCGGAACAGAGGTGCAGTGCAGAGGCATCTTGGAGAAAGTTGGCAGCATTATTAAGAGGTGAGTCCAATGGTCATTACCAGAAGAAATAGAAGGAATTGTGGATAAGAAGAAATGTAGTAAAGGGTGAAAAGAAGGAAACATTGAAAGATGGATAAAAGGAAAAGTTGAAAGGAGGAAATAAGTTATGGTGTGAATAAGGAAAGTAAAGTGGAACAGAAGTAAAGGGGAAAAGGCAGGAAAGGATGAAAGGTAGAAAGGAGGAGAGAAGGAAAGATGTTAAACTGGATGATTTTAACAGAGTGATCTCTGATCTCTGGATGAGCAGCCTGCTGTTCTTCCCTGCTGGTCAGTGGCAAACAGTTCAGGAGTAGCAAAACCCAATTTAAAATACAATGAGTGTATTTACATCCATTTGTATAATGTTATATGTTGTTTAAACCCTGGTTTATACTATTGTGATCTATGAACAAAACTGCAGGTGTAATTAACTTTTTCGCTGCTTAGGGAATGCCATATTGTAAAAATGATAACAAAAAGTTAACATTTACTATACTTACTAGTTAATTTACAAACATAGAAGTCACAGAAGTGATCAAATAGTCTTAAACAAAAGCTCTAGATGTGGTGGGGAAAGTGCTTTGACCTAACTTTTTTTTGGGGGGATGGGGTTTGGGTCACACCCGGCAGCACTCAGGGGTTACTCCTGGCTCTATGCTCAGAAATCGCTCCTGGCAGGCTCAGGGGACCATATGGGATGCCAGGATTCAAACCACTGACCTTCTATATGAAAAGCAAACACCTTAACTCCATGCTATCTCTCCGGCCCTGTGAAAATTTCATTAAGGAGGCGGAACAATGTAGATGTCAAGTGGTTAATGGAACCTACACCAGTGTAAGCCTGAGGTAAAAGCGGAGTTTCAACAATTATTGATGAAACTCTGCATTGCAGTTTGTATGTCCCTGTGTGGGCAAAGTTATTGCTGGTATATTGTTTTTGTAGCTATATATATGTATATATATCAATATTTATATATAAATATCAATATATAGATATACTAATATATTGATATTTTACTAATAGTAATTTGGAATCCCCAGAAAACAATATTGTCAAGAAAGAGAAAAAAATTGACTCATAGGATATTCAAAAAACGGTGGACTTTTGATTACTTTTTCATGCAGGAAAGAGCTGTGTGTCTGATATGCCAGAAAATAGTGTCTGTGGTCAAAGAATACAATTTGCATCAACACTATAAAACTCAACATAAAGATAAATATGATTGTTCAAAGAAGTGATAAAAGATAAAATATTAAAACTGAAAACTACATTGGCAACTCAGAAAAATACTTATGTGAAGTAGAAGCAGCTAAAAATTTCATCACTGCAAGCAAGTTTTCAAGTTGCTAAGCTAATAGCACACACTGGCAGACCATTCCTGGAAGGAAATTTGTTAAAGAATGCCTTCTTTCTGTTGCCAAAGAGATGTGTCCAGAGAAGGCTAATTTATTTAGTTTAGTGAGTCTTTCAGGGCCTACAATTACATGGAGGATCAAAGATATTGGAGACAATTTGCATCAACATTTGCAAAACTCCACCAAAAAACTTTCACTTGGCACTTGATGAAAACAATGATATTTGTGATTCTGCACAACTTCTAATTTTTATTCATGGGACGAATGATTATTTCAAAGTCACAGAAGAGTTTGCTGCACTGCAAAGCATCAAAGAAACAACTACAGGTGAGGATATCTATGAAAGGTTTGCCAAACTGTGAATGGTTTGGAGCTGAACTGGGCTAAACTAGCCAGCATGACAACTGATCATGCTCCTAGTATGATGGGGTCTAAGAAAGGAGTAATTGCTTGCATTAACCAAGAGATAGGGGCTGGAGTGATAGCAAAGGAGTAAGGCATTTGCTTGCATGAGGCCAATACGGGACAGACCTTGTTCTAATCCTGGCATCCCATATAGTCTCCCTAGCCTGCCAGGAGCAATTTCTGAGTGCAGAGCCAGGAGTAACTCCTGAGTGCACTATATATGCCCCAAAAAGCAAAAAAAAAAAAAAAAAAAAAAAAAAAAAAAAGATGGACAAAAATAACCATTCCCATCCACTGCCTCATCCACCAACAAGGACTGTGTTGTAAATCCTGAAGTGGTACTTTGTTTTGAAAGTTGTGTTATCTTGTGTTGACTTCATTAGAGCTCATGCATTTGTCTGAGCTAAATGTTGACTATGAAGATGTTCTTTATCACAGAAAAGTCTATTGGCTGAATCAATGGAGAGTTTTGAAATGTTTCTGAGTTACTTCCAAATATTACAGCGTTTCTGTTTTTAATAAACAAAGAAGTAACAAAACTCAATGACAAGAATGGAAATGGCACCTTGACTTTCTGACAGATGTAAAATAGCTACTCAACAATTTCAATATGCAACTTCAAGGAAAGGAGAAGCTCATTGTGAAATGCAATCAAAGATGTCAAAGCATCTGAAATAAAATTAGGCTTCCTCATCAAAGAAGTGGAGGAAAACTTCTGTCATCCCCCCACAACTCAAAATCTGTTAGCAGAAAAACCATTGATGGCATTCCCAAACAAAACCTTTGTAGATTCACTGGAAATATTGTTAAAGGAATTCCAAATTAGATTGACAGAGCTTGATCTCCAAGAACAGGACATACAGCTTTCCATAACCCATTTTCTATTGACATTAAAAATGTGGATACAATTTATCAATGGAACTGGCTGAACTGCAGAATTTTGGCTCTCTGAAAGATGCATTCATGTCAAGCAGCTTTCTTAGTTTTATGCATCTCTCTCCTCTGAGACTTATTCTCCTCTCAGGAACAATGTACTCAAAATTGCAATCATCTTTGATAGCACTTATGTCTGTAAATTCTTCCTAGAATAAAATATTTGAAGTCTCCCACTAGATCAAGACTAATGGATGCACACTTGCAACATTTTTACAACTAGCAGTGACAGATATGGAACCAGACATTGACCATCCCATTAGCCAAAAGCAGGCCCATTGTTCCCACTGAAATACTGGTAAGTTTGTTGATTTAATTTTATTTCACTTTAAATATTGTATTTATTCCCGTTTCATTTCTTCAATTCAAAATAAGATATATGCAGTGTGCATAGGAATTTGTTCATAATTTTTATTTTTACTATAGTCTGGCCCTCCAATTGTCTGAGGGACAGTGAAATGGCCTCCTGTTTAAAAAGTTTAAAGACCCCTGCTCTAGGGCTTCTCCTGTCTTCTATGGTACTTGGGGGACATTATGTGGCAACAGAGATCAAACCCATGTACTCTTTGCCAAGAAACACCTTACCCAGTATAGTATTTCTCTAAGCCCTACCTCCAATACATTTGAAAAAATTGGATTTCTCAGTGCTAGAATGACAGTACAGCAGGAAGGGTGCTTGCCTTCACATGGCTAACATGGATTTAATCTTGCATAACAAGCAGTCTCCATCAAACCACCAGGAGTAATTCCTGAGAGCATAACCAAGAGTGACCCCTGAGCATCACTGACTATGGCCAAAAACAACAACAACAACAACAATAATTACATTTTCTACAAAATATTGTGGTAAAATTTTCATCATCTTAATAATATATATAGTTTTATATAAAGTGATACTCATACTTCTTCATTAACAAAATAGGGAAAGAAGAGAAGATGGAGAGAAAGAGAGAGAGAAAAGGAAAGAAAGAGGCAGAGGGAGAAAGAGAAAGAGAGAGAAAAGTAGAATGCCTACAAAGTGGCAGAGGAATGATGGGAGAGGATGGAAGGGAAACTGAGGACATTGGTGCTGGGAAACATGTACGATGAAGGGTGGTGTTACTACATGATTGAAACTCAGTTATGAACAATTTTGCAACTATGGTACTTAAATAAAGTAATTATTTTTTGAAGCATAAGTTTTCAAGACTAACTTAATCAATATTTAAAAGGAAACACCTTTTTAAAGCAAAACTAAAGATAACAGTTAATATTTAGCACTAACAAAAAATGTCCTAAGACAAATACTATCATAATTCAACTTACACTGTTTTCATGTCACAGATTTCTTGGCTAAGAAACTTACTAAGAACAAGATTGGCAAAAGGAAAGTTGCCAAATTCATTTTATAATGCAAGAACTATTCTGATAATAAAACTTGACAAAGATAACACAGAAATCTGTGAATTCAAATTTTTAAGACTATAGACATATAAAATCCCAAAAAGATTCTACATAATTGTTAGTCTAAAACCAAAGCTTCATCTTTATAAAAACTATCAATAAAATTTACTGCAGAAAAGATAAGTAGGAAATAATATTTTCAATTGACTACCCGAATAGGCTACAAAAAATCCAAGAACCATATGCTTATATAAAGTTTTGAATACATAGAAATAAACAGGTTTTCAACATGATGAAGATTTTTAAGTTGGAAGCAGGAAACAAAGTGGGATTTGTTTCAAAATTTAGGGAAGCCAGTGTTTTATTATTGAACATTGATCTAAACCAAATTGACCCAGATTTTAACCCCAGCCACTCATATGTTCCCAGGAGCCTTATAGGAGAGATCCCTGAATGTAGTGTGAGGAGTAAGCCTGAGCACTCCTAGATATAACACTGAAACAATGTTTCTTGAATACAAACAAAAAGTTTATGCAAAAGGGTGTATATATTCCACCTAATTTCTCAGATAATTCATATAATAATGGTCTTAAAATATGTGTTGTCTTATTCATCTTTCTTTTTTTCCATTTTTTTCTTTATTTAAACATCTTGATTACATAAATGATTGTGATTAGGTTTCAGTCATGTAAAGAACACCTCCTTCAACAGTGCAACATTCCCACCACTAATGTCCCAAAACTCCCTCCATCCCACCCCACCCCCACCTGTACTCCAGACAGGCTTTCCCATGCTGTCATTCATTCACATGATTATGGTAGTTCTCTGTGCAGTTATTTCTATAGCTGTACACACCACTACTTGTGGTGAGCTTCATGAAGTGAGCTGGTGTCCCAGCCCTCCTCTCATTGTCTCTGAGAATTGTTACAAAAATGACTTTTATTTTTCTTAAAACCCATAGATGAGTGAGACTATTCTGTGTCTCTCTCTCCTTCTGACTTATTTCACTCAGCATGATAAATTCCATGTACATCCAAGTATAGAAAAATTTCATGACGTCATCTCTCCTGACAGCTGCATAATATTCCATTGTGTATATGTACCACTTTTTTTAGCCATTGTTCTGGTAAAGGGCATCTTGGTTGTTTCCAGAGCCTGGCTATTATGAATAGTGCTGCAATAAATATAGGTGTGAGGAAGGGGTTTTTGTATTGTATTCTTGTGTTCTTAGGGTTTATCTCTAGGAGTGGAATAGCTGGATCAAATGGGAGCTCAAATTCCAGATTTTGGAGGAATCTCCGTATCACTTTCCATAGAGGTTGGACTAAACAGCATTCCCACCAGCAGTGGATAAGAGTTCCTTTCTCTTCATCCCTGCCAGCACTGATTGTTCTCATTCTTTGTGATGTGTGAGGTGGTATCTCATCATTGTTTTGATTTGCATCTCCCTGATGATTAGTGATGAGAAGCATTTTTTCATGTGCCTTTTAGCCATTTGTATTTCTTTTTTATCAAAATGTCTGTTCATTTCTTCTCCCCATTTTTTATGGGATTAGATGTTTTTTTCTTATAAAGTTCTGTCAGTGTCCTGTATATTTAGGATATTAGCCCCTTATATGAAGGGTGTTGGTGAATAGTTTCTCCCACTCAGTGGGTGACTCTTGTATCCTGGGCACTATTTCCTTTGAGGTGCAGAAGCTTCTCAGTTTAATGTATTCCCATCTGTTGATCTCTGCTTCCACTTGTTTGGAAAGTGCAGTTTCCTCCTTGAAGATGCCTTTAGTCTCAATGTCAGGGAGTGTTTTACCGACGTGTTGTTCTATATACCTTATGGTATCAGGTCTGATATGAAGGTCTTTAATCCATTTGGATTTTACCTTCATATATAATGTTAACTGGGGGTTTATGTTTGCTTTTTTGCAAGTGGCTAACCAGTTCTGCCAGCACCATTTGTTGAAGAGGTTTTCCCTACTCCACTTAGGATTTCTTGCTCCTTTATAAAAATTACGTAATTGCATGTCTGGGGAACGTTCTCTGAGGACTCAAGCCTATTCCACTGATCTCAGGGTCTGTCTTTATTCCAATACCGTACTGTTTTGATAACTATTGCTTTGTAGTAAAGTATAAAGTTGGGGAAAGTAATGTCTCCCATTTTCCTTTTCCTTAGGAGTGCTATAGCTATTCGAGGGTGTTTATTGTTCCAGATGAACTTCATAAGTGCTTGATCCACTTCTTTGAAGAATGTCATGGGTATTTTTAAGGGGATCACATTAAATCTGTATAATGCTTTGGGGAGTATTGCCATTTTTATGATGTTAATCCTGCCAATCCATGAGCAGCATATGTGTTTCCATTTCTGTGTGTCCTCTCTTATTTCTTGGAGCAGGGATTTATAGTTTTCTTTGTATAGGTCCTTCACGTCTTTGGTCAGGTTGACTCCAAGATATTTGAGTTTGTGTGGCACTATTGTGAATGGGATTGACTTTCTGGCTTCCATCTCTTCCCCATCATTATTGGTGTATAAAAAAGCCATTGATTTCTGTAGGTTGATTTTGTAGCCTGCCACTTTGCTATATGAATCTATTGTTTCTAGAAGCTTTTTGGTAGAGTCTTTAGGGTTTTCTAAGTAAAGTATCATGTCATCTGCAAACAATGAGAGCTCGACTTCTTCCTTTCCTATCTGGATTCCCTTGATATCTTTTTCATGCCTGATCACTGTAGCAAGAACTTCCAGTACTATGTTGAAGAGGAGTGGTGAGAGCGGACAGCCTTGTCTTGTACCAGAATTTAGAGGGAAGGCTTTTAGTTTTTCTCCATTGAGGATGATATTTGCCATTGGCTTGTGGTAGATGGCTTCAACTAGATTGAGAAAGGTTCCTTCCATTCCCATCTTGCTGAGAGTTTTGATCAAGAATGGGTGTTGGACCTTATCAAATGCTTTCTCTGCATCTATTGATGTGATCATGTGATTTTTATTTTTCTTGTTGTTGATGTTGTGTATTATGTTGATAGATTTACGGATGTTAAACCATCCTTGCATTCCTGAGATGAAATCTACTTGGTCGTGGTGTATGATCTTCTTGATGATGCATTGGATCCTATTTGCCAGGATTTTGTTGAAGACCGTTGAATCAGCATTCATCAGGGATATTGGTCTGTAATTTTCTTTTTTGGCAGTGTCTCTGTCTGGTTTTGGTATCAAGGTGAATTTGGCTTCATAAAAGCTGTTTGGGAGTATTCCCATTTTTTCAATTTCATGGAAGAGCTTGGCTAGGATTGGTAGTATCTCCTCTTGAAATATTTGAAAAAATTCATTAAGAAATCCATCTGGGCCTGGGCTTTACTTTTTGGGCAGATGTTTGATTACAGTTTCAATTTCCTCAGTAGTGATTAGGGTGTTTAGATATGTTATATCCTCCTTACTTAACTGTGGAAGGTTATAAGTGTCCAAGAATTTTTCCATTTCTTCTAGGTTCTCATGTTTACTAGCATAAAGTTTCTCAAAGTAGTCTCTGATTACCCTTTGGATCTCTGCAATATCTGTTGTGATCTCCCCCTTTTCATTTCTAAAACAGGTTATCAGATTTCTCTCTCTCTTTTTCTTTGTGATTTTTGCCAATGGTCTATCAATCTTGTTTATTTTTTCAAAGAACCAACTTCTGCTTTCATTGATCTTTTGGATTGTTTTTTGGTTTTCCTCTTCTTTGAGTACTGCTTTCAGCTTTGTTATTTCCTTCTGTCTCCCAATTTTTGGTTCCTTTTGTTGGTCATTTTCTAATTTTTGGGGCTGCATCATTAAGTTGTTCAGGTATGCCCCTTCTTCCTTCCTGATGTGTGCTTGTAGGGCTATAAATTTTTCTCTCAGGACCACTTTTACTATGTCCCATAGATTCTGGCAGTTTGTGTCTTCATTATCATTTGTTTCCAGGAAAGTTTTGATTTCCTTTTTGATTTCATCTAGGACCCACTGGTTGTTCAGAAGCAGGGTGTTTAATTTCCAATTGTTAAAGTTTTTCTTCTGTGTGGCTTTGTCGTTCACAACTAATTTCAGAGCCCTGTGGTCAGCAAAGGTAGCCTGCAAGATTTCTATCCTCTTGATTTTATGGAGATATGTTTTATGTGTCAGCATGTAGTCTATTCTGGAGAATGACCCATGTACATTGGAGAAGAATGTGTATCCAGGTTTTTTGGGGTGGAGTGTCCTATATATATCTACTAGTCCTCTTTATTCCATAACTCTTTTCAGGGCTAGTATGTTTTTGTTGGGTTTCAATCTGGTTGACCTATCAAGTGTTGAGAGGGCCGTGTTGAGGTCTCCCACAATCATTGTGTTATTATTGATTTCTTCTTTCAGATTTGTCAGTACTTATATTAGATAATTTGCTGGTCTCTCATTGGGTGCATATATGTTTAATAGTCTGATTTCTTCCTGTTTCACATATCCCTTGATTAGTGCATAGTGTCCATCTTTGTCCCTTACCACTTTTCTGAGTATAAAGTTGGTGTCATGAGATATTAATATGACCAACCCAGCTTTTTTGAGGGTGTTGTTTGTTTGGATGATTTTCCTCCAGCCTTTGATTTTGAGTGTATGTTTTTTCTGACTATTCAGGTGTGTTTCTTGTAGGCAGCAGAAGGTTGGTTTTATCTTTTTGGCCCATTTTACCACTCTGTGTCTTTTAATTGGTGAATTTAGTCCATTGACCTTGAGGGAGATGATTGTCATAGGATTTAATGTCATATTTGTAGATAAGCTTTCTGTGTTTATTAGTCTCTCTTGTCTTAGAGTAGACCTGTCATTTTTTCCTTTAAGGCTGGTTTATCATCTGTGAAGTTTCTGAGCTGTTCTTTATCCATGAAGCTATGTATTTTTCCTTCAAACAGAACGTGAGTCGCGCTGGGTGCAGTATTCTCGGTGAGGCATTCATTTCATTCGTCTTGTCACAATATCCCACCACTGTCTTCTGGCCTTGAAAGTTTCTTGTGACATGTCTGCTGTAAGTCTTAGGGATCGTCCTTTGAATGTAATTTTCCTTTTTGATCTTGCTGCTTTCAGTATTCTATCTCTATCTGTGGGATTTGTCATTGTAATGAGGATGTCTTGGGGTGTTTTTCTTTGAGTCTCTTTTAGCTGGTACTCTTCGGGCATGCAGGATTTGATTGCATGTAGTCTTTAACTCTGGGAGTTATTCATCTTTCTTAGAGATACATTGTAGGTCAATTCTAATGAGGTTTTTTTTTGGGGGGGGGTCACACCCGGCAGCGTTCTGGGGTTACTCCTGGACCTTAATTCAGAAATCTCTCCTGGCAGGCTCAGGGGACCATATGGGATGCCGACATTAGAACCACTGTCCTACATGCAAGGCAAATGCCCTACCTCCATGCTATTTCTCTGGCCCCAGGATTCTAATGAGTTTTCTGTGCGTTAAGGAAGTTAGAATTTAATCCTATCTTCCCTACCTATTTTGTTTAAATTTAGCCTAAATTATTTACTTTTCACTATAAAATCTATGGTGTTTGTTGTTGTATTAAGATATACAGGCTATTCAAAGTCTCAGAAATTATATAAGTCAAAAAACAAGTATTTTGGAGATACTGGATAAGGAATTAATCTTATGTTTATAAAATATGCAGTTCTTGCTTGATTTAATTAGTTTTATTATCTATGTGTGCATTATAAGATAAATAATATAATTAATGTTCATCATTAGCTTTATTGAGCCTAGTACTGAATAATATGTAAATTTTTGTATATAGATTATGAGGTTTTTTGACTATTGAGGTAACCCAATGATGTACATTTTATTTTTATTTTCATCTTTACAGAAAATGCAGTTGAGAGTAGGAAGAGCCTTCAGTCATTGCTGCAAGGAAAATTTTATAAGTAAAATTTTAAGTTACAATTTTTGCAGGGACAAAATACCAAAGAAACCCCATGAGAAAGATTTCAATTAGCTGTAGAATATATGTACTTATTTTAATAGCAAATAAATTCTGTTCATTAAAATACTATGATATAAAGCATGTACAAGTTTATGCTATTTTACTTACATAAGCTAAAATAAGTTATCAACTCCATTATCTGCATTCACTTTGTGCATTTGAAATCACTCAAGAAAGACTGAGTAGAGGCTCAATTATGATACCTTAAGTATGACAATTTACCAGGTTGTCAAAATTTTGAGAATGAATAAACCTGACCATTTAATAGTTCCCTAACTCCAATGCCTAAAAAATAAATTTTGGAGCAGAGTGTAGCGTGACTGTCCTTCATTAGATAATTTCATAATTTATTATATTCTCCTCATATTCTAGCATGGTGAATACAAGGTTGTATGTAGTAAGAGAGGCAGAAATTTGAATAGAATTAATACAATGTAAAGTTTATAGTAGCTTGTGCCTGAGATTGAGTGAGTAGCAAATCTTTTGCCAAAATTAACTCCTGCCAATGCTACTTCTACACAAAATGTGTTGGCAGTCAGCCCTCAGTGTGTGCCCTTTGGGGTCAGATTCCTGTGACGAAGCAGTGTGCAACTGCCACTTATATGATCAGAAAGTGAAAAGGGCAAGTCTTTTTTTTTCTTTTGTCCTTATTACTGAACAGGAAAATATTTTTATTCTCTGCATCAGATTTGGAATGCTGCTCCAGACACCTGTGCAGAGATATTTGCACCTGAACAATGCAGAAACCAATACCAATGATGAAATGAGTGCCAAAGTGAATAAAAATTTGCCCACTGTTTAATGAAAATTGAATAAAAATATATTTTGCCCTGGGCCACCTAAAAAGATTAGAAACCAGCTGTGCCCCAAAGTTTTCACCTGAATCCTAATAAACAAAATTGGAAGTGGAACAATATATGCATAAAGGTTTTTCTTTCCTGTTTAAAATTAGATAGACAAAAAAAAACATTTTAAATATCTATATTTGAATATTTTAGAGCCTAGAATCAAAAGTTTAAAATCCATTTTAATTGCTGATCAGCATACTAATTCCTTTACAGCATGAATGATACATCTTTACTGACTCTGAATTTGAAGAGAGAAAACTAGAGCAGAATGAAATTAGTATCTCCATTAGAAAAAACTAGCCTAAGTTTGCCAGTCCTCAGAATTTAGAGGTGTATCGAGAGTGGTTTTGCTTGGCAAAGGCTTAGCCAGAGCAGAAGGTGATATTTTGTTTCAAGTAGTAATAATTTACAACTTTGAGTCAAAAAGGGAGATAAAAAGTGGGAGGATATATTCAATAAGGATAATAGTAAATAATTTTCATGAACTTCAACCAATGTTTAGAATAAACTTGCTCAGAATTCTCTTCTTAACAAGGCAGGAAAATTAGAAATTAAAAGGAATATCCTACTTTTTATTAATATAAACAGCAACCATCATGACCTTTAGTAATTGAACCGTTATTGGTCAAGGGGATGTGGGGCAGAAGGCATTTGGTGAAAAAGGTAACTATGCTGCATTCAAAGAACTGGGTTACTCACTACAATAATGATGCAATGTTAGTGACCCAAGTTGTACTCATATTAAGTGTTCATTTTTCTAACATTAATTGAATAAAATATTCATTTTTAAATTTGGAAATCATGCAAACCAGGATTATATAGATTATTCTTAGTGCTATTTAAATCTTACTGTCTACATTGACATTTTTCTAGTACTTGCATTTTACAAGTCTATTGGGACACTCAGGAGACTTTATATTCAAAAATTAAACCCACACATTTTAAAGCAACTGAATTGATTAGCATCTGCCAAATATTAAAATACATTATTTTGTAGAAATTATCCTATTCTCCATGAAATATTTAAACCAGAGGACCTAATTCTGGACCACTTTTGTTCTGGATTACACAGGGAATCACCTCAAAGATTGCCTTGTTTATTGTTTGAGCCTTCACTCTAAATCAATTCTAGGGTTATGCAAAAATTCTTAATTTGCTTTTTCTAAGAGTAACTACTTTTTGATTCATAAATGCAGTCATATCTAGCACTCATTTGTTTTTCCATTTAATCAAATTAATTCAGCACCGATATCTCAAGTGAAATCAATCACATTTTATTAGCTATCATAGATTTTTACACTTACTATTAGTACAATATAAATTATCATATTTTATAATTTATTTTTTTAGTGTATGTTATCCATATTATATTGTAGCTTCCCAAAGGCTAATGAGCAGGACTGGTATTTCCAGGATCTACTGCAGCATTTAAATATCAACAGGTGTTCACAAACTATAATGAAAATTAATAATGCAAAATGTACTTAAAAGAGAAGCATTTCACTCCCCTACTTTTTATCTTGTCTGATTTAATTTGGTCTTTTATCTAAGTCTGTGTGAGTTTGATAAAAAATTATCACTTGTGAGCCCAGAGAGATAGCAAAGCGGCATTTGCCTTGCAAGCAGCCAATCCAGGACCAAAGGTGATTGGTTCGAATCTTGGTGTCCCAGATGGTCTCCTGTGCCTGCCAGGAGCTATTTCTGAGCAGATAGCCAAAAGTAACCCCTGAGCACCGCCAGGAGTGGCCCAAAAGCCAAAAAAAAAAATTATAACTTGTATATTTCATGTATATTTACTGAGAATTTTTCAAGAAAAATTATGTTCCAAATGATGTATCATCAAAATACAATTGTGCACTAGAAGGGTTCTCAAAACAGTAAACAAGGGGCCGGGCGGTGGCGCTCGAGGTAAGGTGCCTGCCTTACCTGCGCTAGCCTAGGAGACAGACCGCGGTTCGATAACCCGGCGTCCCATATGGTCCCCCAAGCCAGGAGCGACTTCTGAGCGCATAGCCAGGAGTAACCCCTGAGCGTCACCGGGTGTGGCCCAAAAACCAAAAAACCAAAAAACCAAAAAAAAAAAAAAAAAAAAAACAGTAAACAAGATTGACAAAGAATTCACTAGAGAAAGAAGAAAGAAGAAAGAAAGAAAGAAAGAAAGAAAGAAAGAAAGAAAGAAAGAAAGAAAGAAAGAAAGAAAGAAAGAAAGAAAGAAAGAAAGAAAGAAAGAAAGAAAGAAAGAAAGAAAGAAAGAAAGAAAGAAAGAAAGAAAGAAAGAAAGAAAGAAAAGAAAGAAAGAAAAAGAAAGAAAGAGAAGAAAGAAAGAAAGAAAGAAAGAAGAAGAAAAAGAAAGAAAGAAAGAGAAAGAAAGAAAGAGAAAGAAGAAAAAGAAAGAAAGAAAGAAAGAAAGAAAGAAAGAAAGAAAGAAAGAAAGAAAGAAAGAAAGAAAGAAAGAAAGAAAGAAAGAAAGAAAGAAAGAAAGAAAGAAAGAAAGAAAGAAAGAAAGAAAGAAAGAAAGAAAGAAAGAAAGAAAGAAAGAAACTGATCCAGAATTTAAGGAGAATTATCATAACAAACACCACATAATTTGAAAGACCCCAAGATTGCTGTAAAAATCTTCATTCCAAGAAATAAGAGAACCTAAAATAAGTGGAAAAAATTTTGGATCTTATAACAATGAAAACAATCCACCTGAATTACTACCAGTAATAGACTAATTACTAGTAATAGGCTAATTAATTAGTAGTAGACTAATTACTATCAAGAAAATTGGAACAGTAATCAAAAATCATCCTCAAAATAAAAGCCCAGCTCTAAATGGGTTGACTAGTTTTCCAATCCTATTTTTTTTTATCACAGAAATGGAATAATAGAAATTAAAGTCTTATGTGTCTAAAGTCCAGCCAGGAATGTATGGTCTATTTATTCTGAAAACCATTCTGAAAACTATTTATTCTGAAAACTAATGGCAACCAAATGAAACTTTTGTGGAAAATAAACATCAAGACTGTTTTATTTGAGAAAATATTTTTATCTCCAGAATATTATGTTATATTGTCTGTTCTTTATATTTACAACCATTACTTTCACTGATTTCTTCCTATCAAATCAGAAAGCTTACATTTGTGATTAAATCTTTAAAGCCACTAGACTCCTGAATATTTTACTTTGTGTTGTTTCCCTTCAAATCCATGATCATTTATACTTACAAGAACATTTTTATGAGATAAAAGTTACTTTTTTTTAATATCTTCTTAAAGTGACTTTTCTTTTTCAACTGTCCCTCCTCCCCACCTCGGCCTGTGCTCAAGATAGGCTTTCTACTACCCTCATTCATTCACATTTTGTTATGATAGTTCTCAGTGTAATTATTTCTCTAACTGCACTCATCACTTCTTGTGGTGAGCTTCATGTCTTGAGCTGGACCTTCCAGCCCTCCTCTCGTTTGTCTTTGAGAATTATTGCAAAAATTACTTTTATTTTTCTTAAAACCCATAGACGAGTGAGACTATTCTGTGACTATCTCTCTGCCTCTGATTTATTTCATTCAGCATAATAGATTCCATATACATCCATGTATAGGAAAATTTTATGACTTCATCTCCTCTGACGGCTGCGTAATATTCCATTGTATACATGTACCATAGTTTGTTTAGCCATTCATCTATTGAGGGGCATCTAGGTTATATCCATAGTCTGGCTATTGTAAATAGTGCTGCAATAAATATAGGTGTGAGGAAGAGATTTTTGTATTGTATTTTTGTGTTCCTAGGGTATATCCCTAGAAGTGGTATAGCCGGATCATATGGAAACTTGATTTTCAGCTCTGGAGGAATCTCTATATCGCTTTCCAAAAGGTTGAACTAGACGGCATTCCTACCAGCAGTGAATAAGAATTCCTTTCTTTCCACATCCCTGCCAGCACTGCTTGTTCTCATTCTTTGTGATGTATGCCAATCTCTTTGGCATGAGAGTGTACCTCATAGTTGTTTTGATTTGAATCTCCCTGATGATTAGTGATGTGGAGCATTTTTTCATGTGCCTTTTAGCCATTTGTATTTTTTTTTATCAAAGTGTCTGTTCATTTCTTCTCCCTATTTTTTGATGAGGTTATATTTTTTTTTCTTGTGAAGTTCTGTCAGTGCCCTGTATATTTTGGATATTAGCCCCTTATCTGATGGGTATTGGTGAATAGTTTCTCCCACTCAGTGAATGGCTCTTGTATTCTGGGCACTATTTCCTTTGAGGTGCAGAAGCTTCTCAGCTTAATATAGTCCCATCCATTTATTTCTGCTTCCACTTGTTTGGAGGGTGCTGTTTCCTCCTAAAGATGCCTTTAATCTCAATGTCATCAAGTGTTTTACCTACGTGTTTTTCTATATACCTTATGGTATCAGGTCTGATATCAAGGTCTTAAATCCATTTGGATTTTACCTTCATACATGGTGTTAGCTGGGGGTTTAAGTTTGCTTTTTTGAAGTGGCTAACCAGTTGTGTCAACACCACTTATTTAAGAGGCTTCTTTTTGCTCCATTTAGGATTTCTTGCTTCTTTATCAAAATTTAGGTGGCTGTATGTCTGGGGACCATTATCCAAGTACTCAAGCCTATTCCACTGATCTGAGGATCTGTCTTTATTCCAATACCATGCTGTTTTAATAACTATTGCTTTGTAATACAGTTTAAAGTTGGGGAAATTAACATCTCCCATATTCCTTTTCCAAGATTGCTTTAGCTATTCGTGGTTGTTTATTGTTCCAAATGAATTTCAGAAATGTTTGATCCACTTCTTGGAAGAATGTCATGGGTTTCTTTAGAGGGATCACCTTAAATCTGTACAATGCTTTGGTTTTCCAATCCTTTATAGAAGACTGAGTCCTTTTCAGGCTCTTCCAGAAGTCAAAGAAATTGCAACTTCCTCTTATAGTCCATGAGGCAAGCATTATATGATGCCAGTATCAGACATATATTGAACAAAAACTATTGACCAAGGTCACTGATGAATATATATGTGAAGATTCTTAACAAAATCTTAGAGAATATTTAATATTAGCAAACAGAGCCAAAAATATATAAAAAATATTATACAAAAGCTAGTTAACTAGGATTTATCTTTTATATTCAAGTATGATCTATTATATGTAAGGCAATAATTGAACTACATGATATAATACAAATTATATGAGTATATCTAGAGTCATAGAAAGCATTTGACAAGATCCAATAGTCATTTGTGATGAAGAATTATCAATAAAAAGGATTAAGGAACTTCTTCAACTTCCTAAAACTATTTATTTCTGTTTACAGCAAACCTACTCTGGGAAAAGCTGAAATCCTAAATTCTAAGATGAGGCACAAGCACTCTTGCCATCACTATTCAAAATAGTATTGAAAGTTCTTACTATAATAGCTAGACAAGAAAAAGATGTTAAGGGCATCCAGATGGGAAAGGAATTTAAAATATCAGTATTTTTAAATGACATGATAATTTAACTGACAGAACTAGAAATTTCTAAAGACTGTACCAAAAATTGCCTAGAACAATGAACTTGTAAAATAAATTTGCTGGCTCCAAAATCAATGCACAAAAATTCATGTTTTTCTATATGCATATAAATTATGCATATAAATTTTAAAGAGAAATTTTAAAAATCCCATTCACATTTTTCCTCAAATATCAGTCCTGGAAATCAACTTAACAAAAGAGGTGAGATACAAAGAAAACCATAAATATATACTAAAAGAAATAAGTGAGGACATGAGGTGATGGAACTGTATCCCTGATCATGGATTGAAGAAATAATATTGCTAAAATGGCAATCTTGTTTAAAATATTATACACATTCACTGCAGTCCCTATAGAAATATCATAGTCACTTTTTAAGACATAGATGAAAAGCAGTTAAAAATTTTTATGGCGTAATAACCTTGTTTGGCCAAAACAATCCTTTAAAAAACAGATAAGATAGAGTGTCTTTTCTCTGCCAAATGTCAAACTATACTAGAATTCTATTGTGGGCTAAAATGCATGGTACCTAAATAAGAACACTCAGACAATTGAAGCAAATTAAGAATCCATACAAGATCTTCAGGTGTATGAGCAGTTAGTCATTTACAACAGAAGAAAAGGTCTGAAATTGCAAAAAAAGAAATCCCCTAGCAAATGATGTTGGGAAAACTGGTTGGTCCTATGCAAAAAAAAAAAAAAAAAGGCACAAACAATAACAACAAAAACTATCAAAACATTTTATAATTTCATAAAAAAAATGTCAAATTAAAATGGCTTAAAAACTTTGATATCAGGGGCCAGAGAGAGCACAGTGGTAGGGTGTTTGTCTTGCACACAGTCATACCAGGACAAACGTTGATTCGAATCCCAGCATTCCATATGGTCCCCTGTGCCTGCCAGAAGCAATTTCTGAGCACAGAGCCAGGAGTAACCCCTAAGCACCATTGGGTGTGACCCAAAAACCAAAAAAAAAATTATATCATACCTTAATTTATTTTTAGTGTTTTGTTTGAGGCCATAGGACTTAATATCCACAGCTTAATCTAGGCACTCAAAAAGCACTTCTAGTGAAAATGAAGAGGTGTTGGGGTTCAAAATTGGATTGGTAGCATGAAGATAAGTCTCCTAACCTTTGTACTGTATCTCCACTCATTAATCCATGCATTTTTACTGGAAAAAGTGTATTGAATATAGAGCTATCTTTAATAATCAATGTCATTGGCTAAGAAAACAGAAGCAAAGATAAATAAATAGGATATCAAACTATTATGCTTCTGTATTACAAAAGAAATGATGACCAAAATAAAAAGAAAACCCACATTTTCCACCAATTGGAGACTAATGATTAATATCCAAGTTACACAATGCACGGATAGAACTTTACAAGTAAAAAAACAACCAGCCCCAACCAAAATATGGGGTGAATGTGCTTAACAAAAATTTCCTTAAAAAAGAAACAAGTGATCAAAAAAATATAAAAAATATCCACTTTATCATCAGAAAAATATAAAACAGCAATGAGATATTATCTCATTCCAGTGAGATTGACACTTATTGCAAAGAACAAAAACTACATTGTTAGAATGAATGTGAAGAAAAGTGAACCTTCTTCACTGATGGTGGGAATTTCTTCTGGTCTGGTCTTTTGAAAAACAATATGGACACTCCTCAAAAGACTAAGTACTGAGCTTCCATATTACCTAGAAATTCTACTTCTTGACATCAACCCCCAAATTTCCAAAACTCTGTTCAAAAAAGACATTTGCACTCTTATGTTGTATGCAGCACAAGAGCCAAAACCTGAAAACAGCCCATGTTCAAGAATAGATAACTTGGTTATAAAAAAAAAAAAAAAAAAAAAGCACATAGGGGCCGGGAAGGTGGCGCTAGAGGTAAGGTGTCTGCCTTGCAAGCGCTAACGTAGGATGGACCACGGTTCGATCCCCCAGTGTCCCATATGGTCCCCCCAAGCCAGGGGCGATTTCTGAGCACATAGCCAGGAGTAACCCCTGAGCGTCAAACGGGTGTGGCCCAAAAAACAAACAAACAAAAAAAAAAGCACATAATACATATAAACAAAGTACTACTCAAGTATAAAAAATAAAAAGTCAAATTATGCAATTTTCTGTGTAGATTGATCTAAAGAGTATCATGCTGAGTTAAATTAGCCAAAGCACACAGGACAGAGAGAATGTTCTCTCTCTTATGTGGGATATAAGAAACAAAGTAGGAAATAACAAATGCCTATAGGCAACAAAAAGTGAGAACTGGTCATTAGAAGAAAGGTTTCCACAGGAGAATCTTTGCACAGTGTTGTAGAGGAGCAGACACTTATGGAGGATTACTACTGGAATATTTTATGTATAAAGCATTACCAATAACAGTTTGTAAATCAGAGTCAAAAATAATTTTAAGTATATGTTTATATGCCTCCTCACCAGTAAAACATCCATTACCCCTGCCATAATAAGTCCTGTCAAAGTGAATTGTTGCCTTTATATTTATATTTTTTGAAGCAATTTACTCAGAGCACCATGATTTACAATGCTGTGAGCCACAGGCTGTCATATATGTAATGTTCCAACACCGCACCCTTTTTAGAGTCATCTTCCCTCTAGGGTCCCTCCCATTTGCCTCCTTAGCAAGCTCAGTTCAATATAACAGTTTCAAGTTCTGTTGCTTTTGCCCATTTTTTGTTTCCTTCCTATCTGTACTCCTATTCAACAAGTGACAGAGAACTTTCAATATATATTTCTGACTTTTAAACTATCTTTACTCAGTAAATACTTTCCGAATCTGTCCACATAGTGAGTATTGAATACACTTACTCATATATCTAGTACATACTCTCTCATTTCACAATTTCTTAACCATTACAACAATCACAGAATTTTCTTTTCTGTTAAGCTGAATTTGGGAGATACTCTAAATCTCTATTTTTCATTTACTAAACTTGAGTAGAATCACACAATTACAAAGTAAAAGTTAAGTTCATTTTCTTTGGTATCATTAAATTCACCATAAGAACTCAGAGGTAATGCGTCATTTTTTTCAGTGACATTTTTATTTATAATTTAACATATTCCTGTAATTTAAATTTTAATTTTATAATGTGGCTAGAAAGTGTTTCTTATTTGTATCAGTAGATGATCCATCAATTAAATCAATATGCATAATAAATGCTTGTCATTTGAAGCTACCTTGCTGTTGAAGCTTGTATAGTCACTATAACCTAGAGCACTATATGAAAAATGCTTGAATTATTTTTGAAGACCTGCATATATCAGTCACTAGTTTAAGTTCCTATAGGTGACAAAATGGTGTTCCTTTACCTGAAAGTATAGTCTTATAATAGTTTATTTTGGTGGGATGGGTTTTTTGGTCACACCCGGCAGCGCCCAGGTTACTCCTGGATATAGGCTCAGAAATTGCTCCTGGCAGAAACAAGGGACTCTATGGGATGCCGGGATTCGAAGCACTTGGATCGGCTGCGTGCAAGGCAAATTTTCTACCACTGTGCTATCTCTCCAGCCACTCTCGAAATAGTTCTTAATACAACATTTAAGGGAAATGAATAAAGAGTGTATGTGTGGTTCATAAGAATTATTAAAACTGATGCGATGTAAATATGTACCTGGAATATTACTGTGAACGATATGTAAGCCACTATAATTAAAATAAAAATTATATTTAAAAAAACTGAAGTCATTTTAGGCACTTGTCTGTTAGCAACATGATATTCTGGCTTTTTCACTGATGCAAGGTTAAATAAAGTATAAAGTAATTTATATTTAATTAGATTAATGGTTGGTTAAATATCTCTTGCTGTGGGGCCAGAACGATTGCACAGAGGTATGGGCATTTGCCTTGCATGTGACCAACCAGGGATGAACCTGGATTCAATCTCCAGTATCCCATATGGTCCCCAGAACCTGCCAAGAGTGCTTTCTGAGTACAAAGTTAGGAATAAAACCTGAGAGCTGCTGGGTGTGACTCAACCTCCTAAAAATATTCTTGCTGTTTTACAAGTCTTTCGAGTATCTTTGTTTAAAAAATAATTGAAACACTGCTATAGACAGGTAATTTATTGTATTAGCCCTCGGATTTCTCCTTGCCATTTTGTTAGAATTCATGACTTTACCATGAGCTAATACAACAGGACTATCCAAGTTTATTTCTCAGTAAAAGGATACTTTGCTGTAACATTCAACATAGTTGTACATCAAACATTATTTACTCACTATAATATTCTAGCTTAGTTTTATTTTTACCAAAATTATAAAAATAAGTGACCAAAACATATTGTCTATTAATGCTTCCAATGACTAGAATTATCAGCTACTATGAAATTAAGAAGTATTGTGAAAATGTTTGACCTCAGAAGACACTTGATTCCAAAGTTTTCAGAACTCTCCTAAGCACCCAATAATTCTCTTCATTTCCCTTGGTTTAAATTTTTTCATTGAAAAAATAATTATCTTACAAGTTTTATTTAATAATTATTAAATTGTTTACATATCTTGCATATAATTGTAATCATGGTTAACCTCTCTTCAGATCTAATTATATGCCTGCTAGTTTTCTAACCACATTACATGGATCATATTATTTAATTTCTATTATCCCTAGTACATAGCAATGCCTGAGCAGCATAAATAGACATTCTTTTTTCGACCACATCCAGTGACGCTCAGGGTTACATCTGGCTATGAGCTCAGAAATCGCTCCTGGCTTGGGGGACCATATGAGACACCGGGGAATCAAACTGATGTCCATCCTAGGCTAGTACTGCCACGGCAGATGCCTTAATGCTTGCGCCACATCTCCGGTCCCTAAATAGTGTCTTTGAGCAAGAATTCACAAGCCAAGCTAAACTTAGACAATTTATTCAATCTCTTTGCTCCACACCATCTTCACTTAAATTTGGCGGGGGAGGGAACCACACCAGAGGTGCTCAGAATTGCTCCTGACTCGGGGGACTATATGGAATGAAATGCCAGGGATCAAACCTGCATCTGTCCTGAGTCAGCCATGTGCAAGGCAAATACCCTACCAATATGGTATTACGCTGGCACTTAAGTTTTTTTAATAATTTTTTTTAATTCTGGCATCATAATCTGAGGTAGGAAATAAATGAGTAAATAAGTGAGTAAAGAGTGGCCAGCTTTAGTTGCACTGAGTCTGATCAATGTACTACATACTAATGGCTTGCAGATATCATCAACCTTCTACTTCAAAACAGGAAATGATCCTCAGTATACTTTTTCCTCTAAGATGAAGAATGATAACTGAAGCAAGGTAATGGCCACAAGGTTTAAAGTCAAAATCTTTCCATGTTGCTTACTAGTTTTAGAGAAATTATATAATACATTTATACTATATAAAATTCTTAAGTTTTTAAAAGATTTTAAAAATTATTATGGGGTAATGAGTATATATGGAGTCAGCGGTTGATCCCATGATGAGTATGCTTCAAGGATGGAGAAACCCTGAATCTCTTAGGCCACGGGAATTCCCTTTCTTCCCCAATGCTTACTGTGCCTATGCAAAAAAAAAAAAGGAAGTGGGGGGAATGCCAAACCCTGCCACTCCAGCACCCCCACTTTTTCTTGTTTTGTTTTGATTTGTTAGTTTTTGACTTTATTTTCCTTCTCTTTTTTTCTTCCACTTTTCTCTTTCTTTTTCATTCTTGTAGTTATTATTTGGTGATTTATTTTTATTTTTATTTGCCAGGTGCATTTTTTCTTTTTTCTTTCACTTTCTTTTTTTTCCTCTCTTTTTTCTTTTTTTAGTAGTTGTTACCAAATTTTTTTCTCCCTTTTTTCTTATCCTTTTTATCTCCAAAGACAGTGGAATGGATGCTCAATCTACAACAAGCTGTAAAGTGGAGACCAGTTGCACTAGCATTCTGGGGGTAAAGGAGGGAGATATGGGATACATGCTGGGAACAGAGGTGGAGTGAGGACAGCACTGGTGGTGGGAATGCCCCTCATTCATTGTCACTATGTACCATAAATGATGCAGTGAAAGATTTGTAATGCACTTTGGTCACAATAAAAATTTTAAAAAGTTATTTATGATGTGTATGATTTAAATTCTTTATAAAGAATTTCTTTCATTAAAGAAATGTCATGAAATTCTTATGTATGTGACCATTTGGATTTGTAAAGAGAAAGACTTTGCAAATAAATGTTTAAAGCAGCTTTGTTCATACTTTCATATTTGTTCATAACTTCAAAATCAGAAGCACCACGCTATTCTTCAAGCACCTGAATCAATAAATTAGAGGCAGTACATCCTGACAGTGTAATATTACTCACATTAAAAAAGAAATTAGGCTGGGGCCGGTGAGGTGGCACTAGAGGTAAGGTGTCTGCTTTGCAAGCGCTAGCCAAGGAAGGACCATGATTCGATCCCCCGGCGTCCCATATAGTCCCCCCAGCCAGGGGCAATTTCTGAGCGCTTGGCCAGGAGTAACCCCAGAGCATCAAATGGGTGTGGCCAGAAAAAAAAACAAAACAAAAAAGAAAAAAAGAAATTAGGGGCCAAAAAGATAGCATGGAGGTAGGGTGTTTGCTTTGCATGCAGAAGGACGGTGGTTCGGAATCACAGCATTCCATATGGTCCCCCGAGGTTCCTTGGAGTAACCTCTGAGTGCTGCCGGTGTGACCTAAAAACCAAATAAATAAATAAATAAATAAATAAATAAATAAATAAATAAATAAATAAAATAAAAAGAAATAAGGTAACAAGTTGTGAAAAGATATGGAAGAAACTCAAAAACTAAAAAGATTGGATACTTATGCAGCTTAACTGTGTGGAAAAGGCAAGTTTATGGGAATCAAATTAGTGGTCATCAGTATTTAGGATAAAAAGTGAGATTAATAGAAAAAAAACAGAGAAATTTTTTAGGACTGTGAAGCTATTCTGTACATCACAGCATAGGGAATATGTCATGTTGCATATGTCCCTACCCATAGAACATAAGATGCAAAGAGTGAAAACCAATATTAACTTTGTATCTTTGTTGATGACACATTAATATACATCACTCTTTGTAACAAATATTACACTTTTTTGGAAGATATTATGGTAACTTCTGTAATGCATAAAGTCAGCAGTAGTCTGTGTGCTTTCTTCTCATTGTTGCTCATAAATACTTTTCTAAACCATTAAACAGTTCTCTGATAAACAAAACTTCTCTTAAATATAATTTTATTTAAAGGAAAACAAGAAAAAGTTTTCATGTAGTAAACATTAGTTGATCTTTTCTTAATGTTAAATAATAATTTGTCTTACTGTAGGTTTTTGTGTTATATTTCAAAAACAGGTGAAATGTAATTTTTAATATTGTATTTTGGGTATTGAAGGTCATGACAAGTTAAAAACCTATAGTTTACACAAAATTATTTATTAATTGGACTTATTTGTAGTCTTAATTCTGAAGCATAAACAATTAAAATGAAACTTCCATACATTGAGAGAGAGAGTCCATTTCAATTTTCCCACTCTTCAGACTTACATTCATTTCAAATTAAAGTTATTTTTTAATTCCTGTATCTTGAATGCTAAGTTTAAAAAGATTGTAATATTCACCGAATCCAGAAATGCATTAGCAATTTGCTTTCTCTTGTTTCAGGATTATCTAACCCTGAAAAGGGAAAGAAAGATGATGGTTAATTACATCATTAGCACCATAATTTCTTTTACTGATAAATACCAATCACATATTTGGATGTGGTTTTCACAGGATCTTCTTCCACCCTCACTTCCAAGTTCTCACAGTGAGGTCACATTCTTTAGGGGCATTTATTATATTTTCATCTCATTCTTCCACCATTTCAGAAATATTAACCTGTAGGTAAAAAATATTCAAGGGAAATCTTTGCTGTGCCTGTCTGTGTTTCTTGAATACCTGAAGCTCTCCTCAGAAGCCTAAGGAGCGCAACCCCAAAAAACTGCATTCTGAAACTGCCCAGCAAGTGAGTGAGTAAAGTCTGGCTGTGGGGATCTCCAAGCAGTAAGCTGAGCCCTCTGGCCTGTGGAGGCTCAGCCCTGCTGTGCCTTTGATCACTCTGAGACTTCAAGGGAAATCTTTGCTGTGCCTGTCTGTGTTTCTTGAATACCTGAAGCTCTCCTCAGAGGCCTAGGGAGCGCAGCCCCAAAAAACTGTCAACTAGAGGCAGCAGAAGAAGCTCCTCTTTGGTTTGCAGCCTCGTACTCTTTCTAACTAATGAACCCCACCACAAAACACAGGAAAAAAATCACATTACAAGCATGGCAATGGGAAACCTTGCAGGCAAACACCATGCACAGAGAATGAAGACGGTAGCTCAGATGACCTAAAAAATTCAATCATCTGATTAGCCTCTCGGATACGGAACTTAAAATAGCAATATGGAAGTTGCTTGTATAACTCAAAGAAAGCATAGATTGATCTGAACAGAACACAAAGACAGAAATCAGAAAACTCCAAACTGAAATAACAGATCTGAAAAACACGGAAGCTCAACTGAAAAACTCAGTGGATAGCCTCTCCAGCAGGGTAACAGCAGCTGAGGACAGAATCCGTATACTGGAAGATGAGATGCAGAAAAACTCAACACAGCAGAAGAAATTGGAAAAGAAACTTAAGGCAAACGATCAGGCAATGAAAAAAGTACTCAAGGAATGTGAAAGGATGAAAATAGAAGTCTTTGATAAACACAACAGAAACAACATATGAATCATTGGAGTCCCAGAGGCCCAGGTAGGAGATCTCACAAAGAATCAACTGTCAAAGACATCATCAAAGAGATACTCCCAGAGTTAAAGACTACATGCAATCAAATCCTGCATGCCCGAAGAGTACCAGCTAAAAGAGACCCAAAGAAAAACACCCCAAGACACATCCTCGTTACTATGACAAATCCCACAGATAGAGATAGAATACTGAAAGCAGCAAGATCAAAAAGGAAAATTACATTCAAAGGAGCATCCCTAAGACTTACAGAAGACACGTCACAGAAACTCTCAAGGCCAGAAGACAGTGGTGGGATATTGTGACAAGACTGAATGAAATGAATGCCTCACCGAGAATACTGCACCCTGCTCGACTAACGTTCTGTTTGAAGGAAGAATACATAGCTTCATGGATAAACAACAGCTCAGAAATTTCACAATGAAAAACCAGCCTTAAAGGAAAAACTGACAGGTCTACTTTAAGACAAGAGAGACCAACAAACACAGCAAACTTATCTACAAAGATGACATTAAATCTTATGACAATCAGCTCCCTCAATGTCAATGGACTAAATTCACCAATTAAAAAACACAGAGTGGCAAAATGGGTCAAAAAGACAGGCATTCAAGTAAAATCAAAGTCACATTTTTAATGAAACAAGGTACGAATATGTACTCTTCTAAGAATAAAGCTATTTAAATCTGTGCTTAATAATATTCTCAGAACTTAATAACATTGTCCTAATTTATTAACACTTAATAAACAATTTGGAATATTAAAACATTTTTTGGTACTAGTACTTAGTTCATTTAGGTAAAGTTGAGTGGAAATTATCATTTTTCTATTCAGACAGAGTACTCTTGATGATGCAGCCAGAAACAAGCAAAGATGACTGAACAAAGTGTCTAGAGCAGGCCACACACTTGTGGTAACATGTCTAAAACCATCACTTCTGACTTCAAAATAATCTCTTAACCTGAAGCATTTAGTGAAAATAGAAATCAAGTGGATAAGTCATGTATTTACAGAGACCACCCAGAACTTTTCTTCTAATTGTTTTGTAGACAAAGCAGTAGTGACCAAGATAAACTATGGCTATTGGGGAGTGATGTTAATAAATTAATGTCATTTTATTAAATGACATAAACTATAAAAGCTGTATTTTTCTTGAAAGTCTAAATAAAGTAATACCCATATTAATTTTAAAATAGGGATTTAAAAGTAATGCCTGAATTTTCCTCTAGCAAAGTTTTATCATTCAAAAGGCTAATAAAGTACATGACCTAATGTCAATTTATGATTATAAAAGATTTAACTTAACTAAGCATAAATTATTAAAAGTTTCTCTATTATGACAGTGTCTATGTCAATGTTAGTTTCACAAACCTTCCTGAAAGTAGAGTTTTATAGATATATAAGTAAATTGAAAAGTGATACTAAAAATATTTTAAGTGAATAAACAATCATAATCTTAAGTAATCAAGGACATGAGAAATTTTATTATAGTGACATTATTTGCAATTTGAAATTCTGTTTACTCTGATTTCTGTGTGATGAGGAACTAACCGCTAAATGACTAACTGGTTCAATTAACTGTATTCACTGTGCTATTCCTATTCTATAAAAGACAAAGAAATGGAATTAAAAACTTGTATTCTTTACATATTCCCAAAACAAAGAAAATTAAACTTAGTTTTTCTTTTAACTGCAAATGGCTAAGATTAAAAAAAGATAATGAAAAACAAGGGAGGCTGAATAAGTGCAAAGGCTATTTTTCTTTTTTCTAAAGCAGATTAACTAGTTGGGTATTTCTTTGAATAGCTTAAAAGGTTCAAGTTATATCTGGTGGAGTGAATAGGTAATGATATATGCTTCATTCACCAAAGAAACAACTGTTTTGTTTCCCAACTCTAATTCTGTATTTTGTAGTAAGCTAGAGTGATATAATATACACTAGTATTATTGTAAAACAAGAGTTTATTACTTGGCTAAGTAAGTTGATCTTTGGAAAAGTGTACAAGTGCTTTGAAATAAAATAAAAACTACTTAATCCAATCTTCTCTCATACAATTTCTTTCAAGGAGAACAGACACAGCCTGTTAAAATAACAAAGAACGTAGAGTTTCCATTCATGGACAAAGTGTCCTCATTCAAACTCCCACTCTAAAGCTACCTTGCCCTTCTTCTCAACTTTCTTTGCAGTTAGGAAATGTGATTCCATGAAACCCCCGGGATTTTGTTTTCTGTTAACTGGCAGAGTTTTCCACGTCTCACAGGCCTGATGACACCTAAATGACACTCACTTTGGATTGTCTTGTTGTGTGGAAAATTTAGATAAAGGAATGAAGAGAAACTTAAAACAGGTGAGCAAGAGTGACAGTGATGTGGCAGCTACAAAAGTTTCTGAGTTGGGGTTCAGGTTTAGGATCACTGGAAAGATAGCAATAGTTTGAATGAAATGATTTCACAAGTCGTGTTAAATTACAAAACCAAATCTAAATCTTCTCCAAAATCTGGCAGATTTAGAATGAAACTTTGTAGAGGAAAAACTTAAATCTTCAAACTCTTTAGCCAAGAATATGATCAGAGACTACTATAATGCAATTAGTAGATCATGATTGGCCAACAAAGTAATTGGAATTGTGTTTGCATTTAACATAAGATTGGAACTATGCATGAAATGCCAGTATTTCCAGCTGTTCAGCAAATGAAACAGAATGTTATGGAATGGGATTATTTTTGGCCACAAATCTATGACACCAATGGAACTCAGAGTTTGATATTTATTTACTTGGTGAAAAATATTAATCTAAAATTTTCCTTAATAATTTGAACTTGCCTATTTTCTAGTTTCAGAGAGTTCCAAACATATTGCACACTAATCAAAATATCTATATTTCTTTTGATTTTCTCTCTGTATAGCAATTTTTCTTTAATATATTCATTCCTGGTGACTTTTGATAAGTGTGTCAAATCAAAAGAATAAATCACAAAAGGTTGAGATGATATTTCCACACGATACATAATGTAAAACAAATGTCAAAGTAAATTTTTAGAATTGCTTTTGATTACAGCATTTTGTGATTTTAGAGCATTCTTAAACCAGTTTTTTTTTTTAACTAAACATAACCTCCCTTGAACCTAACCACATTTCTTTCCCCTCCTGTCAGTCACAACTCTGTACTTCTTTTGAATCACTGTTTGTAAGGCAGGCCCCTGGGCAGAAAGCATTTGTTGTACTGAAAGGTCATTTCTGAGGGATGGATCCTCTTCTGCAGTAAGAAGGCCTGGCCTTGAGTGGAAGGGCTATTTTATCAGACTCCTTATTCCCACTATTATTATGAGTATATAACAACTCCTGAAAAAAAAAGAAAAAGAGAATAAAGTCATGTGTGAACCAAGGGTACACCTCTGAGCTTTAGGAGTAAGAATATTTATTTTTTGCTCAGTAGTGGGTAGAGTTACTAATAAGATTGATCATTACCAGAACATAACTGCAATGTAACCATGACTGTTTACCCAACTCTAAGCACAAGAGTATTATATACACTACAATGATAAAATGCCTCGGCTAAAGAGTCCAAAACTTCATCTAATCTTGGTCCATATGAGTAAACCAAGGAATTCACTTGCACTTAGTAGAATATTTTCTGTGTAATACAAAAGGAGGGCCAGGTGGGACTAAATTGCACATCTGCTGAATCCCTTTTCACTATTTCACCTACTAGAGAGCAATAGTGCCATTAAGTTCCACTCAGTTGGCTTTTACTTTGACATCATGATTATATACATAAAGTTATAACATTTTGTTTATCAAACACCATAGATTCCATGAGGATTGTAATTTTGAACTTGGTCTATTTGTTTCAAATTGCCTGAAAATAATAATTAGAGACAATTTAACATAATGAGTACAGTAGTTTCAAATAAATTACCCCTACAGAACATTAATTGTAATCATTAAATAGAAAGGGATAAAATTCCAAGGTCATATCTATTATGGCATTTTTTTAGAAATGATCTTAAATTTTTTTAGTTTATAAGATAATAATTTAGATTGAATGAAGAGTACATGGTTAAAGTAATTTCATGAGAATGTTTGTTTTAATTAAATTTTTATTTAAATTTACCATCACATTAATGTATTTGTATAGCTTTCTTTTTATCAGTTTTAAAAAACTTTATTATATAAACAAATTTTAATTTTTTTCAGTTTTCTAGTCTCATCTTAAATTAATGCATATAAAAGAAGATATGTAATTAAAAGAATTAAAAGATATGTAATTAAAAGTTCTATGTGGGGCCTGGAGAGATAGCACAGCGGCGTTTGCCTTGCAAGCAGCCGATCCAGGACCAAAGGTGGTTGGTTCGAATCCCGGTGTCCCATATGGTCCCCCGTGCCTGCCAGGAGCTATTTCTGAGCAGACAGCCAGGAGTAACCCCTGAGCACCGCTGGGTGTGGCCCAAGAAAAAAAAAAAGTTCTATGTGGGTAATAGAACTTTCTTTTAGAAATGTATTACTAGGAAAATTCAAATAGAATTTAGACATCAATAAAATTACTTACTCTTTGTTGTAATTCTTGAACCTGAAGGATTTACCAAAGTTTAATCCAGGGCAGACATACATTGTTAATAGGGAACTGAAAGTCGTGAATTATATCTCTTCTGAACTGACATCGCTCTGTTCTGCCAAAGAATTTAATATATTTGAAAAAAATTTACAGTATTTGAATTAAAGCAGAACTGGTCACTGATAGCTCATTTTCAGGGTTTGCTTTATTTTTCTTTTTATTTACTTATTTGTGATTATTTTCAGTAATGTTATCAATAGTTTTAAAGTTTATGATATATTATGTGCAAATTTACTATAGCTCCCCCATCACCATGTTCAAGGTCTTCCATCACTGTCCTCTGATTCAATTTGCCAGGCTACTAGGTAATCAGTTGTATAATCCTAGGTTTGTCATTTGACGCTATTTACTTGTTTCGTCTCCCTTTATTTTACCAGTTCAGTTAAACCAACTGGTATTTATCTTTACTTCTCTGTGTTATTTCACATAAAATGATGCTACATAATTATATCCAAGTTGAAGTAAATAACATAATTTTATTTCTTCCAGCTATATAATACTCTATTTTGCATTATTTGTCACAATTTCTTAATCTATTAATCTGTTGCTGGACATTGGGCTATTTACATGTCATCTCTATCGTACTTAGAGCATTAGTGAACATGAGTTTACACATATTGTCTTTGTATTTTAGGTGTACATAACAAGGAGAAAAATTACTGATTCAATTAAATGAGAATTATATTCATGCTTATGAATATCTGCATGTTTCTAAGATTCCATGCTTAATGAATTAATAATAGTAAAAAAGAATCTTATGGAAGTTTCTCAAATTATTTTTTTGGAAAATACTAATATTTTTAATTACAAAATAAATATTATTTTGTAATAAATTAGTAGGAAATGTTAGTGTACAAATTGTTTAAAGTGTAAACTTTATCCTAACCTATTTTTGTTTTTTCTTCTTTTCTCTTTCGGTTTTTGGACCACACCCAGTGACACTGATTATTAGCAGAACATAATTATGTTCTGTGCTCAGAAATAGCTCCTAGCTTGGAGAACCATGTGGGACACCAGGAGTTCGAACTGCTGTCCATTCTAGGTCAGCGGTGTGCAAGGCAAATGCCCTACTGCTGCACCACTGTTCCAGCCCCTTTTTTCTAAAGTTTACACATAGTGTAATACAGTCTGTGATATTTCATATATGTGCACAATCTATGTGATTTATTTATGAAAATATTGCAAAACATGCCAGTTGATGATAATGCATATATTTTATACATACAATCTGACCAGAGAGGTAGCATGGAGGTAAGCCGTTTGCCTTTCATGCAGAAGGTCATTGATTCGAATCCCGGCATCCCATATGGTCCCCCGAGCTTGCCAGGAGTTATTTCTGAGCATAAAGCCAGGAGTAACCACTGAGTGCTGCCAGGTTTGACCCCCAAAAAACCAAAATACATACAATTTAATTTTGTTATAAATCGAATATTCAGTAATCTATAGTATTTCTTAATATAGCAATGTTTTTCTAGTGATAAATTACTTGAAAATAATCAGTATAGTTTTCCTGGGATTTAAAGATATGTCCCAAGCACAAAACTGTGATACAAAAATGAAGATTTTTGTCTTTCCATTCAGTATTTATCCTCCAGAGACTTCAGTGCATAATAGGCAATGTTTCCACAAAGAATCACGAGAACCTAACATTTATAAGCACTATTAAAACTGTTCTTCCTTAATAATCCTTAATGATCCCGAAGAGTACATACTAGTGATTTTGGAACAAATTTCATAATAATGCCTGAAGCTCAACTTTCTACTAGTAAGACTTTATGCTCAATTAGGCTTATACAAACCACATGTTACCCACATAGGAGATGTATATGCTGAATTAAAACAAAGAAATAAGTTATATTTATAAAATGCAGCCCTTATGAAGAAAGAATGTTTTATTAGTTTATTTTATAGTATGTTAACTCTAAATAAAACTCTTTCCTGCCTCATAATGTTCACACCTTGTGCTATAAAAACTGAAACATTTTGGTTGCAAGTCTCAGTATTTCAATTATTTTGACACATTGTTTGAATGATTTAGAAGGAAATAATTTGTACGTATCTTATCAGCAAAATTTTCTTTTTTAGATAAATTGTTTGCAGCTGTAATCTATTTTTATCACCATATTTCTTTTTCTCACTCTTTTTTTGTTTTGTTTTGTTTTGTTTTGGAACCACATCTGGTGATGCTCAGAGGTTACTCCTAGATATGCACTCAGAAATCACTCCTAAGGGGCCGGGCGGTGGCGCTGAAGGTAAGGTACCTGCCTTGCCTGCGCTAGCCTTGGACGGACTGCGGTTCGATCCCCCGGTGTCCCATATGGTCCCCCAAGCCAGGAGCAACTTCTGAGCGCATAGCCAGGAGTAACTCCTGAGCGTTACTGGGTGTGGCCCAAAAACCAAAACAACAAAAACAACAACAACAAAAAAAAAAACAACAACCAGAAATCACTCCTGCTTGGGGAACCATATGCGATGCCAAGGGATCAAATCAAGGTTCGTCCTAGGCTAGCATGCACAAGGCAAATGCCTTAACACTTGTGCCACCACTCCAGCCCCTCTTATTTCTAAATCTTTTTCTTACAAAGACAAGAAGGCATTATACACTTTTAAAACTGTTAGGTAAAGATTTTAGATCTTTGGTATCAAAATATATTTTAAAAGATAATTATAAGAAATATTTTATCTTAAACCTAATTATAAACTATACTAACAAATAAAAGAAAGTTAACTAATATGTATAAAGGTAACTTAACTTTTTATTCCTAAATAATATATACACATAAAAGATTATAATAGCATAAATTAAACACTATTTATTTACTCCCTATATTGTAAGACAATGTACCCCATTATATATACATATATAGAAAATAAAGAGTAGTTAAGAATCTTGCCTTGCACACAGCTCACCTGAGTTTGATATCCAGAATCATATATGGTACCCTGAGTCCTGCAGAATTAATTTATCTCTGAGGACAAAATTAGCAGTTGGGTGTGGTCCAAATAATATATATGATACATATTATATAAAATAAAACACAAACACTAAGGAATTTTGAATAATAACAATAAGACCAATAACAACCATATTATTTATATTAATAGTATATATTAATACTTTTAATATTTTTCATCATACTGTCTAATTATGTTGACATAATCTAGTGTTATATAATGAATTCAGTGTGTATATATTATGAATATATATTATACAGGCTTACCATTACACTGGACAGATGTTAGTTTTAATCTTAAGAATATATTTACAGGCCCGGAGAGATAGCACAGCGCGTTTGCCTTGCAAGCAGCCTATCCAGGACCAAAGGTGGCTGGTTCAAATCCCAGTGTTGCATATGGCCCCCTGTGCCTGCCAGGAGCTATTTCTGAGCAGACTGCCAGGAGTAACCCCTGAGCAATGCCGGGTGTGGCCCAAAAACCAAAAAAAAAAAAAAAAAGAATATATTTACAATATATTTATACATACTTCACTTTACAGTATAATATGAATAATACAATTGTAAGAATCTATTCTACAGGGTTATCTGCAAATACTCTATAATTCCAAACTTGTTATTATGCAGCAAACAATGCAGCGATCATGTAAAAGCATTTGTTTCCTAAAATGTAAAGATAAACATATAAAAAAAATCTATAATATGATCTAGGTGAATTATTTAAACAGATGGGCAAATACACAAAAAATAAACTATTTATGAAAATAATATAAAAATTTCCACTTGGAGTTAATTTATCTTTTCTTTTATTTATCTATTTCTTTTATTGTCCAACACAAACATGATTTTTAGATATGTATAAGAAAAAGCTATTGACTAATACTTAAACTAAGCATTTACTTGTCATGATAAATCCAATTCTTAATCCATTTTATAAAATAAAAACTTTCCTTGCTTAAATGTCATGGTCAATTACTATCTAGCTAGAATGAGCAGATTTTCTATATCTCACAGTGTCAAACACATAGTATATTCTTATTAATATAATGTACTGTCTAAAAGGAGAGCACAAGTAGGTGTAAGCCGTGTAAGCTTATTCACCAAGGAAACTTCTGATCTAATCTCACTCTAAAGCAAGACTCTGTAAATAAAAATTTAATTCAGGAATTGTTAACAGGCCATCCTTACAAATTGTGGAAACATTATTAAGACTAAAACACTAGATACAATCTAGACTTACTACTACTTTTATCTTTGGGCACAAACAACAAAGAATAAGTCCAGTTAAAAATAAAACTAGAAACATTAGGTTAAAAATAAACAGCAATGAAAAATATTGCTTATTGAAATGCCTTTTCTCTATAAGATATATTTCTTTTCTATTTCTTATTTAAAAATAAGAAGACCACCATTTATGAAGGATTGGGACATCAAAATATATAGTATGGTTCTGGAATGATTATCTTTAACTAAAAAATAAATACTATTAGTATCCCATAATGAGACAAGGGTCCTGTCCATAAAACAATAATTTTTGTTTTGTTTTTTTGGTCCACCCCTTGAGGCTCTTAGGGGTTACTCCTGGCTCTATGCTCCTGGCAGGCTCGAGGGACCATATGGGATGCCAGGGATAGAACCCAGATCGATCCTGGGTAGGCAGAGTGAAAGGCAAATGCCCTACTCCTGTGCTAGCACTCCTGCCCCATAAAATAATAATTTTAAGGCAAAAACTATGAAAGAATATAAAGGAATACATAAAAGATTATAAAGGAAAAATAGATATTTTGTATTTCAGATAACAAAAATTCAAACAAGTTTTTCTGCTTCAAATGTGAAACCATGGAAAATAGAAAGTACAATAGACACAATGATTTCCCTGAATAATGAAAATTTATTATGAGCTGTAATTTGAATCATTGAAAATATTTAAGATATAAGAATAAGAAATTAACTTTAATAGCCAAATAAGAATTTGGACAATGACAGATAGAATTGATCGCTCTTAACAAGAACACAGGGCTGAAACTAACAAGCAAGGCGCCCTTCCATTAACAATAATGCAAACAATAGTGTCAAAAAGGAGAGAGAGAAAGTGGGTGGAAGGGTGAGAGAGAGGAAGAGAAAGGGACGTAAAAAAGGAGAGAGGAGGAGGAAGAGAGAGAGAGAGAAGCAATTTGCTCTAGAGCAAGTCAGGGGTGGGAGTTTTGGAGGGAAATGAACATTAGTGACTGTGATGGAAAGGATGCAATGGTGAATGATGGTGTACTTCATATGACTTAAACCCAACAATGAACAATTTTGTAACCACTGAGCTTAAATAAAGCAATTAATTAAAAAAGATAGAATTTGTTAAAAACTGATAGTAAACAACAACTAAATTCTTTTCCAGAGAGATAGTGCAGCTGTTAGTGCACTTGCCTTGCATACAGTCAACCATGTTGGATTCCTGGCATACTATATGGTCCCTGAAATATCACCAAAGAGATCTTGAGGACAGAAACAATAATAATCCCTGACCAATGCAGGGTGTCACTCTATAACCAAAACCAAAACAACAATGACAATATATGAATTCTGAGTTTCTGAGGAGTTCCCTTCTTGAGAGGATTTAAAATATGTGGATAATTTGAAACACTCATTTTTACCTCTTTGCCTGTGAATGCCATATCCTAATTTATCATTATATTATCTTAAAATTACAATATTTATGATAGATTCTCTCAATCTAGCAGCTTGTTCTGTTTTTTGATAAAACAAGGTTTTTTATTTTTATAATTTATCATGTTATGATTTGGGCAACATGTTTATAGCAATATTAATATTTACAGAGTTGAAATACAGTTACTTTACTGCAAAAATATTTTATTTTTAATAAGTTCAAATTTACAAAGCCCCTAACAATGCAATGATTATGTACTTGGGAAAGAGCAGAAATGTTTGAAGTTCAAATACTGAGTTCTTGCTCTTTAGATAAATAGTCTGGGGTGGAAGAGTAAAGAGAAAATGAACAATTTAAAAATTATCATTGATCACTGATTTCGTAGTATTATAATCTACACATTATATTTCCAAATAATTCTGAAAATTAGCTATCTTTGAATCTTTACCTAAAATTTTCAGAATTTCTTTAAAAGCTACTCATCATTATTATCTAATCCAATATCAAAAAGTATATAATATTACACATCATATGTTATGTTATAATTCATATTATATTTGTGTTCTTAGAACTGTCTAATCTTTGCTTAATGATCTAAAAAGTTGTTAAAATACTAAATAACATACAGATTCATGGAGTATCTTTGTAAAACTGTGTTATATATGAAATATTAATACTAGTTCACCACCTTCACAGTTACATTACATTTCATGTGTATCTGCTTATTTTAGTAGTGCGTTTGCTTATAATATAGAGGATTGAATCTTCAGTCAAATGTTTTTATAAGGGCCGGATAGGTGGCGCTGGAGGTAAGGTGTCTGCCTTGCAAGCGCTAGCCAAGGAAGGACCGCGGTTCGATCCCCCGGCGTCCCATATGGTCCCCCCAAGCCAGGGGCGATTTCTGAGCACATAGCCAGGAGTAACCCCTGAGCGTCAAACGGGTGTGGCCCAAAAACCAAAAAAAAAATGTTTTTATAAGTTTAAATAATTTATCATGAGGTTATGAGACAAGCATTATCTTGTCTTATTCAGTTCCCAATAGCAAATAATATTGTATTCTACAGAATTGCTGTTCATAAATTCATATTGAAACATATATATGAATTTAAAATTTCTGTTATAAATGTTCAACATATCAAACTACAGATTTTGAGAACATTAATTTTCTTAGGTGCTCTACAAATTTACCTACTTGTGTTCAATTGACTATGCCCAATATTGTTACATAAAGGAAGCTCTGAAGAGAAACTTCAGGAGCAATATCAGGAAGGAATGAAGCTAGATTGAACAGAAACAGTTGAATAGCTACATAGTCACACTGGGGCCTTTATTGAATACCACAGATAATTCAAGAGCTGTGATGCTTCCCAACCTTAAAAAATGAAGATGGTAGTTTGCCTCTTCTTTGAATGCCCTGAGTGTTATCTGAAAAATAAAAGGAGCAATGAAATTGAGGAACAATCACTATTTAGTCAAAATTCTAACATATTAATTCTAAGATATTAATTGGGCTCAATACAATCAGCCCCCAATAGTCTTAATACATATTGGCTAAAATATCAGTTCTGTAGTGCATCTGTTTGAACTATGATGAAATACTTCACATTCACTATACTGTTTTTACTTTAATCTTTAATAATATGATTTCTTTACTAACTTCTGAGCTAAAAAGTAGAATTGAATAATTTTAATAATATATTTATTTAATCACAATGATTATAAACATGTTTGTAGTTAGATTTCAGTTATAAAAATTATGTCCCCCTTCACCAGTTGTACTGAATTAATTTTTATTTCAGCATTTAACATTCTTTGTGGAAAATAGCAGTTAGATTTTGAAAGGTAGTATGACCATAGTAGAGATTGTGAGAAGATAAATATGACATTGGGGCAATCAGAAAGCTGATGTGAGCAACTTCTATAGGACTTTGTATAGAACCTAGTTTTGACAGAGAAATATACATCATTCCAAGATCTTGTGGAAGTTTATACCATGTTATAACATTAGTTATAAAATCTGTTTAGTACTTAACATACTGGAGGGAGAAGCAAGAAATATATTAGAGGCTATATTAACCCAGGAAAGACAAGATGGTGAATAAATACCAGTTTGTAGTTAGGAAATAAAAAAGTAGTTGCATTCTCAACAATATTTACTGACATCTTAGGCATGGCAAAGATAAAAAATATAAATACAAAGTTAATTTGCTAAACTGTAACTATATGTTTGTAATATGGTGAATACCATTAAAAATGAGAGTTGTGGACAAAAAGATAGCTAAGAGAAATGGAGTTCCTACATTCTATGCTAGAGTTCAAAATTAGAGTTCATTGGATCCTATGAATACTCCCAATGCAGTATTTTACATCCATCCAGGGGTAGCCAATGGATATGACCTCCCCACAAAATACAGACAAAGAAAAGATGTATGGTGATAATGGGAGATAGAATAGATCAGTTTGGGGCATTTTTTTTAATAGAAGAGAGATATTTAAATTTGTAGTAGGTATGTGAAATTCATAGATGTGGAGTGGTAATAATCTAAGAGATAGATTATATAAGACTATACTCCTGTGAACAAGTAGAAAAGACTTAGTAGAGAAAACTGGAGATCCAGAAAAAAGATATCAGATAATATGGCATTGTGGAAGTCAAATGATGAATGTATCTCATAGAGAAGAGAAAGGTCAGTTGTATTAGTGGGACTGGTTCAGTAGGATGATTAATACATATTTATCTTTAAATTTAGATGGGGATTTTATTGGACTCCATTAATGATAACCCTTATTATTCTCCCCTTCAAAATATTAATTCATAAACATTTATAAATGCATTTTATCTAATCTGTATCTTATGAAATTTGTACATAAACCTATGCTTTTTTTTCTTTGCAAACATCATTAGTTTCTTCTCTGATGTCAAATATTCTTTGTTAACATAATAATTTGCTTATTCAAAAGCTATCCATTTATGTAAGTTTCATTCATTAATTATTCTCTCCTAGGGCCTCTAGAGGTAAGGTGTTTGCCTTGCAAGCGCTAGCCCAGGAAGGACCACGATTCATGGTCCCCCAAGCCAGGGGCAATTTCTGAGTGCTTAGCCAGGAGTAATCCCTGAGCATCAAATGGGTGTGGCCCGAAAAACCAAAAAATATATATATATATTCTCTCCAGCATATGATGTATTTTGTGTCCAGAAAAAAACATATTATTATCAAAATTACATAAATTAGAAACTACTAAACAATGGTGTATAAAATCATGATAAAGTTTAATTATCAAACTCCAAGATATTTTGACAGTATTTTTACATGCTGTTGACCTTGGAATATTTCTTTCTTAAGCTTACATCCTAATCAGAAAACTCATTATATTTTAGAATACTTTAATTCTTTTTTTTGTTTTGTTTTGGTTTTGTTTTTGGTTTTTGGGCCACACTCGGTGATGCTTGGGGGTGGGGGGTTACTCTTGGCTATGCGCTCAGAAATCACTCCTGACTTTGTTTCTTTCACTCTCTTTTTTTGCTTTAGGCACTATGGTTTGAAATATTGTTACTGAAGGGGTAGCATGCATATCACTTTATCTCCTTTCAGCACTCAGTTCTTGTCTAGAATGATCATTCCAACATCATTGCCATAGTGGTCCCTTCTCTACTCTAACTGCATTCCCCCTCTATTTGTGTCAAGCTTCCTACCCTTGACTTCTCCTCCAGGTCCTCAACTCTATTGTCTCTGTATATTACCTCTCTGAGATATTTTAAGCCTTGAGTTGTTGCTGGTGTCTTTGGCATATTTTTGCAACTATGAAATGTGGAGAATAATTATTAGGAACTGAAATTTATTTTTTGACAACATTTTATGTTATCACATTTCTACAAATAAACATCTGTTCTTTTTTTTCTGTTTACTTTTGGGGGGTCATCCCCGGTGGCGCTCAGGGGTTACTCCTGGTTCTGTGCTCAGAAATCGCACCTGGCAGGCAAGGGGGATTATAGGAGATGTCGAGATATGTACCATCATCAGTCACGAATCAGCTGAGTGTAAGGAAAACGCCCTACCACTGTACTATCTCTCTGGCCCCTCAACATCTATTCTTTATATATCACCTGTACTTGAACTAGAAAGAAAGGACTTGAATGAAAACTTATCTAATGATTTTCTCAACATAGTCTAACAGAATTGAAAGGCAAACTGTATCACTGGGTAATATTCGATTCCTTCAACATTCCTTAGATTCTACAAGTATCTAGTTAGAATTATCTGGCTCGCAGAATGGAGTTTTATGAGTAAATTGAACAATTTACAGTAACAAGACTTTTAGATTTTTTATCTAAGAAAATCCGCCTTTATCGGCTTTTATGGAATTTTGGTAAGATAATGAGAAAGAAATGTGTTTTAATATTTTTATCCTTGTTGATTTATGATTTATTATATTATACATCATTTGAAAAACATTAAACAGAACAAATTTTTAAAACATATTGATTTCTCTCTAAGAATTATTGAAACTTCTTGAATCTAGAGCCAACTTCATTAAGAAATTAATGGAACCCCCCAATTTTCTTATCAGACCATTTATATAGACTCATGATAACAAAGTACACGATTGTAGGTATTTTTAATATTGTATTTACCAACAAATCATTTGCAGAATTCTTCCTGTATTACCTTAATCTTACATATGGTTTTCAAATCAAAAGGAATATATGTTTAGCTAATATATTTTAATTTTTCATGGTTATTAATAGAAAGTTATTTTAAAATTATAACACAGCATCAGAAACACTGCCAGGAGCAGCAGACCTGGATAGTGAATATATATAGGGGAAAAATGGCTTTTCTCCAAGTAACAAATTTCTTTTTAAACACATTCTCTGAGAGCATATTAAAATGTATTAGAATGTCTGGTTAAAGTTTACATCACCTTATAAGAAATCATGTTTATACTTTAGAGTCTATATAATCATGATTACACAAAAAAAATCACTGAAACTTTTAAACTTGCTTAAAGTCATTGTTTTGTCCACCACTCAAAATATCTCACTTGATCTTATTTAGCTCACTGTGGAATGTCTTCACATTTAGAAGGTTCATAGCAGGTGGAGGTGTTTTCATTTAAAAGTCAAGAAGTCATAGTATATGTGACAATAATATCCTGTCCAAAGGCTTGGAAAAAAAACATTGAGATTAATGATTGTTCATTGCCAGACATATGTCTGAAGTCTTTTCCAATATGACTAAATCTAATTTCTTTATAATAATTTAAATTTAGAAGATATTCTGAGAAACTTGGTCACTTTGCAGATGTGAGTCATCACATATTACCATCAGTCACAGCACTTTGATACAGCAACAAATGAGATGCCATCACCATACTAAAATAAAAATCCTTTAAATTTTGTAAAATATAACTACTTTAAAATATTAATATCCTGCCTTTCTTTTACAGGCAAGGAGAAATTCTCACTTATCTTTGTCTCCTCCCAAATTCTCACCAGTTAATTATTGATGATTTTCCTAAACTCTAAGTGAAACTAGGTACAGAATCTTTATACAAGTCCAGGAAAATTTTAGATAAGAGCCTGATCTTACTGGGATTTTATCCAAACCTACAAATCTTCAAATGCTCATACATTACCACCCTTTAACTTAAATTAGAACTTGTAGCCAGGAACAACAGAGGAAAAGAGCCAAGTGAATTACAATACCTAATAGGTATTACACAGAGAAGAACTGGTTGAAATGGCCTGGAGCCAGATGCTTTTAGATAGTAACACTATACACACAAATCATGGTTCACATTTTCAACAGAGACTATGGGAGTATAAACTAGTGCTTACAGGTAAAATCCCTAAAGATCTATATGCTTGACATCTTTATTTAGAAATTGACCAAAGACTCATTTAATAATTTCATAGTATTTTAGGAAAGTACATATTGATAATGTTACATTTAAGAAATGTTCATGATAACATGCTTTCTATCAAAGTCATTTTAAAGAAATAAGAAGCCATTTAAATTGAAAATTTCCAGCTTTAAGCACAAGTAAATCTTCATGAATAGGAATATTAATTGGGTATCAAGCAAGTATAATGATAAATTAGGCAAATTACTTTATAAACAAAGACATTCTAAATAATAGGTTTGCATAAAGATACAATGATGCAATTACAAGTAAAATATAGTTCCCATTTTGAATTAAATAATTTTAAGCATAATTAACAAAATATATAAAAACATTTTAGATTTATATTACTTTGGGTGGGCTCTTTTTTCACTAATCACACAATTACAAGAATCTAAAATTCCCTCCCAAAAATAAAATACATGGAAGATAGCAAAATAGTCTTTTTTGTGAGCACACATATAATTATTGATTTAATTATTAAGTAAATTAAATGTTTATATTATTTAAGGAAATAAAAACAAATAATATTAACATATAAAATAAGTTATGTATGGGGCCGAAGAGATAACATGGAGGTAAGCGTTTGCCTTGCATGCAGAAGGAAGGTGGTTTGAATCCCGGCATCCTATATTGTCCCCCGAGCTTGCCAGGAGCAATTTCTGAGCGTAGAGCCAGGAGTAACCCCTGAGCGCTGCTGGGTGTGAGCCAAAAAGGAAAAACCAAAAAAATAATAAGTTATGTAGGCAAAAATGTTAGGTACTATGTTTAGATTACACTTGGTTCTCACTGCTGGAAATATTTCAGTATCCATTTGCTAACTGAAACTGTAATAAATTAATTTCTTAAGAAGTTAAAAGTGTGTAATTTCTAATTTTAAAAAATAATTTTGGGGGGCAGGAGTTTCAAAAAATATATAATTTTGTATGGCAAAGCTTCTTTAGGTAGCCATAATAGAAATAATTATGATTTATAGTTGTTTAAATTCTAAATGATAAGATTTCACAAAGTAAACCAAGCGCAAGTTAAATGATTTCCAGGAAATAATGCTTTTAACTCATGAGACAAATTAAAATATTTCATATAAAAATTATAATTAAGGGGCCACAGCGGTGGCTCAGCGGTAGGGCATTTGCCTTGCACATGGCTGATCTAGAACAAACTACATTTCGATTCCCCAGGTCCCCCAAGCCAGGAGCAATTTCTGAATGCATAGCAAGAAGTAACCCCTGAGCATCACAAGGTGTGCACACAAAAAAAAAATTATAATTAAAGTCAAAAGATGCTCAATAACAACCAGAAGAAATTAGGAAAAAAAATAGATGAAAAGAAAAACAAGATGCCTGATAAAAATAAAATGTTCTAATAATTTCTCATAGTTTTAGAAATGTTCCACGAAAAATGGAAGAATAATTATTGTAATTCAATACTAGTACTTGATATAATCTTGGTTACCTGCATATTGTGTATAAAACTTTTGTATGGGGTTGCTTTTTTTTATGGGGTTCTGAGATGCTCAGGACTTAATCCTGGCTCTGTGCTCAGAGCAAGCTCAGAGGAAAATATGTGGGGCTGGCAATCAAGCTTGAGTAGCCCATATGCAAGGCAAAAATGTCTTGCCTACTGTACTATCTATCCAATCCCTTCAGGGACATTTTAAATAGTTAAAGTGATGAAACTAGATTTTTATGTTTGGAATTAACTCTATTTGTTCCCTACTGTTATACAAGCAAGGATTACCTACACCTATTTAAATGATAATATCCCAAATTTCAGAAACAAAGTGTTAATAAAATTAAATTACAATTCATTCCCTTAAAAATAATGTCTCCTATTCAACACTCATATAATCATATAATTATTTAATACAACAATCCCATACAATCATTGGGAGTTGTTAAATAAGTTATAATACACTGTTACAGTGGTCTTTAAATAATAGCTGAAAATAATATGCTATGTGTGCTAATGTGGAAAAATCCAGAGTATCTTTTATGATTAAAAAAACAAATTGAAAATAATGAATATTACTAATATTTTAGGAGTTGTATGTGTGAATAAATGAAGAGAGAAGACCCTATCAGTAATATATTGGAGAAGGTAGAAGTGGCAGACTTATTTTTTCTCACGTTATACTTGCTCTCATAAGTACAGTTGACACAGTCAGACATCTCTTGTTCATGTACTAAATATAATATTTATTTTATTTTAAAAGCTTTAAAACAAATCTTAATTTTAACATAAACATTAAATCCATGTATAAAGAAATATTTTCAAATTGAAAATCTGTATTCTTCCTGAAATTTCCCCAACTTATTTTTAGCCATACACTTCAACAAGGAAGATATATAAATATACAATAGATAATTGAAAACATTTTATTACATTTATTAGAAGCTAAGTTTATAGCAACATAATGTTATCACATCACATAAGTTCAAATGGCCTAAATCAAAGGACCAAAATAAACAAGTACTGAATTAAAAAAATAGAAAGAGGAAAATTCTTACGTTGATGGTTGGAACATATATTGGCCCGGCATCTATGGAATATAGTAGGATTTCTCAAAATATAAGAGATAGAGCCATCATATGATAGCACAAGAACACTAAAACCATTAATTTTAAAAAACAAATGAACACATTTAGAACTGTTTACAATGACCAAAATCTAGACATGACCCAATGACCAATGTAGATGAGTGACAAATATGCAACGAAAAAAATATATGTAATATATACATATATTGCTGTAATATACTATATTACACTATATGTTATATTAAGTCATATATACATATATGTGATAGTATATATGACTTAATATATATATTATTCAGATTTAAGACATGATAAAGAAATCTCACCTGCTTTTATAATATAAATGGAACTGGAAAGGCTAATTCTAAGCAAAATAAGAATAATTGCAAAATGATAAACACTACATAATTTCACTCATAGATTATACAAAATGAAACAAATTAAGTAAAAAATACAATATCCAAAAGAAATCAAACTTTTAGTCTGTGACCCCAGTTAAATACATGTGGGGTTAGAGACACAAACCGAAAGAATGGGGGTTCTGATGAAACATATTAAAGCAATATTTTGATTTCAAAATTTGTAACTTCACCAATAATAGTTTGTTGAAATTATAATTCAGCCATTAAATATTATGGTATGATTTTATTAATAATTAAGGTTAATGGATACTTTGCAAAATCAGAAATTATGATCCAGCCAAATACTAGAAATATATTTGAAAAGCTTGTAGTACAAAACCCAAATTACCATTCATCAAGTCAAAGGTTTTGGTGCTGAAGAGTAAGTCTAGAGAGGACATACAAACCATAGTTGGGAGTCATGGGCACTTTTGTGGTAGTGACCTGCAGTAACTTTTTAAATCAGTACCATAAATTTTAACACTTTGTGGTATTGTCACCTGTAAAATTACCCTATAAGCTTATCTCCAAGCCCATGTGAACAAGTCTTAATCAGAGTCGTGGAAGAAATAATCCAGACCAGGCTGAAGGTGAAACAAGTATAGACTGGCAGTCTTCCTCATATAGAACACCAGCTGCCTGCCAGACCTGCCATTTAAGTATAGAGACTACCCCAAGGTGGGGCAGCTATCCTGAGCCTGATCTGCTCAGGTTTACATATAAGATAATCTTTGTTTTGGGTGAAACTGAGTTGTAAACAAACAGATACAAAGAAACCAGGGATGAACTTTGTTTTAGGTAAAATAAGGTGTCACCTAAATTAAGATTTTAATAATTCATTTTTCTTGTGAACCAGTCACTTTAATAAATTAATTTTTGAATGTGAGATTAAAAAGTTACAAGTTGGAATCATATGATGAATAATAAAAGCATAATGAGAAACATAGCACTTGACTAAGCTGACTCACTACTGCATTGTAAATCCAAAAGAAAAGTGTAAAAACAAAAATGTATTTATAAAATAGTATATAATATGACAGTCCCAATGAATATTTTGTAATACAATCAATTGTACATGAATTGTAATGCCTATATATAGTCACAAGTATTAGTATCTAGGAATCAATAAAATGTTATTTTAGAATAAAATTGCATTTCATTTTAAATACAATTTATATTTTAGATAAAGAGAATAAATATTGGATGAAATGTATCTAGAAACCTTAATCAATACTTGTTTAGATTTCAGTCGCTCAAAAGATGACTACAAATACAGAGATAAATTTCCTTGAATGATATAATAGCATATTAGATTTTTCTTAATATTCACATTCAAATCAATTTGTTGAACTTATCTCTATAAAAAACAGCTTGATACCTAAAGTGGCTTTTTATAACTTTCTTATTTCCATTTTCCAGATCTTAATGTAAGACATATATTACCAAATTATTAGGCACAAAGAGTTTTAAAGTCAATTTAGTGCCTACCAGCTATAAGCACCAGAAGTAACTATGCAATATACAAAGCATCATGAAAAATGCCTCTTAATTATAATTTTGGAGCACATTTTTACTGTATAACTTTTCTCTTTATAATACATTACAACAAAGTGCAATTTGGCATAAAAAGGAGCTATTAAATTTTTTTTAGTTTTCTGGATCATAATACTCATTTACAAATATGCAGGAATTAAAACTTAACATCAAGTCAACTAATGCAACTTTCATTAGACAAGATGTTGGGAGAGAAAAAGAGGATTGAAATCTTGCCCCTTGGGAGTCAGACAGCATGGGTTAGAATATCAGTTTCTTTGATAATATTTTCCTGAAAAAGTTTTCAATTTATGTTATACCTGTCATTAAGAGCTACTGCATAACAGACATCTATTTCATCATTATACTTGCAATGAAAGCTTTGGGGGGAGGGGGATAGTTATCACAAAGGTCATAGATAAAGTATTTCACACGTGTCTAAATTTTAGTCACAGAAAAATTTTAAAACAAACTTTAAAACTCATTTCATTTTAGAAAGATTTTGTCTTTCTTAAACGTGATTTCTATATCTCTAAAAGTGTTTTTATTAATACTCTGTAGATATGGATACCATTAGACTCTTTAACCTTTAGACATGGATATCTAAATGGTTTAAATTTATTTTATTTGCAGTTTGTAATCTCTTTTTGAACAATAACTCTCTAAGTTTTGCATTCAGTATATGAGGGCTTATTTGTTAGAAAACGCTTTAGTTCCCATGATTTCTTGTACATTTAGAATAATTGTATTCAAGGTCAATAGATTTTATTGACTAATACTTCTCAAGTAGAATAAGCCTCTCTGATTATACTATTTTAAAGTATATGTTTTAGAGACATGAAATGTTCTTTGTGTCAATATGACAAATTCTGAGAAAATGAAAGTGCCACATTAATGAAATCGCATGATAGAACCCTTTTGAGGATTCTCCCACTATATTATTTTAAGATACTTTGATTCACTTTGAAAGTAAGCCTACCTCAGAACTATAATGGTAAACATAACAATATAGGAACTAGAAGAGGTAACCTCAATGGCTTAGAACACATGATTTACATGGAGACCCCAAATCAGGTTCTTGATAAATCTGGTCTCTCTGCATCATGGATATAGCCCAAGTGATTGTCAACATTGCCCAGTTGAAAAGCACTGCAATATCATAAAAAATAGAAGTTATTTTTATCACACAGAACCATGATAAATGTCTCACAGAGTATACCCCAAGACTCCTGAGCACTGTTAAGAATCACCACTTACCCCCTAAATGATAATGTTACTAATAATAAACATGAGGCAGGAACCTAACTAGGTGAACAGATCATCATGTAAAATAGGTTGCAGATTTTTTATTAACTCTTTTGGTCACCACGTAATCTGACTTACATGCTGGATTTGTTGGTAAACAAAATGTTCCCTTTTCTATATGATTCCAATAGTTTGTATTATTGAAAATAGAAGGTTGACTTAAGTAAACTTGAACATCTCATACAGATAAAAATGTTCTCTGATTCTTTTTATTTTCACTTTTCCTTCTTAAATTATTATAGTGAATTGACATGTTCTCTCAAATGGTCTCTTGGAACTTATTTCTCAACCCACAGGAGGACAGGATGGGTTTCCAGCTGGAGACATTTGGGAAAGGAAGGTCTATGAAGATGAGCAGAATGGGTGGGGTCCCTCAATGCCCCAGTAAAAGAGAATAGATTATCACCCCAAGATGGGGATATATGAACATGAAGACCCATTATAAAAAAAAATAAATAAAAATACCATTTAAGAATATCTGAACAGGGCTGGAGTGATAGCATAGCCTTGTTTTCGGCTGATTCAGATTAATCTTGGTTCCATCCCCAACATCCCATATGGTACAGAGCCAGGAGTGATCTCTGAGCGCATAGGCTAGAATAACCCCTGAACGTCATAGGATGTGGCCAAAAAGATATATATATCTGAACAAGGGACAAGCTAAAGCACAGCAGATAGGGTGCTTGCCTTGCATGTGGCCAACCCAGATTCGATTCCTGGTATCCTATATGTTACCCTGAGCCTATTGAGAGTGATTTGGAGAACTGAGCCAGGAATATCCCCTGAGCACTGCTAGGTATGGTCCAAAATAATATATACATATTTATATGCAAGTGTTTGTGTGTGTGAAAAGATAAAAAAAAAAGATGTGGAGAGCCATATGGAACTCTAATAACAACTCCCTAATGGAGCTTAGAATGGTTCTTCTCATAGTCCTTCTCTAAGAACTCCTTGTTGTCCTTGCTCCAAATACCAATAAAAGAGAGTGAACACAACAGAGTTCTTTGACCTATAGTTCAGCACAGATTGAACTCACTTGTCTATACTGTCTCTACTACTGCACACTTGTCAAAGATGAGTTATCTCCAGGAGCAGAGAACTACAATGCAGATGGTAGCACAGAGATGGAAACAACCAAAGGGGCTTCAAAATCAATGAAGTAGCATTCAAACAAAACAATTGAGCCAGATACTTATAAAAAAACAACAACAACAACAAAATAAAAACCTTCAATGTCTACAAAGTAGATCAAAATACAAAACTGATGTCATGTTTAAAAAGACTGCATTTGAAGGGAGCTGCAGATATATTCCCTCTACCCTCCTGTAAGTATTGTAAGTACCATAGAAGTGAAATGCATTTCATTCTGTTGTGAGGATCTTATCTGCTGGAGAATACTTGAATTGTCAGCTATAGAATGTGTAGAAATGACAGGTTGTAAAGTGTCCCTGTAGCATAGTGTGAAAGGTAGCCTTATCTGTCCTACCCTAGTAGATCCTAGTAAGTCCCACTTAGTTAAGGGATGGTGATAACGTTCAGTGAGTTGGTGTAGGCTTAATAGACAAGTTCAAGAAGAAAAATCTGGTATTTGATGTGAACTCCGTGGTGGAGCCCTGGATAATGCTTGATTCCTGGCATCCCATATGGTCTCCTGAGTCTGTCAGGAGTGATTCCTGAGCACAGAGTCAAGAGTAATCCCTGATCACTGCCAGGTGTGGCCCAATATGTATATGTGTGTGGATATATGTATATATATATGTGTGTGTACATATATGTATATATATATATATGAACTGGAAAAAACACTGTTCAAAGAAGTGGAAGCAAAGATTAAAAAATAGGACTATATTAACTGAGAAGCTTCTGCACTACAAAGGAAATAGTGACGAGGATTTCTTTTTAATTTTCATTAAAAAAATGCTGAGTTATTATAGAGGGTACATAGTATCTCATTGACTTTTTGATGCTAAAAATCATTGATGAGAACTAGTACAAGGGTTAAAGCATTTGGACTGTTTGTCACTGACCCCTGCTCAATCTCTGACAACACACATGCTTCCCTAAGCACCACCAGGAGTCACTCAAGCACGGAGCCAGGAATAACCTCTGTGACTGAGAACAAAAACAAAGAATAAAAATAAAATTTAAAATATCTGATAACTATTTCCAAGATATGTTAATTCAGTGGCCATGATGTTCTTACTAAAGCACTTATTTTCCTTTTCTTACCATCATTTGTCTGTAGAGTGCCCTACAAAGTTAACCAATTAAATGAATCTAAAGCTGAAAGGAACCAAGGATTATTCTAATGTTCTTGTGAAGCAAGGGGATTTATGTCTTATTAAAAGTTGTACACAGAGGGATCATCACCTCTGAGACAATCTCTCTGCTTCAGTTGCTCTAGTGCTGTGAGCTGCAGCAAACTGCCGAAGACTTTTGGATTTTAGTCTTCCTTCTCTACCCTAGTCTAAGAGCTAACAGCCTAAAACTGCTCTGGAATTAAATTTCCTCTGGTGAGCACCTAGATGGGTGGAGAGACTGACTGCTCTGTTCTTAATTACAAAGGCCTATAGCTATTCTTTGTTATGCATCTATATAGTCTTAGTCTCCTAAATTGATTTGTGTTATATTACACACTTGATCTTAGCAGAAATGTTTTTCTTAGTAGGAACTTTTTGCCTTTGGCAGCTATATTATTCATATATGTAAAACCATTGAGTGTGTGCTTGGATGCAATTTTGCAATGCTTTGAAATGAAATAATTATGAACAATAGCAAAAGAATTTCTGAACAGATGCACTAAGTTTGACCCTATAGCTTCAGTCAACAAACAATGGTTCAACTACTGAGTACCAGATATTTTCTAAGCACATTATAATTGTCACTGTATTAAATCTCCACATAATCCCAGTTATATTATAATATAATGAAGATGAGAAAATAGGAAAGAAACTCACAAGGTAATAAAACTAGCGTGTAGCAGAGCAGAATTCAGTTTAAGGCAGTTAAGTTTATGGATTGAAGGGGCCAGAGCGATAGCACAGAGGTAGGGCAGTTGCCTTGCACACAGCCAATCCAGGACCGACCTCAGTTCCATCCCCTGGTGTCCCATATGGTTCCCCCGAGCCAGGAGCTATTTCTGAGTGCATAGCCAGGAGTAACCCCTAGCATCATGGGGTGTGGCCAAAAAAAAAACAACCAAACAACAAAACACAGTTTAATAGATTGGATTCATTCATTTTTCACCTTAGCACTTTTATTTGTTTTAAAAACGTATTTCATTATCATGATTTGTATTATTTTTAATGAAAGCTTCACGAGTACAATGATCAAAACCCACACCTACCACTTGTATAAGCATCCTCCACCAGTGTTTTAATATCACCTTCTGCCCTTGGCCCCTTAACTATGCTCCACAACATTTTGAGGCTCAAATTGTTGTAATTCCCTTGTGAATACAAAGAACCCTTTCGTGGGCCCTAGCAGCCCAATAACACTAAGTTGCCAGACTAAGCACTGAACTGCCTGAAATTTTGTTTAGTTTGGGGACACATCTGGTGGTTCTGACTTTTGGCTTTTTTTTTTTAAATTAATAACTTTTTATTTTGACCAAAGTGGATTACAAATCGTTCACAGTAGTATTTTAGGTACATAGTGACATTGACTTTTGGCTTTTTGCTCAGGGATCACTCAAGCAGCCTCAGGAGACCATAGGAGGTCCTTCGGATCAAATCCAGGTCAGTTGTGTACAAGGCAAGTGCCCTACCTGTTGTACTAACTTTCCAGACCCAAGTATTGAACCTGTACATGACCCAAGAATCTTTAGGTGGGTGCCCAGGTCTATGAGTATTATCCGGAAGGGCAACAAAAATAAAAATAAAAATCAATGTAAAGGTCCAGTGAGTTTTAAATATTAGGAATATATAGTATTTCTTTTACTAGGCAAAGGGAAAGGTAGAAATATAAAATAATGTACTAATATTGCTTTTATATGTCTATAAAATTAAAGACGTTTATGAAACTCATTTTCCCCACCTACAATACTATTTTATGCTGCTTCATTTATATGATCAATGAGAAATAAATGTTCCCTTGCCTTTTCTAATCATATATGTTCAACTAATAGCCATCAAATAAACTGACATTATAAATGCAATTTAAAAAAAAATGTCATGATTATTATCCAGCAATCCATTCTGCAGTCATATGTAGCACTTCAGACTTTCCTACACAATGACAAATTCCTTTCTTTGATGTCAAAGAAGAATCTTAGTAGGTAATTAACTTCCATATTCAACAAAAATTTGTTTGCAGGAAGCAATTCAGTGAGCATCCGGTTATTTGAAGTTAGCTGAAAATTTTAAAAACTGTCCTAGTGGGAGAAAGGAAGCAAAAGGATAGGAAGGAAGACACTTTAATTAAATCTTACTTCCTCCATCTAGTGATTAAAGTCCAATCATGACCACTTACTATACTCTTACAAAAATTGTCACTCTCAATAACCCTAAATCTTCTCATCTATAAAATATAGATGACAACATATAATAAATGAACCACCCAGTCAATGCCCGATCATTGGATATTTGTAATAAAAAGTCATTTCTTCTATTGTGTAATTCAAGATTTTTTCATGCAAATCTTCTGTTCTTTATACAAGAGTACCCCTTTTATGGAATAATTGTTCCAACATTCATGCAGTAAAAACTTAGCAACTTCATCCATTTTCCCTGGAGTATGTACTTTAATTAGCATTATAAAATATACATTTCGTACTTTATTTCATAAACATTTTATCATGAATTACTACTATAAAATAACCATTGATTAAACCATAAAGTACTGAACTCAGTAATTTTTCCATATAGATAAAATGTCTTCATATATTTAACAACTTTATCTAGACCTTTGCAAATTTAATAAAATTGGGTCAAGACAAAAGTGATAGAGAACCATTTTCAAGTTTAGGAAATCTACTTTTTGTTTTGTTTTGTTTTTTTAGGAAAAGGAGAGAACTACAGTTTCCTTTCTATTCCACAGACAATGGCACTAACAACTGGAATTATCCACTAAAACAAAGGTAAGTATAAACAAAAAGATCATCTAGGTTTAATCAGTAAGTAGATAAGTAGCTAGTAATAATGAATTTATAGAGACATTCTGGGATCTTCTGGTTCCTACTAGGAATGCAAGGTTTTTATTTCATTTTTTTAAACTTTAGAAGAGACTAGAAATAATGAATATTGTGGCGAGACTTGAAATGTATGTGCTTGTACTACTATGTGTATAAGCTAAAATATGGTCACCTCAAAAGGCAATAAGAGGAGCACTGGAGAGGAAATATCAGGCTAAAGATTCAGTTCTAAAGTCTGAATCTTAGCAAATCAAGTTAACCTTATGAGATTCAATATTTGCATTTTTAGAAGGAGATTTATGTATAATAAATAAAATGCATTAGGGCTGCATTGATAATACAGTTGGTAGAAAATTTGCTTTTCATGCATCTGGCTTGAGTTTGATTCCTGGCACCACATAGATGTCCTGAACTACCAGGAGTAATTCCTGAACACTGCATAGTGTGACCCAAAAAACCGAATTAATTAATTAATTAATTAAAAAATAAATAAACAAATAAATGCTGTTTATGAAATTTCACAGTAATTAGGACAAATAGTTATGAAATATCAGTTATTGTTATAAGGTTATTCTGAATGAGTTTTTCCACTTTTTTATGGAATTCTAAATCATCTCAACAAAAGATAAATATATACATATATTTTTTTTTTGCTTTTTGGGCCACACCTGGTGATGCTCAGGGGTTACTCTTGGCCATGAGCTCAGAAGTCACTCCTGGCTTGGGGACCATATGGGATGCCAGGGGATCGAACCGCAGTCCATCCTAGGTTAGTGTGTGCAAGATAAACGCTCTACTGCTGCACAACTGCTCTGGCCCAAAAGGTAGATAATTTTATCTGATCTCTTAAAGACCATTTCTTACTAGTCCTTGTAATTCTGTTTTTTTCTAGGTTCATTCTCCAAGTGGTAAATCAGCATGCTTTTAAAACTCAAAAATGCCTTATAATTGCTTATAAATAAGATGTAAATGCCATACACTAGCTACTAAGAAGGATTGTGTGCATAAGAAATTAAACTGAGCCCTGCTTTAAAATTTATATATTTAAAAGTTCCTTTGTTTGGCACATAGTTAATATTCTGACCCTTATTCAGGATATAGTTACTATATACTAATTCTTTAACATCATAGTCTAATAAAAATGATATGTACTCATTTTAATGTACTATTTCAAAATACCTTATTTTATTTTTATATTATCGCTCGGTCACTAATATCTTCTATAATAAAAATGTATTCAGGATAATATCACTTACATGTGGTATTTAAATAACTGGTAGGGGGAATGCAATGGTTTTTAAAAGGAGATGCCTAGATCATCCTGGCCATAGATTATAGGGAAGAAAATAAACAACAAACAAAAACACGTTTAGAAGGTCGAGTAGAGTCAGATGAGAAGCAATTGGGGCAGAGTCAAGGGAATATCCTTGTGTTAAATAATGAAAGACCTAATATTCATACCTTAGAATCAACAACACTGATATTATGGACCCAAACTTTAACGATCCAATTTAAAAAGGTACCTGACAAGATGGCATATTGAGGGTCTGTGGATAGGAAAGGGAACCTTGGAACATTAGTGAAGATTAGTTGATAATGATGGTGAAAACAGTGCTGGCATTGTCTATCTAAAACTCAACTATGAGTAACTTTGTAGCATCACTATGCTTTAATTTGAATCTCCTTCATGACTGAGTTAGCAGTCGCTATTTTCTAACTACTTTCACAACTTAGTTGTTTTCATCCAAATATATAACATTGAGTAATATTCTTTCTTAAAATGCTCATTATAGCATTTAGTATCTCATCCAGACAGCTTTCTAAACTCCAAATATAGACATTTCAATTCAAAATTTTTTATTTTTTTGTTTTTTGGGCCACACCCGATGACGCTCAGGGGTTACTCCTGGCTATTCGCTCAGAAGTCCCTCCTGGCTTGGGGGACCATATGGGACACCGGGGGATCGAACTGCGGTCCGTCCAAGGCTAGCGCAGGCAAGGCAGGCACCTTACCTCTAGCGCCACCGCCTGGCCCCTACTCAAAATTTTTATACCAAACTGAATTTATGATCTTCATTTAAGACTTTCTTCTTTCTTATTATACCTCATCTCAAAAACTGAAAATCACATTATATAAAAGATTTGTATATAATAACAAGTATAAATAATAATACAAAGAAAGAACCAGAAAGAACCTTTATATCACTTGTATATTAGGAAATCCAATGATCAAATGGCCATCAAGTTCAGTTGATGCTTTGCCTTCTAAATAAATCATGAATATAACTTCCTTTTTCTTCATGAATTATTAATATAGTCTTTTAAATGGGCTTTCTATTTTCTCTATTTTCTCTGATCAATCTATTCTTGACCTAATAACCAGAATAATTCTATTCAATACAAAGCAAAACATATCCTTCTACTACTCCACCATACTTCATTGAATTTCAGTTTCCTCTGTGGAAAACTATCTCAATAATGATCATGTGCTCCAAGGAAGCACTTCTAATCCTCATTTTGACTATGAGTCTAGGCATCAATGCTTTATATTTTTGTCATATTAGTATTGCCCTACTGTATGCTTTGAGAAGTTTGTTCTTGATATTCTCCTTTTTCTATATATACTGCTTTTTGGGTCCTTCATGTCTCACACTCTTTTTTTTATTTTTATTTTTTTTATTTTTTTGGTTTTTGGTTTTTGGGTCATACCTGGCTGCGCTCAAGGATTACTCTTGGCTCTGTGCTCAGAAATTGTTCCTGGCAGGCTTGGCAGACCATATTGGATGCTGGGATTCAAACCACGCTCTGTCCTGGATTGACTGCATGCAAGGCAATCACCCTTCCGCTGTGCTATTTCTCTGGCCCATGTCTGACATTCTTATCCATCATTTCTCAGTTCGTTATTCACATGCTACATTTTCCATGAGGACATCAGTACTATTGTACTCTATCAAAAATAATCATATCACTACCTCACCACAGTTTCTATAATTTTATTCTTCATTTATTAAATTATCATTAAATAATTTATAAAACTAAGTAGTATATTTTTATACCTCCACATAATCTACTTAGCTAATCATCATTTCCCTAATACCTAAAATAATGCTATATATAAAATAGGTTTTTCACAAGTATTTTAGAATGAGTATCTTGTTAATACTGTATGACTAGAATCTTTTATTTGGGGGGGGGGTCACACCCAGCAGCGCTCAAGGATTACTCCTGGCTCCATACTCAGAAATCGCTCCTGACAGGCTCAGGGGACTATATGGAATGCTGGGATTTGAACCACTGTCCTTGTGCATGCAAGGCAAACACCCTACCTTCATGCTATCTCTCCAGCCCCTGTATGACTAGAATCTTAAGGATTCAACTAGGATTTGAATAATAAATAAATTATTTCTTTTTTTTTTTTTTTTTGGTTTTTGGGCCACACCCGGTGACGCTCAGGGGTTACTCCTGGCTATGCGCTCAGAAGTCGCTCCTGGCTTGGGGGACCATATGGGACGCCGGGGGATCGAACCGCGGTCCGTCTCCTAGGCTAGCGCAGGTAAGGCAGGCACCTTACCTCCAGCGCCACCGCCCGGCCCCAATAAATAAATTATTTCTAAATAATAATATTTCATATAACTTTATTCAACTAGTAAATATAGATTTTAAAAATTAAACTAGAACTCTAACCTAACTCAAATTGCAAAATAAATGGAAGCATTGATTTGTCAAAAACCCAAGTTTCAAGTTTAGTTGGAGTTTTTGAACATTTAGCACATATAAACTCAGTTTTAATTTGTACAGTACATTTTCATAACAGTTTATAATTTGGTAATAAGCTATAAATATTTTAAATATATGTATAGTTATTTTAAGTTTGTCTTTGTTATAAGTATTATTTTCTAGATTATTTTGACAATTATTATTATACTTTTATAGATGTTATATCAATGATACGGAAAATATATTTACAATATATAAAAAGTTTTTATTAATGCATTTTGCCTAATAAAATAATTTCAGAAAACCTTGCTCATAGCTTGAGCTTACCCTAAAAATCAGTAAATGGCAAACAAGCTTATTACAACCTAACATTTCCTCTTAGTGCATGCTCGAACTTGGACTAGATAAGAGGAGAAATATATGGTCATTAGTACACTATATCTGCCAATTTATAAAATTTAGAGATGAGCATTGAATGAATTACTCTTCAAAATAACTCCTTTCAAACTGAGTAGTTTAAGACCCTCTAAGTATATTCATGAAAACTGAATCTTCTTAGATATTAAGTACCCTCACACCATAAAGCCAGACAGGACCTCCATTTTAAAGTATTTAACAGGGAATCAAATATCACAAAACAGAGTACCACTTTATGTATTAGACAGTTATAATGCATACTCAGGTAAATTTGATTTACTACCCCAAGGTTCATGCTTGAAAACTTTTAAAGGAGACTCATATATTCTTTTAAAAATAAAAATATTTGAAGCAAGGACAAGTGATAGTTTCTTGAACACAAACCCAAGTCACACAATTAGAAATATATGGCTTTATAATCACACAACTTCATAAGAAAAAAAACTGCTCAATTTACTTGCCTTCTTTTTTATATATAAAAATAAAATATGATTTGGAGGTCTGACATTAGTTTATTTTCTATGACATTATAATATTTTAAAGTTTCAGTGTTCATTGTAGAAATTGCTCTTCAATGTACACTTCAAGTACATTCTTCGATGTACACTTCAAAGTATACTTCAAAAATTTTCTAGATTCAGGCAGTTTAGGAGAAAATACAATATTAGGAAATTTTTAAAAAGTTTAAATATTCAAGATATTCAAGATAAAGTTTTAAAACTTGAATTTTATTTAATGTAGGTGTTGTCCTCATCATATCTTTATACATTTGTTGATTGATTTATACAAAATACTTTAAAAATATCCATCCACTGCCACCTTTGAATTTTGAGCTGTTTTTTTTAAAACATCAGCATCTCTTACTAGCAAAATTTCAGTATATGTTATTTTGCATTTTATAGAACAGACCAAAAACAGACTATTGGTTTTAGCAATTCATCTAAGTGAAACACATTGAATTTGTTATTGTGATAGTTTGCAATTTATCATTATTTTTATAGTGACATAAGCTTCCTATTTTTATTATTCAAGGTAGCTATTTTGTTCATACAAAGATTTTCCTTATTGACATTAGTCAAAATAATACAATATTAAATTATTCAGTATTGCAGGTTTAGTATCAGGTGCTAAAATATTCACTAAAATATGCAAATTTAAACATAAAGTAATTGTATTATTCTTTTACTTCAAGTATGCATATAGTTTTATCAGCAAAATATTATGTAACTATTTACTTATAGATGCAAATTGTTTATTTTTATATTTTGAAAAAATTTATTTTCATCATGCACCAGGCCCTTTATACCATGCAAATTACTAACATATTGAGATTTTCTTTCTTTTTTTTTTTTTTTGGCCTCACCTGTTTGATGCTCAGGTTACTCCCACCTAAGTGCTCAGAAATTTCCCCTGGGTTGGGGGGACCATATGGGACACCGGGGAATCGAACCGCGATCCTTCCTTGGCTAGTGCTTGCAAGGCAGACACCTTACCTCTAGCGCCACCTCACCAGCCCTGAGAGATTTTCTAATTAGATTAAAGCCACATGCTCTTTTATCTTTTATGAGTATAGTCCCATTTTTTATGAATTATAAATTTTCCCCATTCTCCAAAGAAAAATCTGGGTCCTCTCATATCACCCATTTCCACATCATCATTTTAATTCATATTGCCCTTATATATTGTTTGCATACTAAAATAATTGTGAAATAAAACTGAGGACCTAGAAGATACCATAAATTCAGGAAAAATAAGCTAAGGACAAAAATTACTAATACTACTTGTTCTTAATCAGTGTTTATGTTCTTCCTAGCATTGACATTTCTGAATAAAGAAAAACATTCTAGTAGGTCATAGTTTACTACAAAAGTGAGTTACATAAAGTATTAAACAATGAGACTGAAGAACTAAAGCACCCAAAGGTAACAATTATAAGAAAGTTTAATCATTCTGTGTGTTCCCCTTGGATGTACTTTCATTACAAGTTGAAAGGGGGAAAGAAAAGACTCCAGTAATCTAGTTAGCTCAACTAATCATTTCATTAATATTATTGTTTATTGCTCCTGATTCTGTGCTCAGGAATCACCTCTTATTTGTGCTCAGAGAATCATAAGTAATGATGCTTGGGATTGATTCATTTGTTTGAAAATAAAGAACTTCTAAAATAGTTTTTTAATAAATAGTTGTTTTATAAACTTCGGGAGGAACATGGTTTCATAAAAAAAAGGATAAAATACCAGAGAATTCACCTTGGCTTTAGATTGTGTGTGAATACATTAATACAGACCCTTAGTTATCTATACTAAAGGTGAGCTCTCTAATGTGAGAGAGAATAGTGACTCCATTAACAAAAAATATGCTAAATACTTTTGAGCATGTCACACTCATACCCTAGAGTGATTCCACAATCCTATTATATCTTCATTATTGATATCATTGCATGTCTTTTAAATTGGATAGTAATATCTTTATATATCAGACTGATCTATATTCCAGGTCAAAACTTATTCTCAAAAAGCATGCTGAATCCATAAATGAACAAATATTATATTGATTACTAAAATTTTACAAAAATAATTCTTATTTATTTTTTGAAAAGAGATATCTAGTGTAAGATATTTTATATAATAAAATGTCCTCACAATGTGTCTATGTTTTGTTATGTCTTGGTTTGGTTTTTGGTTTAGGGGCCAAACCCGGTGACACTCAGGATTACTGCTGGCTATGCACTCAGAAATTGCTCTTGGTATGGGGAACCATATGGGATGCCGGGGATCAAACCAAGATCTGTCCTAGGTCAGCTGCGCAAGGCAAACACCCTAGCATTGCACTATCGCTCCAGCCCCTGTCTGTGCTATTTTAATTAAAATTCATGTACCAGTACTGAAATAGTTTATAATATCACTTAATAGAACATAGGTGAAAGAGTTTGAACATGTACTTAAGACATTAAATTACATATTTTAACAAACAATACTTTATTATCCATAAATTATTTTAATTTTTTCTAAAGTGTAGACTATTCATGCTAAAAGTTATGTAAGGGTATTTGTAAATTCTTCATTATTGAAAAATAATTATAAGTGAAAAAAACACTGTTATTTTTACATAAAAACAAAAATAGAAAGATGTATTTTTGATTTTCTTTGAACTTGAAAAGGGGGAAATGAATATTTTTGTTGTGACAAATCAAAAATTTATTTAATTGCAATAAAATTCATATTTTTCAATAAAGAAATATAAAGCACTGAAAGTATGAAATAAATTTCAAGAAATAGAAGTTAAAAATTAATCCATATCACAGATGAAATGAGATTACTTCTTTTAAATAAAATATTTAAACTTTCAACATATGAAATATTTATAGATGACTAGAAGATTAGTTCTCAATGGAAAATAATTCAAATGTCATGGGGGGTTGGGGAGTAGCATAAGGTTTGTCAAAAGATTAACCTACTTAAAAAGATTAACCAGATTCTAAAATTCTGATATTATATACTTATATCTGTATATAAGTATACTTTATATAATATATAAGTATATTATACTTATATAATATATCAGTACACATTCTTAATTGAAATTAGAATGAAGATCTAGGTTGATCTATGTTGTCTAACTTTAACAGACATCATTCAATAAAAGCATAGTTGTCCTTTTACAAACTCCATTAGTCTGACTCTTCAAAGTCCATAAAAACGGACTCTTATGGTTATAATAAACTAATTTTAAAATAAAATCTATTGCATCGGTTTTTCTCAGTGAAGGCATTCCCAAATAGAAGGTTTGAATTTTAAAATTCCAATATTATTTTAAAGAACAACTACAAACATAAAATCCCTTTTCTCTTCTCTGTTTTTTTTTTTTTTTAGCCTCCTGTCTTAAATTTTAATGAATCCTACGCAGAAGTGAAGATCACTGATTTAAGGATAAAAGGGAGTCAGAAGAACACTCATTGTAAACAAAACCAAGGTAGCTGCTTACCTATTTTCAAAAAACAAAAACAAAAAAAACAATCTCTCACAAGGAAGTGACCAAGTTCTATTTTCTAACTCAAGTGACTATGTCAGCAATATATAAATAGGAGCTTTGGATCAAACTCACACAGCAAATTAAAAAGCTTGAAAACTATGTGAAATAAAACCCATAAAACTTGAGTTTCTCATAGCTAAACAATTTTCTTATTTTGAGTTAAGAATTTGATGGATAAATGATAAATAGAAATTTTCAGTGTAATTCTTTAGGTATTCACAACTTTTTGCTCATTACTACTCTATCCATATTAGTTCTTTCCTATCTCACTCCTAACTTATATATTACGTTGATATACAGTCTATCTCCTTTCCAGTGAAGAACATGTACAATAGGATATTTTACCTCATACAGTCACTGTTCTAAACGCAAATGTACAACATAATGTCTAACATGAATACACAAGTCATTATAAGATTTAATTAGAAAATCCTGTTATTTCACAAGATGGATATTATATTCAACTAAAAAAACATTTTTCTTTAATTCCTAGCCAAGATATATTAATAAAAATCAGAATATTTTGGAGATACTATATATCTTATTAATAAATCAAAGAGACCAAGAATATGTTAATAGTTGTCATAAGATACATATTGCTATTTTATTCCTTCATTCAAGTGCCAATTTCATATGGCAAACAAATCTATATTGAGTTGTTTCCATAGGAAGGACAGAGAACCAGAAATAAGGTGGTTTCTAGCCTTAGTACCACAGCTATAGTACTTTGTATAACTGCTTTAATGGTTACATAAATAACTACCTGATAATTCTAAATGTTGTTTAAATACTCTAGCTAGCATAACCAGTGTCATTTGACTATTTGAAAGTAATTAAAAATTTTTGTTGTATTTTATTTTCTTTTGTCATTAACAGTCATCATGGGTAGAAGCCAAATAACATCAATGTGAATATAGCCTCGTTTAAGACTTACCTCCCATTTCTTTTCTAAGAGAAGAGATTCGGTAGTTGCACAGGATCATTTGTAAATGTGGCATATTGAATGGCACAGACCAATCTAAAAGGACAGGGATGGATTATCATAGTGAAAACAGCACAAACTGGAGGGTTTAGTGGCCTTTGACAGGAATGCCAAAGGAAGCTTCTGACCACTTACAATAGAATGTTAATAGCTCACACCACTTCAACACTGACAGCTCTGAAGTGAGAGGCCACTAATCTCTGTTTGTAATATCCACAGTTGAAGGAAAAAATAAGTATTTCTTCTTAAGCATGGGATAAGCATTAACTGTCTAAAAATTTCGGGAATGTTCTACATGTCTGAAAACCAGAGGAAAAAAAGAAGAAAGAAATGGACAAGAAATTATTTTTTTTTCGCTCCTTAACCAAAATATATGATTAAAATGGAATGCAGTTTTTAAGACCAATCAATTCACTAGTCAGTTCTTATTAGAATAGCTGTCTACGTGCTGTGAATAATTTACATATAAATTTTAATGATAATTTAGCATCTACTTAGACAGGAGTTATACTAAGAACAGTTTCGATGTTTTTAATCTTTGAAGAAAAATAAAAGGCCAAATCATAAAAGAATGTTCAGTAGGGAGCTGATGTTTCAGGTCTGAAATGGAATCTGTTCATTAGCTCTACATTATTCAGTATTATAAAAAGGAGACGTTTTAACAACCCTTGGCTCAATTAGGCATCAACTGCTATCCTGGCAGAAACCTGGCATGCATCTTGTTCTTAGGAAGTTTGGATGGCATTATTTACAATTTGTTCCTCAGGGAATGCCCTGGGTGGGGGAAAGAAGCTTGGTTGCCATCAGAACTTATGTACTAACCTCATAATTCTTTACCTGGCAGCTCAATGTTTCATCTTTATCTAATTAAATACCAACACACTATTCTTAAATGGTACTCACCATTCAGTGCTTAAGAAGCAAAAAAAAGAAATGGACATATAGGAAATTATAACTCCTAAGCAGGAACTGTTTTCAAATTTTGTTTAATCCAAAGATAATCATTTTAAAAGGCCAATTTAATATTACAATCACTATTTAAAAACTGATTTAAATTTTTAGTTTTCCAAATAGTTGTCTGTTCTATATTCAAATATATTACATGAAGATGATGGCATTGTTGTTTTATTTTTCACTATTATTTTACTTAAACAATTGGTATTTATTCTTGGAATATGTCCTGTAGTTTTCTTTTTAATAACATACTAATTTGATTTGTCCTTTGAGCCATGTAAAATTTCTGTAGGGGATTGTGTAAAATTGAAGTCAGAGATTTTCTAATATTCTATATATGCAAAATAATAAAAAAGAAACTGTCAGCTGTATTTGAAAGTGGTATCTTAGAAAATCATTTCCATCATTAGATTTTCTTTCAGAGTCATATTCAGGGTTAAATTTTAGAAACTTGTTCAATTCTCTTTTATTTGTGCAGATTTTACTTATTGTTCCTTCTCCTTTCCTTTTAGTCTTACTTTAGTTCATTAGATGCTGTAATATCTCCCTTGTCTGTGACAATTTCCATTAATATCTCAAAGGCAGCTATTAAGTCTCATTACAAGAAAAGATTATAGAAGGATACTGCAGACAATAACCATGAAGATAAAGACAATAGTCATATTTTAGTTTGTTTCTTTGTTCTTAAGATGCAAATCAAGTCTGAAGCTCATTTTTAGCTTGCTTTTCTCAATTTATACTTTTAAGTCTTTTGGAAAATGAAAAACCTTACAGGCTAAATAAATTCTAGTATTTGGCATATTTCTTGCTCAAGATGCAACAAAGACATGTACCTGCTGTCAGAAATTTGCCACACTTAAAACTCTCAAAACCTCATTGTCAGGAAATTTGGAAATCCACTAGAGTTTCATAATTTACATGTTATTCTCAGAAATTATCAGTGGGCTATAAAGAAGCTAATTAGTGGCTGCTGAAGAGATTCTTTTATAAGATATTCATTATTACTAACTATAATCCATCATTGCATCAATATACTTAAACTATCATTTCTTAGGCAATTATCTAAACATATGCATGGAAAATTATTTCTCAGTAAAATTAAATCCACAAATAAACAGTTTATGAGTGTTTAATATAAACACTTCAGATTAATTAAAAACAAATTGTTTTATATTCATACAAAGTTTTGGAATGTAGGTCGCATTTTTCTTTCTATTTGAAAAATATTGTTGAATAACAATACCAAGTGAATTAATTACCTTTTACAGAAATAAAAAGTGACATAAAGGAGAATATATAAAATACAGAGAGTACAGTTGTTAGGGCACTTGCCTTTCAAGAAACTTTCCCAAGTTTGATCCCTGGCACCCTTTATAGTCCCTAGAACACTAAATGTGGCACAAAATCAAAATAAAGATTAGGACCTCAACTCTGTCTTAAAGGCAAGTCAAGTTTATCCTTATGTATTTTTAATTGTAAAAAAAAATTACATTTCTATTGAATCTCATTCCTAATACAGATTTAATAAAAGTGAAGACATCATCAGTCACTTTATATACTTCTTACCTCTTTATAAACAAATGATGAATTCTGTTAATATAATTAATAAATTTTAAAATAAAACATTAAGTTGCATATTAAATCATGGTAAATAACAGTGAAAGAAAATTAAAGTTTATTAATTTCCATGAAACAAATGCACATAAGGAAATAAAACTATCTTCGGGCAATTTAGAATATATTTCCCACCTTCCCATTTTATTAGAATTTGTTACTCCTTCCTTTGCTCCATTGCTAGCTTCAAGCTCTATTTATTTATTTATTATTTATTTATTCTTTCATCTCCTCCACTGCACTGAGTATTTTCATATTTAGAATAATATTCACAACCCCCCATTATACTTTTTCATATTAGTACAATTTCACCGAAGAGTTAACATTCAAATACCTTTTTCTAAGCATATAGTCTCCCTAATAATTCGCTGCCTGCTTTCCTTGCTATTTAGTTGAAGGTGTTCATTTGGAGATTAATGTTTGCATTATAATACCAATACAAGAGTTCCGGATGTTTCTACTTGACTCACTGGCATATTCAGAGCTCACTAGCCATTTCCTCTCCTGGCCTAACATCAATACTTTATTCTAAAAATGTTTTTTTCAGCATCTTTGAATTCACAAATATGCATAAAGTTTTAAAGTTGTGATTTTATAATTTTCAATTTTCATATTTTTAATAACCAAAATATAAATATATTTAATATTTGTTGGATTTTACATTTGGTATGAGGAGAGACAGAGAGCAACACAAACAGAGGAAACAAGACAGAGATCCCTCAGTCCACTGGCAACAAAAAATCCAGACATTCTATTATTTTGAGGGCAGGGGCCATACCCGAAGAGGCCGTGGGTTTTCTCCTGGCTCTGCACTCAGAAATCGCTTCAAGCATGCTCAGGGCCCCATATGAGATGCTGGGAAGGGATGTCAGGAATCGAACCCTGGTCTGTCCTTGGTTGGCAGCATGCAAGGCAAACGCCTTTCGGCTATGCTGTCACTCGGGCCCCCATTCTATTATTTTTAAAATAGGGATGAGCAGAAATCATAGAAAAGCAATTAATAAATCCTACTTTGTTCACATTTTTATAATGGGATTTAGAAAAATAATTATTTAAGGAACCATGATTTGTAACATGTGTTTGTAACATGATTTGTAAGTGTTTCAGCCATATAATATTTCAACACCAATCCCACCAGCAGTAACAATTTCCATAGCCAGTTTTCCCATACCCCATCATTCCTACACCCTTCCCTCCAACTCACCCCTGCCTGCCACCTTGACAGGCACAAAGCATGTTTTGTTTTTTGTTTGTTTGGTTGGTTTTTGGTTTTTGGGCCACACCATTTTGACGCTCAGGGGTTATTCCTGGCTATGCGCTCAGAAATCGCTCCTGGCTTGGGGGAACCATATGGGATGCCGGGGGATTGAACCGCAGTCCTTCCTAGCTAGCGCTTTCAAGGCAGGCACCTTATCTCTAGAGTCACCTCTCTGGCCCCAAAGCATGTTAGTTTTTATATTTTGGTTTTGGTTTTGGTTTTTGGGCCACACTCAGCGGCTATCAGGGGTTACTCCTGACTCTGCGCTCAAAAAACGCTCCTGGAAGGCTCAAGGAACCATATGGTATGCCAAGAAAGCACCCTGCTCTGTTTCAGGTCGGCATCCGGCAAGGCGTAAACACCCTACTTCTGTGCTATCGGCCCATGGTGGTTTTTGTTTGTTCTTTCTTTCTTTCTTTCTTTCTTTCTTTCTTTCTTTCTTTCTTTCTTTCTTTCTTTCTTTCTTTCTTTCTTTCTTTCTTTCTTTCTTTCTTTCTTTCTTTCTTTCTTTCTTTCTTTCTTTCTTTCTTCTTTCTTTCTTTCTTTCTTTCTTTCTTTCTTTCTTTCTTTCTTTCTTTCTTTCTTTCTTTCTTTCTTTCTTTCTTTCTTTCTTTCTTTCTTTCTTTCTTTCTTTCTTTCTTTCTTTCTTTCTTTCTTTCTTTCTTTCTTTCTTTCTTTCTTTCTTTCTTTCTTTCTTTCTTTCTTTCTTTCTTTCTTTCTTTCTTTCTTTCTTTTCTTTCTTTCTTTCTTTCTTTCTTTCTTCTTTCTTTCTTTCTTCTTTCTTTCTTTCTTTCTTTCTTTCTTTCTTTCTTTCTTTCTTTCTTTCTTTCTTTCTTTCTTTCTTTCTTTCTTTCTTTCTTTCTTTCTTTCTTTTTCTTTCTTTCTTTCTTTCTTTCTTTCTTTCTGTCTGTCTTTCTTTCTTCTTTCTTTCTTTCTTTTTTTTTTTTTTTTGGTTTTTAGGCCACACCCGGCATTGCTCAGGGGTTACTCCTGGCTGGCTGCTCAGAAATAGCTCCTGGCAGGCACAGGGGACCATATGGGACACAGGGATTCGAACCAACCACCTTTGGTCCTGGATCGGCTGCTTGCAAGGCAAATGCCGCTGTGCTATCTCTCTGGTCCCTGTTTATTATTTTTAACTATTTTAACATCTTCTGTAAATGATTGTTTTGTTTAATACAATTTTTTGACCCTCTATTTTCTATTCTGAGAAATTTCATTTGACCTTTTTCTTTCAAGATATATTTTATCACCTACATATTTGCATTTTTAGTCTCCCCTTTCCTGGGCAATTAGAGTTGTCCTTGAATTTCTCCACTCACTTTTCTTTTTTTTTTCTTTTATATTTTATTTAAACACCTTGTTTACATACATGATTGTGTTTGGGTTTCAGTCATGTAAAGAACACCACCCATCTCTAGTGCAATATTCCCATCACCAATGTTCCAAATCTTCCTCCTCCCCACCCGACCCCTGCCTGTACTCTAGACAGGCTTTCAATTTCCCTCATACATTCTCATTATTAGGACAGTTCAAAATGTAGTTATTTCTCTAACTAAACTCATCACTCTTTGTGGTGAGCTTCCTGAGGTGAGCTGGAACTTCCAGCTCTTTTCTCTTTTGTGTCTGAAAATTATTATTGCAAGAATGTCTTTCATTTTTCTTAAAACCCATAGATGAGTGAGACCATTCTGAGTTTTTTTTTCTCTCTCTCTCTCTCTCTGACTTATTTCACTTAGCATAATAGATTCCGTGTACATCCATGTATATGAAAATTTCATGACTTCATCTCTCCTGACAGCTGCATAATATTCCATTGTGTATATGTACCACAGTTTCTTTAGCCATTCGTTGTTGTTGAAGGGCATCTGTTTAATACAATTTATCTATTAGTCTTCCAAAATCTATTCTTTATTCACTAGTAGTTCTTAGCCCCATACTATAGGTCATCATCTTCTGGGAATATTTTCTCAGAATAAATAAAAGAAGAAATATTCCTATTAATGAATATGTTCATTCATTCTTAAACTACATTTTAGGGATTTTTTTCTTCCAACTTCTTCAAATTCACACTGACTTGTTTTCTTGAAAGGAATTAACTTAATCCTTAATAAAGGAAGTGAGTTCTCCATCTACACATATTTTTGTATTGTGACCAAAAAAAAAAAAAAAAAGAAGACTGTATAGAATACACTTAATTCTGTTATATATTGCAAGAGCGTAAATAAAATACCAATGAAAAAAGTAAGTTTATCAAATATTTCTATCATGTTCTTAATTCTTTACCTACCACATCTACCCAGTTTTCTAAAAATTCCCAAAGTAACTTCTTTTGATAACTGCTACCAGTATCTATGAAAAGAAGAGCTGTAAAGAGCACAAATAGCATTTACAAGCTTATAGTTGGTATATGTGAGTAAAAAAAAATCAACACCTCTTATAAAACCTCTTGAATTTAGACATTTTATTTTGTCTAAAACCAAGATGAGTTTGTACACTAGGTCGATTCCAATTCCTCCAAAATTACAAGTTCTCAAGAGAGCAAGCAGCCTCAATCCCAGCAAGGATTACGTTTGAAATAGAGTCAGATGACTAACCTAAGGATTAGTGCTTTCTGTAATATGATAATAGCCCGACAGTATCATAATTCTCTTTAATATAGCATAATACTTCTTTAGAAGAAAGGAAAGAAATATTGTATTCCATCAAGAGGAATTACAAAATTGTAATTTATTTTGTGTCATGGCCAGTAGTATTAAAGACCAAATTTTTAATTAGCAGGTTTATTTTTGTTTTGTTGCTATTATATGAATCTAAAATACTGAAAAGGCACTTTTCAGGCTTATTTTTGTTTTGTTGCCATTATATGAATCTATAAAATATTGTAAAGGCACATTTTTAGTGAAAAGAACTATTTAGTCATAAAACTAACTACCGAAATATAATGTATGATTTGACAGGGAACAAAACCTGAAAATAAAATTACTTTTACTTATTTTTCATTCTAATGTATCATATCAAACTAATACTAATAACATGTGACTCTGAGAACTATTTTTAGAAATGGTTTTAAAAGTTAATAAGATCCTATAATTGCATATTATGAAAGCAAGTGCTTCTTTTGCTTCCCTTTGCCACCAGGTTACATTCTCTCTCTCTCTCTCTCTCTCTCTCTCTCTCTCTCTTCTCTCTCTTCTCTCTCTCACTCTCTCTCTTCTCTCTCTCCTCTCTCCCTCTTTCTTTCCTCTGTCTCTCCCCTCTCTCGTTTCCCCTCCTCTCCCTTCCTTCCACTCCTCCTCTCCCCTCTCCTCCTCTCCTTTCTTCCCCTCCTCTCCCCTCCTCCTTTCCTCTCCCCTCCCCTCCTCTTCTTCCTTCCCTCTTCCTCTCCCCTCCTCTCCCCTCCTCTTCTCCCCTTCCCTCTTCTTCTCCCCTCCACTCTTCCTCTCCCCTCCTCTTCCCTCTTCTCTCCCCTCACCTGCTCTCCCTTCCCTCCTCCCCCCTCCCCTCCTCTCCTCTCCTCTTCGACGTACCTCTAGTGCTTAAGAGAAAAAATAAGAAAAAAATAAAGCATGCATGTATATATTTATATATGCATATATGTAATATACATATCTCCAGATTCTGGTCTGCTACAATGATATTGGCTAATGTTCTCTTAAATTTCAGGAAACCAGTAGACTTTGAATCAATTTCCTTAATTTTGAAAATAATTTCATTTATCTTACAGTGCTATAAAGTGAGTTCATATCATTTACCTATATCTGTGAGACTTTTGAGTAGGATATTACAGAAAAAATGAAACCCAACTACAGTCATGTTTGTAATCATGGTAATAAGTTTTAAAATTATTTTTAAAAATAATAACTTTAAATTTAAAAAATGGATTAAAAAGTATTCAAAACTTGCATGAAGTATCTTTCAGTAGAGCAAAGAAAATTGTCTTGGACTGAATAATTTTAAAACTAAATTCAAGTTTGAGAACTTTTAAAACCTTTGAAACGTCTGCTTAATAAAATTTGTTTATTAATAATTTTGCTCTTATTAATTATCTGTATTCAAGATATGTGAAATTTTATACATAGATTATGGCAACATAAAATTGTATTAAAATACTTTTAAGATATCATATATATAAGAAAACATGGAAATTTACACGTTTCTGAAGTATCATATAACACTTAAAACCTATTTATCCACCATAGAGTAAAGAAATAAACCACGATGACCATTTCACAAACCCCAAGAGTGTGTTTAACAACTTGATCTCCAATCGTTTGACAACTTAATCTTCAGAAGAAAACATAACTCAAAGTTTCAATTTATAGATTTTTTTTTAATTTTTATGTCTTAAGTGCTGATGAATTGGTAACATTCCAGTTACCAATTGTAAACGATCCTTTGGGAAAGTTCTGAAAGCTATGCATGCTGATAGGAGGCACTTGATCTCTAAACTTCAGTATTTCCTGTGATCGTGAAAGATCTAGTGTCACTTTTCTTGGGTTTGAACTATATGTAAATAATGTCACATGTGCCATATAAATAGTATAGTGAGTTGGACACTTGGCTTGCAAGTGGTCATTGCATGCTCGATCTTCAACAGCCTTGACCACTGTGAAGCCTTGACCACTGCCAGGAGCAATTCCTAGTGTAGAGCCAAGAGTTACCTCTGAGCAACAATAAGTGTGCCCCCTCCCACAAAAAAATAATAGTGTCTATAATGTACTCATTTGTACATTGCTTCTTTCACAAAATAGGTTTGTACAACCTCTCTATATTCAATTACTTTGACATGTGTTATATACTGTTCCTTCTTATGACTGCTTCACAAACAATATAGCTATTCGTTTATTAGTGATATTTAGTGTTCCTAAACTTAGACCTTAGAAAACAATGCTGCTATAAATATTTTTGTTCTTGTCTTTTAGTAAACAATGGCTAGAATTTTTCTAAATTATATAGTCAGAGGTAAAATTACTATTATCTGTTTATAATTTTATACAACATCTTTATCAATGCTTGCTATTATAAAATATGCATTTCTTTGTTAAAAGGGACAATTTTTAGTTTAGCTTGAGTTTTATTATATAAAAATTATCACTGAGATTGATGTATTCCGGTTTTTCTTTTTGAAATTTAAATGCTTATATGACATCTCTACTGTTAAATTTACACTATTAAAATGTTCGTTCATAAAATATAAACTAACATGCTTTTTGCCTTTATACATTTAAAACCCATTCTTTATTGGGACTGAAGATATAATACAGATGGCAAATTATTGCTTGCATGTAGCTAACCAGAGTTTAGTCAGCAATCACTGCACTTGACCCTTGACAACTGCCAAAAGTAATTCCTGAACACAGCATGAAGAAAGTCCCAAGTATAGCTTGATGTGGTCCAAATTCAAAATAAAACAATATAAACAAACAAAAAAATACTAGTGCTTTTTTTGAAACATGTTTTTCAAATATTATCCTTCACTTGAGAGCATATCAATGTGTAGTTACTTCTCATGAAAAATCTCTAAATCAAGTTTTTCCATGACATTTTAAGAAAACCTTTATCATGAAATTGAGAATTTATATTTTTAAAGTAGTAATTTCTAAACTTTGGTAATTTTACTTTTAAAAAATTATGTTTCTGGGGCCGGAGAGATAGCATGGATATAAGGCGTTTGCCTTTGATGCAGGAGGTCATCAGTTCGAACCCCGGCGTCCCATATGGTCCCCCGTGCCTGCCAGGAGCAATTTCTGAGCATGGAGCCAGGAATAACCCCTTAGCAGTGCCGTGTGTGACCCAAAAACCAAAAAAAAAAAAAAATAAAAAATAAAAAATAAAAAAAAAATTATGTTTCTAATATACAAGAAATTTATTTATTTTGGGCCAAAAACAGTGACACTCAGGGGTTACTCCTGGCTCCGGCCTCAGAAATCGCTCCTCGTTCTGAGGACTATATGGAACACCAGGGATCCAACCAAGGTCCATCCTGGGTCAGCTGCATGCAAGGCAAGTGCCCTACCACTGTGCTACCACTCCAGTAAATAAATAAAAAATTTTTATTTTTAAAAAATATAGTCCGGGTGCAATGCCTATCAATTCTTAGTTTGTTCGAGAAATTTTACGGAAGTAAAAGTAAAATTACCTGAAGTATCTTCTTGAGAATTTCCTTCAGCTGAGTAAGTTCGTCCCCAAATTTTATTTCATTTTTATCCTTAAGGAGTAGTTTTGCTTATTGTAGGATTAAAAATTTTATTTTTTAAATTTTTTTCCTTTAATTAAACGTTTTGGTTGCATATATGATTGTGATTAGGTTTCAGTCATGTAAAGAACACCCTCTTCACCAGTGCAACATTCCCACCACCACCAATGTCCCAAATCTCCCTCCATCCCACCCCGTCCCCACCTGTACTCCAGACAGGCTTTCCAGTTCCCTCACTCATTCACATGATTGCGGTAGTTCTCTGTGTAGTTATTTCTATAAATGCACTCACCACTCTTTGTGGTGAGCTTCATGAAGTGAGCTGAAAGTTCCAGCCTCCTCTCTTTGTCTCTGAGAATTATTGCAAAAATGACTTTTATTTTTCTTAAAACCCATAGATGAGTGAGACTATTCTGCGTCTCTCTCTCTGCCTCTGACTTATTTCACTCAGCATGATAGATTCCATGTACATCCATGTATAGGAAAATTTCATGACTTCATCTCTTCTAACAGCTGCATAATATTCCATTGTGTATATGTAACACAGTTTCTTTAGCCATTTGTCTGTTGAAGGGCATCTTGGTTGTTTCCAGAGCCTGGCTATTGTGAATAGTGCTGCAATAAATATAGGTGTGAAAAAGGGGTTTTTGTATTGTATTCTTGTGTTCTTAGGGTATATCACTAGGAGTGGGATAGCTGGGTCCAATGGGAGCTCAATTTCCAGATTTTGGAGGACTCTCCATAGCGGTTGGACTAGACAGCATTCCCACCAGCAGTGGATAAGAGTTCCTTTCTCTCCACATCCCCGCCAGCACCGATTGTTCTCATTCTTTGTGATGTGCGCCAATCTCCGTGGTGTGAGCTGGTATCTCATCATTGTTTTGATTTGCATCTCCCTGATGATTAGTGATGAGAAGCATTTTTTCATGTGCCTTTTAGCCATTTGTATTTCTTTTTTATCAAAGCATCTGTATATTTCTTCTCCCCATTTTTTGATAGGATTAGTTTTTTTTTTTTTGTAAAGTTCTGTCAGTGCTCTGTATATTTTGGATATTAGCCCCTTATCTGATGGGTGTTGGGTGAATAGTTTCTCCCACTCAGTGGGAGATTCTTGTATGCTGGGCACTATTTCTCTTGAGGTGCAGAAGCTTCTCAGTTTAATGTATTCCCATCTGTTGATCTCTGCTTCCACTTGTTGGAAAGTGCAGTTTCCTTCTTGAAGATGCCTTTAGTCTAAATATCATGGACTGTTTTACTGACGTGTTGTTCTATATACCTTATGGTATCAGGTATGATATCAAGGTCTTTAATCCATTTGGATTTTACCTTCATACATGATGTTAACTAGGGGTCTATGTTCGCTTTTTTGCAAGTGGCTAACCAGTTCTTCCAGCACCACTTGTTGAAGTTTTCCCTGCTCCACTTAGGATTTCTTGCTCCTTTGTCAAAAATTAGGTAATTGTATGTCTGGGGGACAATGTCTGAGAACTCAAGCCTATTCCACTGATCTGAGGGTCTGTCTTTATTCCAATACCACGCTGTTTTGATAACTATTGCTTTGTAGTACAGTTTAAATTTGGGGAAAGTAATGCCTCCCATTTTCCTTCTCCCTAGGAGTTCTTTAGATAATCAAGAGTGTTTATTGTTCCAGATGAACTTCATAAGTGTTTAATCCACTTCTTTGAAGAATGTCATGGGTATTTTTAAGGTGATTGCATTAAATCTGTACAATGCTTTGGGGAGTATTGCCATTTTAATGACGTTAATCCTGCCAATCCATGAGCAGGGTATGTGTTTTCATTTCCGTGTGTCCTCTCTTATTTCTTGGAGCAGGGCTTTATAGTTTCCTTTGTATAGGTCCTTCATGTCTTTGGTCCAGTTGACTCCAAGATATTTGAGTTTGTGTGGCACTAATGTGAATGGGATTGCCTTCTTGACGTCCTTCTCTTCCCTTCATTATTGGTGTATAAAAAGGCCATTGATTTCTGCATGTTAATTTTGTAGCCTGCCACCTTGCTATATGAGTCTATTATTTCTAGAAGATTTTTGGTAGAGTCTTTAGGGTTTTCTAAGTAGAGTATCATGTCATCTGCAAACAATGAGAGCTTGACTCCTTCCTTTCCTATCTGGATTCCCTTGATATCTTTTTCTTGCCTGATTGCTATAGCAAGAATTTCCAGTACTATGTTGAAGAAGTATGGTGAGAGTGGACAGCCTTGTCTTTTATCAGAATTTAGAGGAAAGGCTTTTAGTTTTTCTCCATTGAAAATAATATTTGCCATTGGCTTGTGGTAGATGGCTTCAACTAGATTGAGAAAGGTTCCTTCCATTCCCATCTTGCTGAGAGTTTTGATCAAGAATGGGTGTTGGACCTTATCAAATGCTTTCTCTGCATCTATTGATATGATCATGTGATTTTTATTGTTCTTCTTGTTGATGTTGTGTAGATATTGATAGAATTATGGATGTTAAACCATCCTTGCATTCTTGGGATGAAACCTACTTGGTCGTAGTGTATGATCTTGATGATGCATTGGATCCTATTTGCCAGGATTTTCTTGAAGATCTTTGCATCAGCATTCATCAGGGATATTGTTCTGTAATTTTCTTTTTTGGCAGCTTCTCTGTCTGGTTTTGGTATCAAGGTGATGCTGGCTTCATAAAAGCTGTTTGGGAGTGTTCCCGTTTTTTCAATTTCATGGAAGAGCCTGGCTAGGATTGGTAGTAGCTCCTCTTGAAAGATTTGAAAAAATTCATTAGGAAATCTATCTGGGCCTGGGCTTTTTTTAGGGGGGCAGATGTTTGATTACAGTTTTGATTTCCTCAGTAGTGATGGAGTTGTTTAGATATGCTACATCCTCCTTACTTAAATGTGGAAGGTTATAAGTGTCCAAGAATTTTTTCATTTCTTCTAGGTTCTCATGTTTAGTAGCATAAATTTTCTCAAAGTAGTCTCTGATTACCGTTTGGATCTCTGCAATATCTGTTGGGATCACCCCCTTTTTATTTCTAATACAGGTTATCAGGTTTCTCTCTCTTTCTTTGTGAGTTTTGCCAATGGTCTATCAATCTTGTTTATTTTTTCAAAGAACCAACTTCTGCTTTTGTTGATCTTTCAGATTGTTTTTTGGTTTTCCACTTCACTGAGTTCTGCTTTCAGCTTTGTTATTTCCTTCTGTCTCCCTTTGGTTACTTTTGTTGGTCATTTTCTAATTTTGGGGGCTGCATCATTAAGTTATTCAGGTATGCCCCTTCTTTCTTCCTGATGTGAGCTTGTAGAGCTATAAATTTTCCTCTCAGGAAAATAGATTCTGGCAGTTTGTGTCTTCATTATCATTTGTTTCCAGGAAAGTTTTGATTTCCTTTTTGATTTCATCTCGGACCCTCTGGTTGTTCAGAAGCAGGGTGTTTAATTTCCAATTGTTAAAGTTTTTCTTCTGTGTGGCTTTGTAGTTCACATCTAATTTCAGAGCCTTGTGATCAGCAAAGGTTGCCTGCAATATTTCTGTCCTCTTGATTTTATGGAGGTTTGTTTTATGTGTCAGCATGTAGTCTATCCTGGAGAATGACCCATGTACATTGGAGAAGAATGTGTATCCAGGTTTTTTGGGGTGGAGTGTCCTATATATATCTACTAGTCCTCTTTATTCCATAACTCTTTTCAGGGCTAGTATGTTTTTGTTGGGTTTCAATCTGGTTGACCTATTAAGTGTTGATAGGGCCGTGTTGAGGTCTCCCACAATGATTGTGTTATTATTGATTTCTTCTTTCAGATTTGTCAGTAATTGTATTAGATAGTTTGCTTGTCTCTCATTGGGTCCATATATGTTTAATAGTCTGATTTCTTCCTGTTGCACATATCCCTTGATTAGTACATAGTGTCCATCTTTGTCCTTTACCACTTTTCTGAGGATAAAGTTGGTGTCATCAGATATTAATATGGCCACCCCAGCTTTTTTGAGGGTGTTGTTTGCTTGGATGATTTTCCTCCAGCCTTTGATTTTGAGTCTATGTTTGTTCTGACTATTCAGGTGTGTTTCTTGTAGGCAGCAGAAGGTTGGATTCATCTTTTTGACCCATTTTGCCACTCTCCGTCTTTTAATTGGTGAATTTAGTCCACTGACATTGAGAGAAATGATTGTCATAGGGTTTAGTGTCATCTTTGTAGATAAGTTTGCTATATTTGTTGATCTCTCTTGTCTTAAAGTAAACCTGTCAGTTTTTCCTTTAAGGCTGGTTTTTCATCTGTGAAGTTTCTGAGCTGTTGTTTATCCATGAAGCTATGTATCCTTCCTTCAAACCTGAATGTGAGTCTGGCTGGGTGCAGTATTCTCAGTGAGGCATTCATTTCATTCAGTCTTGTCACAAATCCCACCACTGTCTTCTGGCCTTGGAGTTTCTTGTGACATGTCTTCTGTAAGACTTAAGGATGCTCCTTTGAATATAATTTTCCTTTTTAATCTTGCTGCTTTCATTATTCTATCTCTATCTGTGGGATGTGTGATTGTAATAAGGATGTGTCTTGGAGTGTTGTTTTTTTTGGGGGGGTCTCTTTTAGCTGGTACTCTTTGGGCATGCAGGATTTGATTGCATGTAGTCTTTAACTCTGGAATATCTCTTTGATGATGTCTTTGACAGTTGATTCTTCCTAGAGATCTCCTACCTGGGCCTCTGGGACTCCAATGATTCTTATGTTGTTCCTGTTGAGTTTATCAAAGACTTCTATTTTTATCTGCTCACATTCCTTGAGTACTTTTTCCATTGCCTGATCGTTTGTCCTAAGGTTCTTTTCCAGTTTCTTCTGCTATGTTGAGTTTTTCTGCTTCTCATCTTCCAGTACTCGATTCTCTCCTCAGCTGCTGTTACTCTGCTGTCGAGGCCATCCACTGAGGTTTTCAGTTGAGCTACTGTGTTTTTCAGATCTGCTATTTCAGTTTGGAGTTTTCTGATTTCTGTCTTTGTGTTCTGTTCAGATCTATATATGCTTTCTTTGAGTTCTACAAACATCTTCCATATTTCTATTTTAAGTTCTGTATCTGAAAGGTTAATCGGATGGTTGGAGTTTTTTAGGTTATCCAAGCTATTGTCTTCATTCTCTGTGCATGGTGTTTGCCTGCGAGTTTTCCCCATTGTCACGCTAGTAGTGTGGTTTTCTTGCATGTTATGTTGGGGTTTATTGGCTAGAAAGAGTGCAGGCCATGAAGCAGAGCATCTGCGCTCTTATGGGGCCTCTAGGTGACAGTTTTTGGGGGTTTGCTTCCCAGGGTTCTGAGGAATGTTTTAAGAATTCAGGAAAGACAGAGAAGCACAGGACCCTTCGGGTCCTCAGTTTCCTCAGAAGAAGCACACAGCAGGGCTGAGACTCCACAGGTAGAGCAATCAGCACTCCACCTGGCAACCCCTACAGCCAGGCCTCCACAGTCCAGAGAGTTCAGCTTATTGGACGGCGACCCCCACAGCCAGAATTTACTCACTGGGCAGTTTCAAAATGCAGTTTTTTGGGGGGTGTGCTCCCTAGGCCTCTGAGAAGATCTTCAGGTATTCAGAAACACAGGCAGACAGGCACAGAAGTTTCCCTTGAAGTCCTCAGAATGAAAGATTTTATTTATTTAAATTTCAGGTAGTGAAGATCAGATGTCTGTCTAATTCTTTCTTCTTTGAAGTTAATTTGTCTTCTCTGACAAATTTCAACACATCTTTTTTTTTATAACCCAGAATGTCTTTGATGTAAGTATAATTTGGTTCTCATAATTTTTACTTTGGACTTTAAGCTTATATCATTTAGATTTATTATCTCCCTAGTATAATATTTTCATTCTTTTTCTTTAATATGGTAATACTGTTTAAATGTTAGATAAACTACCCTATTCTTTCCCCCATCTTTCTTTCATATTCCCCCATATTTATTTCACCAATATTTTTCAGTACTATGGTCTCATTGCTTTCTAATAAACCATAATCTATATACTAATCTTTATCAAATATACTCTTAAATGCATTATTATACATCAACTTTGTAATCCCCTCTTCAAAATTTTTAATATCTCATTCGACTACTCTTCAAATTTTTTAGTGTGTATCTTATTGTGCAGTTCCTTGGGAAAATAGTATTTATATATGTTTAATAAAATGATTAAATTTAATTATATTACATCTGTAAATTTCACATCTAAAAATCCTGTAAGCCTACATTCTTGTTACTACGAGATCTAAGTTTAAAGACTTTTCTTTTGTTCTATTTGTTGTCTTTTTTTTTTTTTTTTTGACCTGCTCAATATGGGGCTGGGAGGGTAGGTCACACCCGGTAGAGCTCAGGGGTTACTCCTGGCTCTATGCTCATAAATCACTTCTGGCAGGCTCAGGAGACCATATGAGATGCCTGGATTCGAACCACTGTCCTTCTGCATGCAAGGCACACTTTACCTCCATGCTAACTCTCCGGTTCTGATCTGTTCAATTTTTTTGCAAAATTATTTTGGTGGCTAATAACAAATATTTCCTTCAAAAAGAATTTATGTTAGCTTTCTTTCAGCTATTGGAAATTCAACTAATTAGAGATTTCTTTAAATGTATGATTTGAGGAATTTTTTTTTCTTGCCATTAGGTGATTGAAGATTGTGCTTTTGACCCTAATAAAGTCTGTTTAATCTTACAATACCTAAATGAAATTTTCTTCTTACTGTACTCCGAGTTCATTTAAAACACACTAGCACAAAAGAAGAGCAAAAAGAGTAGGAAACTTTATTTTGTGTATACTCTAGAAGATATTTGAAAGAAATAAGAATCTTCTAGTTGACTTCCCACCTGAATCAGTTCAAGAATTTACTTTTTACTTTCTCTTTCAAGGAATCTCAAGACACATATGGTTCCAAGCACCTCTAAGAGTAAGCCCTGAACAAAGCCAAGTGCGGTCCAAATACTTACCATCCAAAATAAACTATAAAGTCATATCTATTTGAAACCCTAACACTTAGACCTTATTATCAATTTAACATTTTAGTCATATAATTCTGATTCTGTTCAAGTTGTAAGAATATTACAATAATATGTCATATCTAATGTTTACATTCATTTGTCATACCTTTTAAAGTTAATAATTATGTAATTAGGTATATAATAGGTATCCCAAAAAGAAACCAATTTTAATAAGTTAAAGTGATTTAAAGCAGTTTACAAAAAAAGTTATCAGCAATTATAATTTTTTCATTTTAAAGTTATTTTTACCTTTAGATAGTGAATGCTATTAGCATCAAAGTTTGTATTTTAAAACTTTTGCACTTACAATTTTTGTCAACTCTACAGGGAAAATTTTAATGCCAAAGCAGCTTGTATATTTTAAAAATATTTTAAATACTTTTATATTGGAATTAATAGCTGCTTTTCTTTCGTACATCCAATGGAATTCTCACTTGTAAACAAAAGAAAACATTGGGAAGATTTGCCTCAATGTCCAACATTGTTATGCCCTGGCAAAGAAAATGAGACGATCAAATGCTCATGCTTCACATCATACCATTTTCTCAGTACTCAAAATGGTACAATATGAGATGTAATGTTAGACTATTAGTATCATGATAAAATGAGAAAGTTTCAAAAGTCTGTAACCAATACTTTAGAAAATTTTTGGAAATAAAGAAGCCAGTATCTTATCAGGCATGGGAAAAATTAACACATAAATAAACACCTGATCAAAAGCCATAATATTAAAAAAATTATTCTCATGCATTTTCATCAGTGGTTTATTTAAAGCTTAACAAGAGGCGATTAATTATTACATTGTGAAAAGTTTGACTTTAGAGAAGGTAATTCCTTTAGAGTCACATTCAGATGATTCTGTATTTGACAATACTTTTGAGAAAGAAGGCTGTTTTCTCAGCTGAGGGAAAGATGATATTGATTAACCCATGCCCTATAAAAAAGCAGGCAACCTAGTTTGATTTTGCTTTAGAAACTCACTACAGGGGAGCCTTTGTTAATGTGATTTATCCCATCTATTTTTAACTCTTGGGAGAAACAAAGACAAAATTAGTTTAAAACAGCAAAAAAGTCTCCTGAGAATATTTAGATTCTGCTAAAACTCAAAGATAATTGGATCTGTAAAAAGGGAAAATATACCCTTTGCTGAATATTGTGTTCCTGGGTTAATGTGATCATTATTTCAGAAATACAAAAATAATAATAAATAAAATAAATAAAATCACTGTGACAAAATGTTTATTGAATTTATATAAATATTATTACTTATTTATAATATAAAATAAGTGATTTAACTTTATGGGGCCAGAGCATAAAGTACTTTATGAAGCAGGTTGAGTACCTGCACCCTTGATTTGCACCAACCTGGATGCAGTCTCTGGCACCTGTATGGTTCCCCTGTACTCTGCCAGGAGTTCAATCCTAGGAGTAAGCCTGAGTACTGCTGGATGTGACCCAAAACAAGCAACAGTAACAAAAATGTGTTAACTTTATTTTTGTTTTCTGATATTGATTTTTATCCATTTGAATTAATAATTAGTAATAAATTAGTTTAATATGCAGTGATGTTAATATGATTAATATTTTCACCAATTTCTTTACTTCCTCAGGATACCATATCCAGGCTAGGAGTATGATTTTTTTTAATGAAGAAGATAACTACTCAAATATGTAAAAATCAGAACAACTGAATTTGCTTAATCAGATTTAATAGTTTGTAGCATATCCCTCTCAAGTAATAAAAGTATTTAATAACTAGGGCAAGAACATTAACTGTTTTTATCAAAGTACCAGAAATTACTAATAGATGCACAGTTATTTGAAATACTTACAGAAAATGACTTAATATGTCATTTGAGCTTATAAGGTCATAGACATATACATCATTTGGCTAGCAAAGAAGACAACCCAATATAATGAACTAAAACTTCAATGGCTTCAAAACCAATTTTTTGAAGTACAACTACTTTACATTTTGCTGATTTTCTAACCCTGACTACAAATGTCAAATAGAAAAGCAATAGCAATCATTCACCTCTCAAGCCAATTATTGCCTTATAAAATATTCCTGGGAATCAGAAGATTGTTATTATGCAAAATGAAGAATATTTTTATAACTCTTAAATAGAAGGATTAGAACTTTCATGATACAGGATATTATTTTTATAACCTGTAACTTAAAAGGCCTTAAAGTATAACTGTTCTTGTTTCTATGCTTGATTCAAAGTAATTTATTATGTTATCTGCAAATAAGTTGCATTATTTTGCCTAAAAATTATGATTAAATATAATGTCTATATGTAATAATCTGGAAATTACATAAAATAAAAATAAATAATATGATTACTTACTTTATATTTAGGAAAGACCACAAAATTTTAGTTATTATTTTAGTCAAAATATCTGTTTGGAATTTTAATAATTCTCTATATGTATGTCTTTCCATCTTATGTCAGGCTAACTTTTTTAATTCATGCAATTAAACTGGTTCTTAATAAATATTTTTTATAAAGCTTAAATTTTTCTTTCAGATGTCAAAGTTAATTTTCTTTCCGTTTACAACTTCATTATTTGAAAAAAAATATATTTAAACTGAATAAAATGGAAGATTGTGCACAATTAACCACAGACTATACATAATTTTCATTCTGTTTCCTGATTTTAGGAACTTTTTATTATACAGTTTTTACATTTTATGCAATTTTTAAATTTTACTTTATTTTATTAATACCGTTGTGATTTACAAAGCCCTTCATAGTTGGGTTTCAGACATATAATGAATCATAGCCACTCTCAACACCAGTGTCAACCTCTCTCTATTTCCTTTGTTAACTTCGTAAATCTAGAGAATAAGTGTGGTTAATTAAAATAAAACGTCAATGACAATAACATGCTCAAACGTAGCACCTTGATTTTTACTAGCTGTGTCATTATATTTGTGTTCTGAATTAAGTTGGAAACTGTTTATGAAAAAACAAAGGCATAATCTGCATAAATTATTGTTTACAAAACCTTCTTAGGCTTGTAGTTACCTTAGAACAATCTAAATAAGTTTTTAATTACTACTGATAAGTATATTTATGAAACATTATTTTTTATTATTTTTGTATCATACTAGATGGTGTTCAGTTTTTTTCCTGGTTCTGCACTCAAGGACTACTTTTTTTGTTTTGTTTTGTATATTTGGGGGGCCACACCAGGTAATGCTCTTGGCTCTACACTCAAAAATCGCTCCTGACAAGCTTGGAAGACTATATGCGATATCGGGGATTGAACTCGACTCTGTTCTGGGTCGGTGAGTGCAAGACAAATGTACTACCGCTGTACTATCTCTCCGGCCCCAAGAATTGCTCTTTTTTATTTTTTAAGTTAAAATTGTCATTTTTTTTGTGTGGTCAAAGTGAATTACAAATCTTTCACAGTAATGTTTAAGGCATATAGTGATAATGAATGAGGGGCATTCCCACCACTAGTGTTGTCCTCCCTCCATCCTGTTTCCAGCATGCATCCCAATTCTCCCTCTTTTATCCCCCGTAATGCTAGTGCAACTGTTCCCCCCTTGTACAGCTTGATGCAGATTGAGTATTGATTCTTTTGTCGTTGACTTTGGATTTGATATTCAAGTCTAATCATTTTTTTTATCTCCAACAAATGAACATAAGACTATCTGGTCTTGGTACCATCCATTTTTCTCCCTCTAATTATGATGCTGATCAAGGTGATTCCAGTAATGTGGCTCTTTTGGAGATATAAGAAAATATATGGAGGAGGACATCTAGGTGTTGTAAGTATCTATTTGGAAGAAGAAAAAGGTAACGAAACAAAACAAAACAAGACAAGCTAAAAAAATAAAATAAAATAAAATAAAATAAAAGCAATAAGGGAGTAACAACAAAAGTACAAAAAGAATAAAAAAAAAATGAATCACTCTTGATAGGGCTCAGGGGACCCGCTGTGGAGCCTGGGATCAGACCCAATAAGTCCTGTGCTTTCTGCCTGATGTACAATCTCTCTAGCTACAAAGTATGTTATTTCTTTTTTTCCACGTGGCCAATCCAAATCTATTTATTGAAATATTTGAGTAAGAAAGGGCAAACTAAGTCTGAAGAAAATCTAAAAATAAATAAGTAAATATAAACTAAAAAGTTATTCATCCTAAATTGCTACAACAATGACAATCCCTTTCCTCGATCTCTTGACTATTGATATAAACATACAGATTTACTAGGAAAATTACTTCATATTGGATACAGGAACTTTTTTTTTCTTTTACTTGAGGCCTTTTTAAACCTCTCAATAAAATACTGGTATGGGCTTCTCTGATTTTTCATAATGTATGAAACCATTTTTATCTCAATATAGTGACTGTGGTGAAATGGTCAAAGAGCATTGCTTTATTGGTTTTTTTGTTTGTTTGTTTGTTTGTTTGTTTTGTTTTTGGGCCACACCCATTTGACGCTCAGGGGTTACTCCTGGCTATGAGCTCAGAAATCGCCCCTGGCTTGGGGGGACCATATGGGACGCCGGGGGATGGTCCGTCCTACGCTAGCGCTTGCAAGGCAGACACCTTACCTCTAGCGCCACCTTCCCGGCCCCAAAGAGCATTGCTTTAAAAAAAGTTAGTAAATTATAGTAAATGCTAATGGGAGATGATTAATAAATATACTTTGGGGGCAGGAAAGATAAAACAGTAGCAGGGTGCTTGCCTTTTACTCGCCTGACCAATTCAATTCCCAATACCCCACCATAGTGCCTGAGACTTGCCATGAGTAACACCTAAGCTGAAACCCAGAAGTAAATTCTGAGTACCACCAGGGGTAGTCTCAGAACAAAAATAAAATAAGTTAACATTTGAACTTTTCACAGGAAGTTTCTCCATTGCATTTTAGCTACAGCCTCGCCTATGTTTTGACTTATTGGTCACCACACCATTGAATAGTTAACAAACTCCTCTTGGTGGTCATAATTTTACAAGGGTCTTTTTCCTATATCATGTGTGATATTTTATTTCTCAAAAACAACTTACTGCTTTGTAATAATCTGTTTTGACAGCAGCTACCTATAAATATTGTGCTAAATATTTTTAGTCATGAAGGAGTATGAACATGGATACAGTGTGTGGGTCCTGTCTAATTATGTGCATTATACGATTTGCTATTGTTGGGGACCATCTTCCATTCATTTAATAATGCTTTTGCAAATTGGCAGATAGCATTTGGGCTAAAATACACACAGGATATTTGCAATGAAAAAGGGGGGAAAACCCCTCCTTCTGCCTTTTCTCTCGTGTAGAGCAATTTGTCAACTAATTAGCCAACCTAATTAAATTTTTGTAGCACTAATCAAACGAATATGCTAAAATTTTCTTTGCACAGCCAGTTTGCTGTCTGCTTGCATTTAACTTGATGGTTTGAAAGGGGCCCTCCTCAGCCTGCCACTCCACTTAATAACCTAATTTGCATTTTATATTGGTAAATCAAATTAAGCACCAGTAGCTTTTAGTATGATTGACTGTGGTCAGGCCTGTTCAGATGGGACTTTTTCACAGAAAATTAGGCACATTTTAATATGACTAAGGTTGTGCTTTCTGTGTTCAGCAAACTGCATTCACTCAGCTAATTAAAAGTGCTTCCCCCAACCCCCTACATATGATAGATTTACCCAGCTGGTATGTCCATTTTCTTTTGTACAATTTCCTGATGGAAGTTTTTATTCCTAAATATAATAAGATTGTCTAAGCAACACTTCAAACCAATTTGCATGAAACATATAAACAATACTTTGTTAGAAAATAATTACTTTGAGAGGTGGTACATCTGTGTGTAAATACAGGTCTGTTGTAAGGGCTTGCAGGTTTTTAGCTTATCTATTGAGCAGTCACAATTTTAGAAAATTCTCAGTGATTGGAATATGAACAGTAACCAATGCTGATGAAACATACCTTACACACATTCCTACTTTGCTTTTGTCACTGCTGTTGCTGAAAGAAAACCACTAACATTTTAATGAGAAAAAAAATGAAACACAAGCTGGAAAACTTACCTGACAAGGTTTGTTCTTTAAGCAGAGTTAACAATGTATTTTTAAATGAATGAATACATACTATTTCCGATCTGAAATGGGAGAAATGTAGAAAACTTTAAATGATTTGTCCATTAGTACCAATAAACCTGATTTTATTCCAGTTACTTTGAAAAAAATTTACATTCTTTATGTCCTTTCATATGTATTCTAATATCAATCACAGTGATTCCTAAGTGATATTCACAGTATCCTCTTACAAGAAAATAGAACCATCCTGAGATTTTTTAAACTCTGGAATACTGAATAAAGTCATCCTTTCTACTTATTTCTCACATTAAAGTCGTTATTTGCAGTGAGTGGTAGTGTTATCAAGAAACTAGTTGGAAGATTCCTTTAGAAATAAACACTTGGTCATAATCTTAACTATAAACTTCTTCTCATGATAAATCTATATTGATACCCACATTAAAACACTTTAACTTGACAAAAATAATTATTTAAACATGAAGTTAATCTGAATCTTCAGTACACGAATATAAAACTTCCTCCACACACTTGTAGAACACCACTCTTTGGGCAGGATTTCTTTATAGTCAATTAAGAAGACAAGCTTTGTAGCTTTAGAGAAAAATGAAAAATGAGGTATACATTGAGTCCTGAATACATGCAGCAAAATTATGTCTGGATATTTAGAAGAAAACATTCTAAGTCTAACCTTTGATGCTAAGTTTTCCTAACAAATTGAATGAAGAGAACTAAGCCTAGGCTTCAATTTTAATTTGTTATCCTGGCTCTGCACTCAGGAATCACTTCTGGTAGTGCTCAGGAGAACTTAGAGAATTCTGAGAGTTGAACCTGGCTTAGCTGTGTGCTAGAAAAGCACTCTGCCTCATATTATCACTCTGTCTCCAACTTTAATTACATTAAATCAGTACATTACTATGATTCTTTTATTTAAAATACTTAGGATTGTGAAAGGTATAAAGTCAACATTAAAAGCAACAAAGATACAAGTGAGTTTTCTGTCTTAATTAATATTATTGCATATGATCTGATATCTGTCAGTCCAATTTTTCTTTAAAGTTATAATTGTCAAAGAAAACTAATCTGATAGATATTTTTGGCCTTAAGGATGACCCAGTTTCAAATTGATTAATTGTTCAAGCTCCAAAGGTATTGCTTTCTAGCCCAGGCTAGAATGCTTGTTCCTGTTCATGTGAAGGTATTAGATTGGTTCCCAGTATCAGAAAAATATATAAGGTCCTGTATCTATAGAATATTTGTCTTGTCTCATCATGATAAACCAATTGTTACTATTTTCCTCAATAAATACAGTTAAGGACTTAACCTTATACTCTAAACTCTACGTAGCTCTATCTAGTTCTCATTTTCCTTTATGTAGGTACTGATTTTTGTGCTAACATTTTCACATCTTATGTGTTGCTAGTACAACATCTCATTAAAATATTCAGACTAAAATTATATAGAACACTCAACTTCTTTAAGCTTGAGAGGATAGATGATATCATAACATTTTTTGTCACAGAGATGTTATATTAAGATGCTTCATAATTACTATGTTTAAGCTACAACAGGTGTTCTATGAAATTGTGACTGCACACAAATGTGTGTATTCTATTTCTAGGAATTGAGAGTTGAAGAGATAGTAATGCAGGTAGAGAGTTTGCCTTGCACAGCCCACCTGAGTTCAATCCCTAAAACTTCATATGGTTCCCAGGCTTGTCAGGTGTGTTCCCTGAGCACAGAGCCAAGAGTAAGCTTTGAGCACCACTGGATATAGCCTAAAAGATACAGAAAAGAGAATTGATAGACATATTTAAACATACTGAAGATTCACCACTGGAAAATAATAAATTCATTCATATTTACTATATATAATAGTTGTTTAAATGCTTGACTCCATGCAAAACAAGGTAATAGTATGCCTTTTTATTATGTTCTTTCACTTATTTAGCAAATATACCATTTAATGTATTTATAATCCACGCAGGTCAGAATTATTAAAATGAAATAATATATTGTAAAAAGGATGAAACTATAATAGTAAAAAACTATAGCATTGTTTATATTTGCTATATAAAAGGTTGTTAGTTAGTTAATGTATTCTTGTATAATACTATATTGAGCTCAAAGTGTAACAAGAAAAATTAAGTCTACATGTATTTTCCAGAGAAAACCCATTTATTTCCATTTAAAATTTCACAATCATGGTGGGAATGTTGCACTGATGAAGGGGTTTTTTTTTTTTTATAACGACACTCAACTACAATTTTGTCTGTAATCGAGGTGTTTAAATAAAAGTATTTTTTAAAAATTTAAATTTTAGTTTTTGTTTCTTCTGCTCTAAATTATTATTATAATGTTATAATTTTGTATTTTTCACCTATCTTATAGATGCTTTTACATTTATTTTTTGGTTCTATTTTCTATAGCTGCCATTACATTTCTAAACAATCAAATTTGCATGCATATGCTCAAGGTATGCAATCCTGTGTAATCCTAGTTTACCATTCATATTACTAGTGCAAATAACTTTTAGTGGATGAATGTATCCAATTTACTATTTATCTAAGTTTTTATTTTGTAACTATTTAATTTCATGATATAACATTAGTTTATATTAGTGTAAATATTTACATTATTAGGGGTACAATGTTATCATCACACTTTGCCCACTACCAGAGTGCCTCTATCTCTCCCTCACAGTTCACAGGGCCTTCCCTTCCACCACCACCCACTTAGATAATGTCAATTGTGTCATTAGATTCCTAGGGTTTGCTTTCATGAGAAGCTGTCTTTCTCTTGCTTTATTTCTTTATATAACACACATAACCAGATTTCATCTACTGGCATTTTTGCTTAGCATGGAAGTCTCTTACGCCATCCATATTATAACAATTTAAATAAAAATAGCTGGGTATTTTTCCACTGTGGCTTTTATCCACTGATCTGTTGTTTGACAGTTATTTCCAGATCTGAACTATAGTAGATAATGCTGCATTGAGCATAATTAAGCACATAGCTTTTAGAATTAAAACATAATTTTTAGGATTTTTTTGTTTGAGGGTTAGTGATCAAGGGATAAAATAGCTGCGTCATATATTCAGTTTTAGTTTTTTGAGACATCTCCTGTTTTCCATTGGAAGTCAACCAGTTTACATTTTTACCAACATTGAAAGAAAGTTCCTTTACCTACATTTCTGCTTGTACTTGTTTTAGGGTTTTTTGTTAAAGACTATTCTCAATAATATGCATTTATATTTATTCATTGTCATTGTATTTGCATTTACATGATAATTAATCATGACAAGCATTTTTATGTGTTTGTTAACCACCTGTTAGTCCTCTGGAAAAGTGTCTGCTCAACTCTCCTCCCTCCACATTTTTTGATGAGGTTGTTGTTGTTGTTTAGCTCTTTATGCATCCACCACTAGGCTTTCAAAATATGTATGATAAATAGATATTTTTCCATGGGATAAATTTTTAGTGTTTTTCCATGTGTGAAAGATTTTTAGTTTTATGTAATCCCAATTTTTAATGTTTTTTCCTTGACAATGAAGTTGAATCACATAAGTTACCACTGACATCAAAATCATGAAGTTGTTTTCCTGTTTTCTTCTATATATTTCTAAAATCTGTGTCTTTAATCCATTCTAAATATATTTGTATGCGTCATGTAACTAGTGGTACAACTTGATTCTTTTGCATGTACTCACATGCAAAACACTTCAGTTTTCCTTGCTCTATTTATTACAGACACTTCTCTATCCACTTTATACTTTTGGTGCCTTTGTCATTGACCGTGTAACTCAAGATTTACTTCTCGGTTCTTAATTCCATTTTATTGTTCTGAGTGTCTGTTTTTATTCCTTCACCATACTGTTTAGATTAGTATATCAGGGGCTCTGTTACCTCTGTCTACTTTTTGTTATTATTTCCTTGACTATTTGGGTAGTGTTTTAGTTTCACACAAATTTTAGTAATATTTGCTCTTGATCCTTGTATAATACCCTTGGTAATTTGATAGTTATTGCATTTAATCTGAATAAAGCTTTGGGTAGGTTGATCACTTTAAGAATGTTAATTCTTTCAGCCCAAGAATATGGACTTTTTCTGTTTGTTTATTCTTTTATCATTTTTCTTTGCTAGTGACTTATAGTTTTTAATGCATAAGTCTTCATCTTCTTTAATTAAGCTGATTCATAGGCACTTCATTTTTATGGAATTATAGGTATGATGGTTTTCTATTATGTCTTTCTTTTTTGGGTTGTTATTTTCATATAGAAGTGTAACATAGTCTGGGAATAGTCCAGGACTTAATGTGCATGTTTAGATGTGACAGATTCAGATTAAATCTGGCAACGCATGCCTTCCAGAGCAATATTGAAAATAAGAGAGGTACCTAGGAATAGAGCTCAAATAGTACCACAACCCATGATCCTAGCACTTAACCTCTAGCCTATATGCTCACTTTTTTCCAGGAGGAACTCTTTATACCCTCACAACATTAGAGAGCCATCTCACAAAAAAATGCAACTAATTATTTGTATATTAATTTGATAGCCTGACATTTAACTGTGTTATTTTATCATTTCTAATAGACTTTACAGGGTCGTTTAGGGCTTTTATTAATAGTGATAATTTAAAGTATTTCTAATTAGAATTACTTTTATTTTATATCTGGATTATTTGTTGTGGTTGAAGTTCTAATACTATGTTGAGTGAGTGTGATAAGAATGGATATTATTGTGCTTGAGGAAGGGATAAAGTCTTGAATTTTTCACTGTTAAGCCTGATACTAGCTGTGGACTTGCTATACATTGTCATTACATTGAAATCTGTCCCTTCTATCCAAAATATGTTGAGAGTTTTTAACCATAAAGAGTCAGAATCATTTCAAAAGCTTACATCTATTGATATGATTGGATATTTTTGATATATTCTTTTATGCTGTGGTTATTATTACTTTTTTGGTATTTGAATCATGCTTTGTAATGTGCAGGGGTTAATCCTGCCTCTGTTCTCAGAAATTACTCCTAGCAGGCTTGGAAGACCGTATGGGATGCCAGGGATCAAACCCAGGTTGACAAATCCCCTACCTACTGTGCAATATCTTTGGCCCTAGTATTACAGTTTATTTAAATATTTTGAAGCACACTTGCATATATGAAACAAATTTCACTTTTTCTGGACATTTAATCATTTTAATGTATTGTTTAATTTGGGCTACTAATAATTTGTTGAGATATTCTCATATATGTTCATTAAGGATATTGATTGTTTTATTGTCTTTTTCCCTTTTCTTTGGGGGTGGATAATATCTAGTAATTTTCAAGATTTGCTTTTAGATTTATAATTCTTTTTAAATGTAGTTTTTAATATTTAGATTAAAAGAGTTTTCTAGCCCAGACTTTAGCATGTTACTATACTGTTTCTTTAATCACCTTTTGCTTAAAAGACTTCCCTTTTTCCATTTTGTGGTTCTATGTCATTTTCTTTTTTTAAATATCTTTACTTAGACACCTGGATTACAAACATGATTATGGTTGGGTTTCAGTCAAAACAGCTCCTTCACCAGTGCAACATTCTCATCACCAATGTCCCAAATCTCCCTTCTCCCCACCCCACCCCCGCCTGTACTCTAAACAGGCTTTCTACTTCCCTCATTCATTCTCATTGTAAGGATAGTTCTCAATGTAGTTATTTCTCTAAGTACACTCATCACTGTTTGTGGTGAGCTTCATGAAGTGAGCTAGAACTTCCAGGCGTTCTCTCTTTTGTCTCGAAAATTATTGCAAGAATGTTTTTCATTTTTCTTAAAACCCATAAATGAGTGAGACTATTCTGCATCTATCTCTCTCCCTCTGACTTATTTCACTCAGCATAATAGATTCCATGTATATCCATGTATAGGAAAATTTTATGACTTCATCTCTCCTGATGGCTGCATAATATTCCATTGTGTATATGTACCACAGTTTCTTTAGCCATTCATCTGTTGAAGGGCATCTTGGTTGTTTCCTGAGTCTTGCTGTGGTAAATAGTGCTGCGTTTTGCCAATGGTCTATCAATCTTGTTTATTTTTTCAAAGAATCAACTTCTGTTTATGTTGCTCTTTCAAAGTGTTTTTTGGGTTTCCATTTCATTGATTTCTGCTCTCAACTTTGTTATTTCCTTCTGTCTCCCTATTTTTGGTTCCTTTTGTTGATCATTTTCTAATTTTATAAGCTGCATTATTAGGCTATTGAGGTATGCCACTTCTTCCTTCCTGATGTATGCTTGCTATAAATTTTCCTCTCAGTACAGCCTTTGCTGTGTCCCATAGATTCTGGTAGTTTGTGTCTTCATTGTCATTTGTTTCCAGAAACGTCTTGATTTCCTCTTTGATTTCATCTTGGACTCGGACCCCCTGGTTGTTCATTAGCAGACTGTTTAATTTCCAGTTGTTAACGTTCTTCTTCTGTGTCCCTTTGTAGTTCACATCTAATTTCAGAGCCTTTTGGTCTGTGACGTAGCCTGCAAAATTTCTATCCTCTTGGGCCAGGAGAGATAGCACAGCAGTGTTTGCCTTGCAAGCAGCTGATCCAGAACCAAAGGTGGTTGGTTCGAGTCCCAGTGTCCCATATGGTCCCCTGTGCCAGCACCCCAGCTTTTTTAAGGGTGTAATCTGCTTGGATAATATTCCTCCAGCCTTTGAGTTTGAGTCAGTGTTTGTTCTGACTATTCAGGTGTGTTTCTTATAGACAGCAGAAGGTTGGATTCAGTTTTTAGATTCATTTAGCCACTCTGTGTCTCTTAATTGGTGCATTTAGTCCATTGACATTGAGGGAGATGATTGTCATGAGATTTAATGTCATCTTTGTGTATAAGTTTGTTGTGTCTGCTGGTCTGTCTTGTCTTAAAGTAGACCTTTCATTTTTTCCTTTAAGGCTGATTTTGCATCTATAAAGTTTCTGAGCTGTTGCTTATCTGTGAAGCTATGTATCCTTCCTTCAAACCTCAATGGGCTGGATGCAGTATTCTAGATGAAGCTCCATTTCATTTAGTCTTGTCACAATATCCCACAGCTGTTTTCTGACCTTGAGAGTTTCTTGTGACATGTCTGCTGTAAATCTTATGGATGCTCCTTTGAATGTAATTTCCATTTTTGATCTTGTTGCTTTCAGTATTCTTCCTCTATCTGTGGAATTTGTCATTGTGACTAAGATGTGTTTTGGGATGTTTTTCTTCAGGTCCCTTTTAGCTGGTACTTTTCGGGCATGCAGGATTTGATTGCATGCAGTCTTTAGCTCTGGTAGTTTCTCTGTGATGATGTCTTTGTTGATTCTTTCTAGGGATCCCCTTCCTGGGCCTCTGGGACTCCAATAATTCTTATGTTGTCTGTCTGTTGAGTTTATCAAATACTTCTATTTAAATTTCTTCACATTCTTTGAGTACTTTTTTTCATTGTATAATCGTTTGCCTTAATGTTCTTTTCTCATCTCTTCTGCTCTATAGAGCTGTTCTGCATTTCATCTTCCAGTTCATCGATTCTGTCCTCTGCTGCTGTTAACCCTGTTGGAGAGGCTTTCCATTGAGGTTTCTAATTCACTACCATGTTTTTCATATCTGTCATTTTAATTTGAAGTTTTCTGATTTCTGTCTTGGTGTTTTGTTCATATAGAAATATGTTTTCTTTGATTTCCAGTAGGATCTTCCATATTTCTATTCTAAACCCCTTATCTGAGAGATTAATCATATGGTTGGTATTTTTTTGATCATCAGAGCTATCATCTTCATTTTCTGTGCATGGTGTTTTCTGCAATGTTTCCCCATTGTCACACTTTTATTGCAATTTTTTCTGCATGTTATGGTGGGGTTCATTAGTTAGAAAAGCTCTTCTGGAGCTTCTAGAGAGAGTTTTTGCTGGGCCCTTCTTGGCCCTCTCAGGAGAGGTTCAGGAGACCGAAGAGTAGAGAAAACACAAAGGTGACAAGTCCCCGTTGTCTCGTCCAGTTGGTAATCTTACAGCAGCTGCATACATCTTCAGCCTGCTTTCACAGATAAAGTATCTGCTTTTCTGCCAGGGCACCTTTGGTAGTCAGTTTTCACTCGCTCAGTTTTTCTAGGCCTTTTGGCTTGTGAACCTCTAGGAGAGAGTTTTAGCTGGGCCCTTCTTGGCGAGCTCAGGAGAGGTTTATGAGACAGAAGTGTAGGGAAACTCACACTGGTAACAGGTCCCCTCTGTCTCTCCCAGTTGGTAATCTCACAGCAGGGGCAAACCTCTCCTGTTTGCCTTCACAGACAATGGATCTGCCTTTCTGCCAGGGCACCTTTGGTAGCTGGTTTTCAGGAGACAGAAATTAGAGAAACACACAAAGATAACAGGTCCCTTCAGTTGGTAATCTCACAGCAGGGGCAAACCTCTCCTGCCTCTGTATCATATTATTATCAAGTTAATGTATTTGTGAAATGTATTTGCAAGTATTTCTTCTTACAATACTTTTCAAGTCAAAACAATAGGTAAAATTTTTTTTCATAAAATTTTGTTTAAAATAAAAAGTATAGATCATTTGGTTTAGAAGTTTAATTTAGGGAGAAGCTTTGGTTCTTATCTAATTTCAGTAATATTTTGCTGTGATATTAACATTTGTATTATTCTCTATCTCACATCTCAATACTTTATGAATTTTGATGCAGTGTCTCATTCACTTTTTTATTTTTATTTTTATTTTTATTTTTATTTTGGTCAAAGTAAATTATTTCACAGAGATATTTAAGGCATATAGTGACAATGATTGAGGGGCATTCCCACCACTAGTGTTGTCTTCCTTCCACCCCTATTCCCAGCATAGATGGCATAATCTTACCAATCAAAAGACACACACACAGGGTAGATGAGAAAATTGAACAAACTTTCTGCTATCTATAAGAGTCAGGAAAATTACAGTCTATATTTCAAAATTGATAATAGAACCTGAGTGATTGTATAAGAAGAAAATAAGGCAACTGGCCTTACATTCAGTTCACCTAGGTTTAGTCCATGGTACATCATATGGTACCCCATAACCTGACAGAAGTGATCCCTGAACATAATCAGGAGTAAGCCTTGAGCACCAATGAATGTGGCCCTCCAAAAAAAGACAAAACAAAACAGTTACAATTGTTCTTATAAAATTTTAGTTCAACTTATAATAGTAAAGACAAAACGGAAATTGCAAGAGGTTATGAGAAGATACAAGAAAATTGTAACACTGAGAAAAATATATAAGGTAATTATAAACTTTTTTTGCCACATTGCCAATGCTGAGGGCTTACTCCTGGCTCTGCACCGAGGAGTACCCCTGGCAGACCATGGAGTATCATGTGGAATACTGGTGATCCAATTCTGTGTTGGCCACATGCAAGGCTAGCACACAATCCACTATATTTTCTCTCTGGCTCCAAGTATAGACTATTTTTAAAGGAAATAGAAGCTCATCTATAATAGCAATTGCATTGATTAAAGCAGAAAATGCAGTCTATCATTTTCTATTAGGTTTCTGTTAGGTTAATAACATTTGCTTTTAGACACAAATGATTATTTATCCCTCTTCTACTTTATATATTACATAAAATATAACTGTCTTAGCTTTAGTTGGTAAAATATAAGTTAAAATAAAAAGTCAAATGATAAAAAGGTAAATTACAAGAATGTAAAGTGGGTGATAAATGCAAATGATTCAAAATATCTATAATATTTATATGCATTTGAGGTAATTTTGACATTATTTGTAAAGATGATTACTTTGGGTCTTCATTTATTTTACTTAAGTGAATACAGACCCATGGGAAGAAAGTTTTAGATGTATATTTGGGTAGATTTTGAAATGCTGTAAACTTATTGACTCAAGTTTAACATTTTACATCTACTTCAAATTCCTAGATATAATTTAGCCCTGCAAATGCATATATTTACAAGCAAGATCAAGTTTCAAAGTTGAAAGGTTAACAGAATCAAAACCTTTATCTAATGTGATGTAACCATATATATTATTAGAGAAAAACAGTGATAATCCTACAAATAATAGAGTTTTAGAAAGATTTTATCGAAAATATGCAGTTATTTGGAAAAAGTATATTGCTTCATTTCTCTGGATAATTGATTATATTTCCCTTTACTTTGCTAGTTTAGACTTATCTAACAATACATTATGAAAGAACTGTGAAAATGCAGGATTTAAGATATTTAATAATTTTATTAATTAAAATGCTATAGTCGGGCCCAGAGAGATAGCACAGAGGTGTTTGCCTTGCAAGCAGCCGAGCCAGGACCTAAGGTGGTTGGTTCGAATCCTGGTGTCCCATATGGTCCCCCGTGCCTGCCAGGAGCTATTTCTGAGCAGACAGCCAGTAGTAACCCCTGAGCATCGCTGGGTGTGACCCAAAAACCAAAAAAAAAAAAAAAATGCTATAGTCCCTAAGAGCTAACTCTTTTCAGAGAAATTTTTTTCTTTCCATGGCCTATGTAGCCTATGTATATTAAATTTATTTGATTGCTTTAGGATAAAACAAGCTCTTCCTAAGTTTCATAGAAAACTGAACATAATGCTTAGTAAGGTTCTAATTTCAAAGTAAACTAGCGGTAATGCTTAATAAAGTCAATTGGGTATTGCAATTACTAAAAATTTGTTCATCATGAATATAGTGTATAAATCAAAATGTAAATCTTTTAAGATATGAATAATTAATTCACTTGTCTGACTTTGTAGTATAGCAGATGATAAAAAAAATCATTTATTTTACTGTGTGATTCTGTCCCAGAAACACAATTATATAAATATGTAAGTTACATATATTTATTTATATAAGTTATTTTATATATAAAACTTATTTATATAAGTTATTATTAGCTAAAGTCTCATAGTATAAAAATTGAATTATTTTTATTTATAACTCAGTGTTGTGAAGTTATGAAATTAATACTAATTATTTTATGCATTAAAGTCCACTTCTAAGGTAACTAGAAAAATAGAAACAACAAATATTTCAATTTTCAAAAGAATTTATAAGCTATTGGTGAACAGATATGAAAATATGGGAGAAAATAAAAAATCTGGTAGAAAATATACTTGCTAAACTTTGGGTGAAATTAGCCATTGTAAGAGCTGAAAAGCTAATTGTGAGTATTATATGCAGATAATAGAAATATAACCTATTTTCTAGATTTATGAATATTAGATTATCTATATTTAAAACTAATTTCCTTTGTTAATTCTCAAAGACAACACATCTCCCTAAAGAGAATTTCCTTTCTCAATGCTAACTAAGCCAACTGGTAGACCACTGTTGCTCATATTCAGTTGTGCTAGTAAAGCAAGGCCAGATGATAAGCATACAAGAAACCAAATTATTTTAACTCCTTTAGATATACAAGTACATTGGTTTTCTACCATCCCTACTATTTAGGATTGAATTGTCATTGCAAATTTATGGTCTATTCAATTGGAAATAGTGTAATTACAAATTACTAATCTTTAAATTAAAGTCATACTTGATCAGAATGAATGCTGAATTCAATGATTTGTATCTTTACAGGAGAGAGATACATTAATGAGGAAGAAGATGTAAATATGAGTGATGGGACTGCAAGCCAAGAAGCACCAAGAATTGGAACTACTAAAAACTTAGGAGAGAAAAGTGATTCCTCTTTAAAGCTTTTGCATGGAGTCTAGCCCTGTTAACATCTTGATTTCAAATTTCCGACCATCAGAACTACAAGAGTACTGATTAGTGTTGTGTTAAGCACTTTGGTATATAGCGATTTATTTCAGCAACTCGATACACTCAAATATGCTTTAACATTTAATTTGTTCCCCTGACTTTGAACATTTGAATTTGTGAATGGTGGCTTAAGTCAAAACAGAACTTACTCTTAATTGATAAGTACATATCTTTTTGTTGTTGTTGGGTTTTGTTTTTTGTTTTGGGGCCACACCCAGTGGCACTCTGGGGTTACTACTGGCACTATGCTTAGAAATCGCTCCTGGAAGGCTCAGGGGACCATATGGGATCCAGGGAATGGAACCAAGGTCCATCCTGGGTTGACCAAGTGCAAGGCAAACGCCCGACCACTGTGCTATCGCTCCCTCCCCAACACAAATTCTTTCCTAATTCCATATTAATTTGTTGCCTCTCTGATCTTTAGACACTTTTTGTATGTTCTCTCTTCTATATTTTTAATGAATAATTTTATTATCTTCAAAAAAAAGCTGCTTTTCTAGTCCTTGATAAGAAGCTTGTCACAAACAGTGAGGGTGCAGTTAAGGTAGTGAAGGGACCACTATGACAATGGTAGTTGACAAGAACTGACAATGGAAAGGTGATAAAGTGATATGCATAGTACCTCTTCAATGAAAAAATATTTCAAACCACCCTTTCTAAAAAAAAAACAGAGACAGAATAAAAGATCACATAGGCAGATAAGGAAGATAAGGAAGAGGGCAAGAGTAAAACTGGAAACATTGGTGACAGGAAATGTGCAGGATGAAGGGTGTTGTACATTTTAAAACTAAAACTCAATTATGAACAACTTTGTAACTGTAGTGATTCAATTAAATTATTTATAAGAAAATAAACAAAACATCAAAGGATAAAACTTGCTTTCGAACCTTGCTACTCATTTTGGCTGTATTCCTGTTGCCCTGATTCATTAGCTTTATTTCAGTAGTGTGTGTATGTGTGTGTGTGTGTGTGTGTGTATGTATGTTTATGTGTGTGTGTGTGATTTGTTGTATAAGTGTGTGGTGCAAACAAAACCAGGGTTTCACATATGCAAAGTGAAAGTGAGTACTCTGGCACTGAGTTACATCCTTGGCTATTTAAATGGTATAGAATTAACAAAAAAAATATTTATTTAAATCTTTGCATCATGTAATAGTTTGGACAAGTTTTGTCTGGGAGCCACACCTGGCATTGCTCTAGGATTACTCCTGGCTTTCCACCAGGAATTATTCTTGGCAATGCTTGGGAAGCCATATGAAATTTCAAGGAATAAAACCTGGATTGGATCTTTGCAAGGCAAGTGCACTATGTACTGTGCTATCTCGTCTAGACCAAGTTAAGGCAAATTTTTAACTGTAGACTAATTAACACTAGTTAAGATCTATAAATTGTTGCGCACTGATCTGTAAAATTGGGTCAGTTCTGAGTTCTCAGAACTCTACCATTAAAATTAAAAAAATATATACCTATTCCTTTATTCTTTTATTTTTAAATTATCAAATGAGCAATGTTTTTCATTTCCTAGGTATATTTATTAAGGAAAGCTTCTTGGTACATTGCAATTCACACATAGTGAAATATTCCTCTTTATACTTAAAGTTTTTTGTTTTTTTTTTGGTTTTTGGGCCACACCCGGTAACGCTCAGGGGTTACTCGTGGCTATGCGCTCAGAAGTCGCTCCTGGCTTGGGGGACCATATGGGAAACCGGGGGATCGAACCTCGGTCCGTCCAAGGCTAGCGCAGGCAAGGCAGGCGCACCTTACCTTTAGCGCCACCACCCGGCCCCACTTAAAGATATTTTTAAAAATCAAATATGTAATATAATAATGTAGCTAAATTAACTTTCTTCTTATTTATTCTTTTTTATTTATTTTTATTTTTTGTATCTTTATATCTCAAGGGCCAAGAATATAGTGTGGTGGAAAAGTGATGCCTTGCAAGAATGGGGCCAAAAGTTTGATCCCTGATACTGCCTGTATGCACTTATCTAGTGAGAAATTTGTGGTTATTCTCTGCTTTCTGGGTCACATTTTCACAACAATATGTACTATTCAAGTGTGCTATCACACCCCCAACAAAACTAACAACAAAGAGAAAGAAAATAATGGGGGGGGGAAGCATCTCTGTAAATGGCACATTTGGATAATGTTTTAATCTAGCTTGAAAGATATACTTTTAAGTGGAGGAGTTTGTACATTTAAATCAATATATTCTATATATTTATATTAAGCCTACTAATATGCCTTGTCTTTTCTTACTCTTAAGTTCTCTCTCCTCTGATTTTTTTTATTTTTCACATATTTATTTTTGCATTTTTTATTTACTCATGATCTATATAATCTCTGCTTTTCTTTCAATAGTTCTTGCAATTGTTATTGTCACTCATAAATTATTACGTATACATACAAACACTTGCATCACTCACTTCTCCTGCTGACATTTCTATTACTGTTATCATGGAGCTTATGTCCACGAACAATTTATAATTTCAAATGAGAAACAACACATCTTAAGCCATAGTGATAATATGTCTTATGAGTAACCCTCCTGAATTCAGTTTCCCAGCACCACATATTATTCCCTGAACACTGTCAAGGATGATTTTTGAGTTCACAGTCAAGAATAAGTCTTGAGGGGCAGGGCGGTGGCGCTAAAGGTAAGGTGCCTGCCTTGCCTGCGCTATCCTTGACGGACCGAGGTTCGATCCCCCGGTGTCCCATATGGTCCCCCAAGCCAGGAGCAACTTCTGAGCGCATAGCCAGGAGTAACCCCTGAGCGTTACCGGGTGTGGCCCGAAAACCAAAAAAAAAAAAAAAGAAAAAGAAAAAAAAAAAGAATAAGTCTTGAATACCACAGTTGTGACCAAAAAATAAAAAGGAAGCAGCACAACTTTCTCTAATTAAAGAAAACAGTGCAGAGCAAAATTTCTAAATACTGAGTACAAACATTAGAGCTGTTAAACTTATGGAAAAGGTTGTAATGAGGATCTAGGTTATATCTGTCTGTCTACAAGAAATTGGGAAATCTAATTGCTTGAAAAAATTTCAGAAGTTGCTCCATCTTGAATATTATGTGCTGTGTGGACTAAAATACTTGCTTGGACCTACAAGTATATAAGTGAACTGCTTTTATGCAGAGTAGCAAAGTCTAAATAATTTGAGAAAACTGCTCCAGTTGGGATATTTTGTTTCTTGAGTTCACATTATCAACATTTCTTAGTTTTTTATGTGTTTTCCTGGTAGGTCCACAAGGGAATACAGCATCAAGATTCAGTAGTTTGCAAGCCTAGAATGTTTAATGCAATTTTAATGATTCTTTTAATAAGTCCAGTTTCTTCCTGTTCTGGTTTTTGTGTAATCATTATGAGTAATGGGTAAAATTATGAACTTCATTCAGAATTTCTCATAAATTCCCAACACTGTTCTATTTCCCTAAAATAAATTTGCCTTACATCTTCTGTCTTGTGGTTAATAATGAAAGGGGCGTTTACACATAGCATTTTTTGTCAAATTAGAACTGGAGTTCATAGAACTCTATAAAAATTACCTCATAAATGATTATATAATTAAATTTACTCCCAAGGTATGCTATAAATTGCCTTTACCAGGTAGTCCATTGCTTAAAAACTCACCTTAAAATGGATTTCCAGAAGGCAGAGCAAGAAATTGATTGAATCGCTGTGCTCATTTTCTCTAAGACTATATAAGCACTGCTATATCTACTGAATATAATGACAACAGTTAAATATAAATGTCAGATACTGATTAAATGTTAATTATTATTATTATTATCAATTTTAAGAATTATTTGATACTGATATTTCACTGCATAATATGTACCATGGATTTAAAATTCAAAATTTAAAATAGATTGTATAATTTTGGGGTTTTTTTGGGGGGGCGTCACACCCAGCAGTTCTCAGGGGTTACTCCTGGCTCTAGGCTCAGAAATCACTCCTGGCAGGCCCAGGGGACCATATGGGACGCCGTGAATTGAACCACCGTCCTTCTGCATGAAAGGCAAATGCCTCACCTCCATGCTATCTCTCCGGCCCCGAGCTTGTATAATTTTATCACATATGTTTCATGGTTCTAACCATAAATAGACTTTTTATAAAAATTTTTGAAAATTCATTTGTTGGTTAAGAAAAATACTAGAGGAACTGAAGAGATAGTACAGCTGCAAGGCACTTGTCTTGAATACAGTTGACCTGGGTTCAATCTCCTGTACCATAAACAGAGCCTCAAGAACCACCAAAAGTGATCCCCACACATAGAAATGGGAGTAAGCCGTAAGCGCTACTGGATGTGGCTTAACCTTTCCAAAACAAAACAAACAAACAAAAAACTAGAATTTATGCTACATTTGGTTTCATCAGCGATCTAGTTTTTATTCACCAAATATTAGCCCTTGATCTGTATTCTGTGCCTCCCCTTAGTTCCATCTCTTCTAGTAACTTCCATTTTTTTTTAAGAATCAAAAGATTACTTTATGTTTTTGTGGGTTTCATTGGTTGTTTTGTTTTTCTGTCTTTCAGATATAAATAAAAACATGCAGTATTTTTTCTCCATCTGATTTATATAATTTCCTCCTGACATATCTTTGTCATATGAAATAAGATTCCACTTTCTTTAACTTAGTAAGCAGTCCACTGTGTGTATACACTATGTGTTTCTTATTTGCTCACCTGTTGATAGACTTAGGCTTTTTCTCATGGCTTGACTACTGGAAAAATATGCATTGAAAAAAGAGGAGAATATAATTTTCAATTAGTATATCTGTATTTTATGCAAATATCAGTTATGGAAGAGCAACATTTTCTGATATCTCTAGTCTTAATAGTTTTAATAATGTATTATTTTTATACTGCCAGAACTAATGTACATTCTCATAACAGTTGTAGTAATTTTCTCTTTTCCCAGCATCTACACCAACACTTGCTCTTATCTGATCACTCAATAACAGTCTTTCTAACTTGCTTAGGTTATACAATATTTGTATTTGAAATGATTTTTCTATTTGGGGAGGGCATTACCCACCAGTGCCCAGGAATTACTCCTGGATCTGTGCTCAGAAGTCACTCCTAGCAGGCTCAGGAGAGCATATGGGATGTTGGTGATAGAACTCGGGTCTGTCTCTGGCAAGGCAAATGCCCTACTACTGTGCTAACTCTCTGGCTAGAAAGTATTTTTTTTTAATTATAGGTTATATGAGCAACCTTTCTTGTGTATACTGGTTATCTATATAAACTTTTAATAATTTTCAAATATATGTAAAATATTTTAAGTATACACAAAACAAACACAACAAACCTAATAAAAAACAAAGCTTTATTTAAAAAATAAATCTCTGGGAGTTAACACTGGCTATATTTTCAATAAGCCTAATACTCAAACCACACCAACAGTTGCCTAGTATGTCATCATTTTTATTAACTATTTTTTCCATGTAAGTTGCACAAATTTTGATAGTATTTATTTAAGCATAAAGTAGCTACAAAAGGGGCTAAAATTAACATTATAGGGGCCAGAGTGATAGCACAGCAGCCAAACCGGCATGTACCCAGGTACAATCCCTGTCATCCCACATGGCCCTTCAAGCCTGCCAAGAGCAATCTCTGAGTGTAGAGCCAGGCATAAGTCCTGAGCACTGCCTGGTGTGGCCCAAAGAAAACCAAACAAACAAAAAAAAAAAAGAAAAGAAAAGAAAAGAAAAAGAATTAACACTAAAATCCAAAAATTTTAATGATAGAATATATACATTTAAAATATATTTATAAACACATGAAGGGCCAAAGATATAATACAGTAGTAGGTAGAGTATTAATTTTTCATGTTGCCAACCCAGGTTTGACCCCAGCACAACATATGGTCCTCTAAGCCCTTCTAGGACTGATCCCTGAGCATAAATCCAGTACCTGAGCACCATCATATGTAGACCAAACACACATGCATAGAAATATATGCAATTACATGTTAGTGATATATTTCATAAAATTACTCTGTACAGCTAGTTTATTCTTATTTTTACTTTTTATAATAAATAAAATCACTTAAAATTATTTATAGCTTAAATAAAAAACATGATTTAGTCTTTTCCCAAATGTTCTTAATGTAAAACAACACTGTGGTATATTATTCAAACATCCATGTTACCTTCATTTTGAACCTTATTAAACAGTTTTATGGAGATATCATTCATTACATTTACCTTTTTAAAGTGTATATTCACTAATTATTTGCACATTTAGTTATGCTATCACTCTGTCTAATTTGAGAATATCTTAATTATCCCCCACAAACCTTACACTTATTTATTACACATCACTCTTTATCAACTCATCACCCCAGAAATTGGTAGGCACTAATATTTTTTTAATCTCTGAGTTTAACCTCTGTTTTAGTTAGAGAGAACTGAAGTTAAAAAAAAAAACTCTGATTCCTTCTTGCCATTTTTATAGCAGGAAAACAACATGTGAGAGCATAAAAACCGGCTAAGCTTTGCAAGAGCTGGCTCCCTGTGTGTGACACCAGGCGGGGAAAATCCGCAAAAGTACACTGGCCCAGTGGGGCTCAACTGTGAAAGACTGTGAGTGTGACCTGTCTATGTCTGTCTACTGTCCTCTTGCGTGAAACTCTTGCGAGTGGGGCAAAAAGAGGCTCAGAGGAGCACGACCCCTCCGCTTCGCTACGCGGCCGTGCAATCTTTCTAAGGAAAGAACTCCATTGCAACAAGAAGGAAAAATCACACTAAGAACGGCGCTATATCACAGAAGCAAACATTTCTCTCTGGACTGTCTTCTCTGTTGCATGCTCAGGCCTAAGATTTGACCCAGTGTGAGGCTTCATCCACGGAGGACTCCCCTCCCTTAGAGGCAAGTCAGCCCATCCAGAAAGGGAGGAGCCAGAGGAGTGTGCTGCCTACATCATATAGACAATGAATACCACCACAACACGTAGAAAAACCCACAATACAAGTGTGACAATGGGGAAACAATGCAGGCCAGCATCAGACATAGAGAATGAAGATGACAATTCTGAGGACCAGATAATGACTGAACAACTAACTAATCAACCTCTCAGATAAGGACTTTAGACTAGCAATATGGAAGGTGCTCAACAGACTCCAAGAAACCATGGATCGAGTTGAACAGAACACTAATAAGAACCAAGAAAATATGAAGGCAGAAATGACAAAACTCCAAACTGAAATAACATGCCAACTAACAGGACTGAAAAAGTCAGTAAACGAAGTGAATGACAAAATGGATAAGCTCTGGGACAGGGTATCAGAAGCTGAGAATAGACTTGGTGCTGTGGAAGATGAGATACATAACAATTCCATACAGCAGGAGAGATTGGACAAAAAACTTAAAGCAAATGAGCAGACAATGGAAAAATTAGTCAAAGAATGGGAACAGACGAAAATAGAAGTCTATGATAAGATCAACAGAAACAACTTAAGAATCATTGGAGTCCCAGAGACCCAGGAAGAAAATTTCCAGGAAGAATCAATGGTCAAGAACATCATTAAAGAGAAACTTCCAGAGCTAAAGAATATATGTGATCAAATCCTGCATGCCCGAAGAGTACCAACCAAAAGAGACCCCAGAAAAACCACCCCAAGACACATCCTAGTCACAATGACAAATCCCACAGATAGAGACAGAATTCTGAAAACAGCAAGATCAAAAGGGGAAATCATGTTCAAGCAAGCTTCCCTGAGATTTACAGCAGACCTGTCACCAGAAACGCTCAATGCCAGAAAGCAGTGGTGGGATATTGTGACAAGACTGAATGAAATGAATGCTTCACCCAGAATACTATACCCAGCAAAACTCACTTTCCGGTTTGATGGAAGAATACATGGTTTCACAGACAAAAAACAGCTCAGAAACTTCACAGACACAAAACCAGTCTTAAGAGAAAAACTGAAAGACCTAATCTAAGACAAGACTACCCAAAAGACACACCAAATTTTGAAATAAAGATGGCGTTAAATCCCAGGACAATTCTTTCTCTCAACGTCAATGGACTAAATGCACCAGTTAAGAGACACAGAGTGGCTAAATGGATCAAAAAACTCAATCCAACCTTCTGCTGCCTACAAGAAACGCACCTGAATAGTCAGAACAAACATAGACTCAAAATAAAAGGCTGGAGAAAAGTTATCCAAGCAAACAACACCCATAAAAAAGCTGGAGTGGCCATACTAATATCAGATAATGCAAACTTTATACTCAGGAAGGTTGTAAGGGACAAAGACGGACATTTTATATTAATCAAGGGGTACGTAGAGCAGGAAGAATTCACTCTCCTAAACATATATGCACCGAATGAGGGGCCAGCAAAATATTTAATACAACTGTTGACAAATCTGAAAAATAATATCAACAACAACACAATAATTGTGGGGGACCTTAACACGGCTTTGTCAACACTGGACAGGTCAACCAGACTGAAACCCAACAAGAATATACTAGACCCGAGGAGAGAAATGGAAGAAAGAGGCCTAGTGGATATATATAGGACACTCCATCCCCAGAAACCTGGATACACATTCTTCTCCAATGTACATGGGACATTCTCCAGGATAGACTACATGCTGGCACATAAAACATACCTCCATAAGATCAAGAGGATAGAAATTTTGCAGACTACCTTCGCTGACCACAAGGCTCTGAAATTATTTGTGAATTCCAAAGGGACTCAGAAGAAACACTTTAACACCTGGAAGTTAAACAGCCTCATGCTCAATAACCAGTGGGTCCGAGATGAAATCAAGGAGGAAATAAAAAGGTTCCTGGAAACAAATGACAATAAAGACACAAACTCTCAGAACTTATGGGACACAGCAAAAGCAGTACTGAGAGGAAAATTTATAGCCTTGCAAGCACACATCAGGAAGGAAGAAGGAGCTTACCTGAGTAGCTTAATGACACAGCTAATAGAACTAGAAAATGCTCAACAAAAGGACCCAAGCATAGGAAGACAGAAGGAAATAACAAAGCTGAGAGCAGAAATCAACGAAGTGGAAACTCAAAAAACAATCCGAAATATCAACGAAAGCAGAAGTTGGTTCTTTGAAAAAATAAACAAGATTGATAGACCACTGGCAAACCTAACAAAGAAAGAGAGAGAGAGAAACTTGATAACTCGTATCAGGAATGAAAAAGGAGAGATCACTACTGATATGACAGAGATTCAAAGGGTAATCAGAAACTACTTTGAAAAACTCTACGCCACTAAAAATGAGAACCTGGAAGAAATGGATAAATTCTTGGACTCTTATAATCTTCCACGGTTGAAGGAAGAGGATGTAGCATATCTAAACACCCCCATCACCATTGATGAAATTAAAACAGTAATCAAATGTCTGCCGAAAAACAAAAGCCCAGGTCCAGATGGATTCACTAATGAATTCTATCAAACTTTCCAAGAGGAACTACTGCCAATCTTGGCAAGACTCTTTCATGAAATTGAACAAACAGAAACACTTCCAAATAGCTTTTATGAAGCCAACATCACCTTGATACCTAAACCAGACAGAGACGCTACCAAAAAAGAAAATTACAGACCAATATCACTGATGAATGCAGATGCAAAGATCCTCAACAAAATCCTGGCAAATAGGATTCAATGCCTCGTTAAGAAGATCATCCACTACGATCAAGTAGGTTTCATCCCAGGAATGCAAGGCTGGTTTAACATCCGTAAATCTATCAACATAATACACAACATCAATAATAAGAAAAATAAAAACCACATGATCATATCAATAGATGCAGAGAAAGCATTTGATAAGGTCCAACACCCATTCTTGATCAAAACTCTCAGCAAGATGGGAATGGAGGGAACCTTTCTCAATATAGTGAAGGCCATCTACCACAAGCCAGTGGCAAATATTATCCTCAATGGAGAAAAACTGAAAGCCTTCCCTCTAAATTCTGGCACAAGACAAGGCTGTCCTCTCTCACCACTCTTATTCAACATAGCACTGGAAGTACTTGCTATAGCGATTAGGCAAGAAAAGGATATCAAGGGAATCCAGATAGGAAAGGAAGAAGTCAAGCTCTCACTGTTTGCAGATGACATGATACTCTACTTAGAAAACCCTAAAGACTCTATCAAAAAGCTTCTAGAAACAATAGACTCATATAGCAAGGTGGCAGGCTACAAAATTAACACACAAAAATCAATGGCCTTTCTATATACCAATAGTAATAAGGATGAAATGGACATTAAGAAAACAACCCCATTCACAATAGTGCCACACAAACTCAAATATCTTGGAATCAACTTGACTAAATATGTGAAGGACCTATACAAAGAAAACTATAAAACTCTGCTCCAAGAAATAAGAGAGGACACACGGAAATGGAAACGCATACCCTGCTCATGGATTGGCAGGATTAACATCATCAAAATGTCAATACTCCCCAAGGCATTATACAGATTTAATGCCATCCCTCTAAAGATACCCATGACATTCTTCAAAGAAGTGGATTAGACACTTTTGAAATTCATTTGGAACAATAAACACCCTCGAATAGCTAAAGCAATCATTGGGAAAAAGAATATGGGAGGAATTACTTTTCCCAACTTTAAACTGTACTACAAAGCAACAGTTATCAAAACAGCATGGTATTGGAATAAGGATAGGTCCTCAGATCAGTGGAATAGGCTTGAATACTCAGAAAATGTTCCCCAGAGATACAACCATCTAATTTTTGATAAAGGAGCAGGAAATCCTAAATGGAGCAGGGAAAGCCTCTTCAACAAGTGGTGTTGGCACAATTGGATAGCCACTTGCAAAAAATTAAACTTAGACCCCCAGCTAACATCATGTACAAAGGTAAAATCCAAATGGATTAAAGACCTCGATATCAGCCCCAAAACCATAAGATATATAGAACAGCACATAGGCAAAACACTACAGGACATTACAGGCATCTTCAAGGAGGAAACTGCACTCTCCAAGCAAGTGAAAGCAGAGATTAACAGATGGGAATATATTAAGCTGAAAAGCTTCTGCACCTCAAAGGAAATAGTGCCCAGGATACAAGAGCCACCCACTGAGTGGGAGAAACTATTCACCCAATACCCATCAGATAAAGGGCTAATCTCCAAAATATACAAGGCACTGACAGAACTTTACAAGAAAAAAACATCTAACCCCATCAAAAAATGGGGAGAAGAAATGAACAGACACTTTGACAAAGAAGAAATACACATGGCCAAAAGACACATGAAAAAATGTTCCACATCACTAATCATCAGGGAGATGCAAATCAAAACAACGATGAGATACCACCTCACACCCCAGAGAATGGCACACATCACAAAGAATGAGAATAAACAGTGTTGGCGGGGATGTGGAGAGAAAGGAACTCTTATCCACTGCTGGTGGGAATGCTGTCTAGTTCAACCTTTATGGAAAGCGATATGGAGATTCCTCCAAAAACTGGAAATCAAGCTCCCATACGATCCAGCTATACCACTCCTAGGAATATACCCTAGGAACACAAAAATACAATACAAAAACCCCTTCCTTACACCTATATTCATTGCAGCTCTATTTACCATAGCAAGACTCTGGAAACAACCAAGATGCCCTTCAACAGACGAATGGCTAAAGAAACTGTGGTACATATACACAATGGAATATTATGCAGCTGTCAGGAGAGATGAAGTCATGAAATTTTCCTATACATGGATGTACATGGAATCTATTATGCTGAGTGAAATAAGTCAGAGAGAGAGAGAAAAACGCAGAATGGTCTCACTCATCTATGGGTTTTAAGAAAAATGAAAGACACCCTTGTAATAATAATTTTCAGACACAAAAGAGAAAAGAGCTGGAAGTTCCAGCTCACCTCAGGAAGCTCACCACAAAGAGTGATGAGTTTAGTTAGAGAAATAACTACATTTTGAACTGTCCTAATATTGAGAATGTATGAGGGAAATGTAGAGCCTGTTTAGGGTACAGGCGGGGGTTGGGTGGGGAGGAGGGAGATTTGGGACTTGGGTGATGGGAATGTTGCACTGGTGATGGGTGGTGTTCCTTTTATGACTGAAACCCAAACACAATCATGTATGTAATCAAGGTGTTTAAATAAAAAAAATTATAAAAAAAAAACTCTGTAAGCCTCAATAAATGCAATCTCTAGAGCTGTACATCTTAACTTCCTAACAGCTGTGATACCGTCTGACTTTTTTCTTCTTGTGTTCTCCCTGTCCTATTGTCTGATACCGTAGTCTTATACACAGGTCTCACATTTATGTGATTTTCACCTGGAGTGCCTTGACATAGCCTGAAAAAAAAATGAAAGACAAGAAGAGACAAAGAAATATACTGGAGGAAAATTTAACTTCTAAAATCCACTTAGAGTAAAGAGCAAATATAGTCTAAACCTTAGGCAGATAAATATAAACTCTACATTAAAGGTTTAACTACCCATTTCCTCTTTTTCAATATATCACATCTTCCTTTTAACAAAAACTTGAAAGTCAGGCTGAAAAGTAAAAATAAAAAAACAGTCAGAAAATGTAAAGCAAATATCAGAATCAAACTCAGAGATAGAAGCAATTCTGTAATTCATAATTAGAAAAACATTGTAATTTGACAAGCAATTCATTTTGCCATTATTCTTCCATTCAGGGTCACAGAGTTGCAAGAGATAGGGAAGCCAGGACCACACTTAATTGGTGCTTGATTGCCACATAGTGTGGGGGAATCAAACTCAGGTCTTACATATGGAAAGTGGAATGGGTACTTAAGAAGAGTCCTTATGTTATTTGTGAAAGAAAGCAGGATTTTTGGTGATGGTGTAGTGGAAGAAATATGTATGAGTGAAAAGTGTGATTATAAATTATAGGTACTGCAATAAAAACTGTGTTAAAAAAGATAGTACTTCCATACATTAGAAAATGATAAATATTTCATACAATCACGGGGCTGGAGAGATAGCACAGCAGTAGGGTGTTTGCCTTGCATGCGTCTAACCCAGGACCAATGGTGGTTCGAATCCCAGCAGTCCATATGGTGCCCCGTGCCTGCCAGGATCGATTTCTGAGTGCAGAGCCAGGAGTGGCCCCTGAGCGCCGCCTCGGGTGTGACCTCTCCCCAAAAAAGAAATTTTATACAATCACATTGACTCACTTCCATTTATTGGAAAAATGCCAAAACACTAATAAAGTTATTTATCTACTATTTATATTGCAGCATTATTTACACAACTCAAGTATTTAAACTATGAAGCTGGAGCTATAGAGGAGCACATAGAGCTGAACTTTGCATGGGTTTGATCCTCAGCATCCTATAGGGTCTCTTGAGGACCATTAGAAGTAATTCCTGAGTGTAGAATCACGAACACAGTGGATGTGGCTATTTCACCCCCCCAAAAGGAAAAACTAATCTAAACATCGAATAACAGATTAAAAAATATGTGAGGCATAGACTAGTGATACATATAAACATGCATACATATCAACATACAAAATACAGTAAAGCTATAAAAAGATAAAAATGAAATCTGCAACAGTATAGATGGAACTAAGGCAAATAAATGTAACAATAAAAATAAAACATTCAACAACATAGATGGAACTAATACTTAGTGAAATCAGTTAAAAACAAACATTGTGTGATTTCAGTCACATATGATATATACAAAAAGAGTGGTAAAATAAATATAACAAAAACAAATTTCAAATATTTTTCCTGTCCAGAACACATTCCTCAGTGTTAAAGATTTCTGAGAACTAGGAGTTATAATTACTCTAAGTCACCTGAAATTAACTGATATAGTCACATTCTGTCTTATGATCAAGGGTATTATTCAATAAAATTAAAGATTATATGTTAATCAGCAGCAGAAAATAAAATATTGTATTTAGTTACATGTACTTAAAATATAAATATATCATAACCCATTCCTGGATGCACTATATGATTAGGGTGTCACACTGCAAGAACAAAATCCCCCCAAAAAGTATGTTAATAAAGACAAAGGCAAGAAGGACCAGTCTATGCTAGCAAACTTACCAAAAATAGGAGGGGAGTGCAGTTAGGGCAGAGAAGGGACCAGTTTGGCAATGATAGTTGGAAATAATCACTCTGCCTAAGAATTGGGTTCTGGATGAAATACAAATAATAAATGTGATACCCTTAAGTAACAATATTGCAAACCATGATGTCTAAAAAGGGAAGAAAGGAAAGAAAGAGAGAAGAAAAATATCTTCCCTAGAGTCAGGCGGGGGAGGTCAGGAGGGCAGGCAGCTAGGGACATTGGTGGCAGGAATTGTGCTCTGATAGAGTGTTATACATTGTCTGTTTGAAACCAATCATGAGAAACTTTATATCTGTGAAAAAATCCAACCATGTTATAAACAACCTTGTAACTACAGTGTTTAAATAAAATAATTTATAGAAAATGTCCCAAAATATAGATTATGTTTTTGTTAATTTAAATTTTAATCACAGGAACCACAGAGATAGTATAAGCACTAAGGCATTTTTCTTGCCTGTAGTCAGTTCTGGTTTAATCTTCCATAACATATATTGTGTATTGTGCCCTGAGAAAAATCAAAATTACCCCTGAGCACAGAGCTAGGAATAGTGTGGCTCAAAAAGAAAAAAAAATTTTTCAACAGAAATGTAGAGGTGGTACTAAGAATAATTCATGGTAGTATATATTTGAATCAAATACATAATTTTTATCAAGTATCTCCAACTTCTACATACTGACCAATGGATTGAAGAAGTAGACCACAGACTATTGCATCTTCATCTGAGCTGTAAATGGGAGACAAACCAAGAAGAAAAGGTCATTTCTTTTTTTTTTTTTTTTTTTTTTTTGGTTTTTGGGCTACACCCGGCAGTGCTCAGGGGTTACTCCTGGCTATCTGCTCAGAAATAACTCCTGGCAGGCACGGGGGACCATATGGGACACCGGGATTTGAACCAACCACCTTTGGTCCTGGTAGGCTGCTTGCAAGGCAAACGCCACTGTGCTATCTCTCCGGGCCCAAACGGTCATTTATTTAGCTGCCTTTTTTTTTTTTTTTTTTTTTTTTTTTTGCTACACCTGGCAAAGCTTTTAGCTCTCTGTTCAGGAAATACTCTGGCTATCCTTGAGGCACCACATGGGATCCCTGTGCAAGGCTAGCATCCTACCTGCAATACTACCTCCAGGCCAGAAAAAAAAGGTAATTTCCACTTTTTTTTTTTTTTTTTTTTTGGGCCACACCCGGCATTGCTCAGGGGTTACTCCTGGCTGTCTGCTCAGAAATAGCTCCTGGCAGGCACGGGGGACCATATGGGACACCGGGATTCGAACCAACCACCTTTGGTCCTGGATCGGCTGCTTGCAAGGCAAACACCGCTGTGCTATCTCCCCAGGCCCGGTAATTTCCATTTTGAGTAAAGAAAAAGAGAGGCACTCTGGGAACTGAAAAACCAGTGACACCTTTACATTTCTGGAATCTAAAGCTTATGATGTTTCCTCCCTCAATTGCCTCATCTGCAGCAGTTTGGATAACACAGTTTGTATACAATATAAACCAATAATATTTTATCATGATGGACCTGAACTCTAAAGAAACAAATACGTCAGACTGCACAATTTAATAATATTTGTGCTTTTATAGCCTAATCTTTGATTTTATTTAATTTTTTTAACTGGGCCTTGCTAATCACATAGTTCTTATTTAACATAAAGTCCACAGAATAAATGATGTCAAAAGCTATTTATAAAACTTCTTTTACTTCTTTTTTGTTTTTTTGTTTTTTTTGGAGGGGGGTGGCACACCCGGGGTGTGATCTGGGATTATTCCTGGCTATTTGCTCAGAAATCTCTCCTGGCAGGCTCAGGGGACCATATAAAATGCCGGAAATTGAATCCAGGTTATTCCTGGTCAGCCACATGCAAGGCAAGTACCCTACCTCTGTGCTATATAATCTAGCCCCAAGAGTTATTTATAAGACTTCTAATGAAATGTACTATAAACTTACATCCAAGTTTTTAATTTTATAAAAGTATTGCAAACTAAAACACACAGAATATTTTATTTTACCATTTAAAATCATTTTTACTGATTTACAATACTGTTCATGATAGTGTTTCATAAATACATTCTGACAATGTATGCTCCACCTGAGTATTTTCTAACACCATTATTTCAGGGCTTTCCACTCAAACCCTTTCCTCAGTCTTCTCATGATCACATAAACACATATGACTGATCACTCAGTCACATAAACCAATTCTCAATTTCTGCTACATTGTCCATTCTTTATACTTATACTGTGCTTCCTTATATACCACCTGTGAGAGAAATCATTGAATATATGGCCATGTAATTCTGGTTGACTTACATCAGCATGGTGCTCTCCGATTCCATTAATGGAGCACCAAGTTGCATTATTTTATCTTTTATTATTGATGAGTAGTTTTTCATTGTTTATATATACTGCAGTTTCCTTAGCTAGTCTTCTGTTCTTGTTTTTTGGGGTTGTTTTCAGATTTTGGTTATCATTAACATTGCTTAACCAATGTCATTTTTAGGCACTGGAATAGGTGTCAAAAGTAGAATTATTGGATCATAGGAGGGCTTATCTTTTAGTTTTTTGAAGTGTTCTTTTATTTAGAGTAATTGAATAAGTCAACATTCCCACCAGCAATGAATGAGTGTAATTTTTTGTTTATGTCCATGGCAACACTGGCTGTTTTTGTGATTTTTGGTGTGAGACAATTTTACTGGTATAGATATCTCATTTTTGTTAGACTGCTTTAGATTTAATGACTAAGAGAGAATTGCTCAATTAATTATTCCAGTATTTTAAGAAAAATTCCAGAGTATGCCATCAACTTTGAGATTAGTCATATATTAAGAGAAAAAAAATAAAAGATTACATTTAATGTAGTCTAGGAGTAAAATTATTACATATTATTGACCAATAAACAAGAAATATCATGCAAATAAGTAGTCAATAAAATTTTTATCTGAAGTGCTGAGCTGATTGTTTTTTGAAGACTGGATTTCCTACCACAAATTCCTCTTGATAAAGCATTCTCTGTCCTCTCCTTTCCATCCTCCCCAAAATAGCTTAATAAAAACTAGGGCTTCATTGTAACTAGAGTCCCAATTTGTACACACTGAAATGTACTGAAAATATTCAGGTCTTTCATCTTATTTAACTACTTAGCATGGGTTTATATAAATTCATAATTGTGATTCCACACTTCATGAAAAACATAAACAAAATTAGAAACTCTGGACAGCAAAGATAATAAACGTTCAAATAGTGCCCTACAGATAAATCATGGAGATACAGGATTTCAAACATCAGCCGGTGTGTGGTTCCAAGTTCTTTGAAAAGAAATAGTTTCACTGTGACACGCTGATGTTAACATTTTAATTAATGGGGAAAAGTCAAATAAAAAAACTATTATTCTCTATTAAAATTTTCTAAATTAAACCATACTACTCTTGTGTTTAAACCGTATTTTGCACTAATAAATTTACTTCAACCTATATATACTTCGAATTTTGATATTTATATTACTTACTAAAGTATATTCTGAAAATGGCACTTATTCCAAAGTGCAGAATGCTGTAAGCTTTATGTTAACTGAAAAACTTAAATAGCACTTCAAGTTCATAGAGTTGATTCTCATAATAGAAAGTCATTGTGTTACTTTTTGCTTACAAATTTAAGAGATAAAATACCGTATAATATTCAAGTTCATGCCCTGGGTAGTTCAGTGGCAAGAATTAACTCTTGCTTGATGTATCTTTGTTTCTCTGCCACTGTTATGGCTACTAAAAGGTCAGCCAGAGCTTATGGCACCAAAAGGTCATTTTTGTTATTCTGAAAAGAGAAGTTTTGACATATGATATATTATGAAGAGAGCTGAGACACTAATTTATGTAGTCTAATGCCAATCATTCACATCTTTGATTTTTAAAAGGAAAAGATATAACCCTTTTGTTTTTATCTGAAGAAGCTTTCACAACTCTAAGTATAGAGTGCATGAGCTACATTTACATGTATTCCAGTTAACACATTTGTAATTGAATAAATAAAAGTTAGTAATTGAGTAAATATAAGTTATCAAAGTTACAATATTTCATCTCATTTACATTACTCATTTCGCTTTTCTCATCCGTGATACACATATCTGTGTGAGAATCCGATAATATCACAAGGAAGTTCATTTTGAAAAGTACTGCTTGATACTATTAAAAATATAGCTGATCAAAATGTTCTTATTTTAATGCCATTTTAGTCACTTTAATACAAAGTTCTATGCAAAAATATGGATGTAGATCAGTGTTTAACCATTAAGGTAGACACACCTATACACATAAAATATACCCTGCATATAAAATATACCCAAAGAAATCAATTAGATAAATTTTCAAATTATATATTTGTTGTGATTCTTCAATATATACATGAGAAATATTCCTAGGTTTACTTCATTGCATTTCCATAATCTTTAAAGGCCAAAATTGAGCACCATTAAGACCTTAATAAAATATGATCCTAATCTGGACTCTTGGAAGAATAATGCTATGAAAATTGTGAAAATGGACAAACAATGCAAAAGGATATATTAGTGAAAACAAGTCCATAATCACTCTGGTATCATTTTTATAAATTATTGTAACATATCCAAATTAAGAGGTAGTAAGAACTGATCTGTGATGTGGAAAACAGAAAATCCTGATAGTGAAGTAGGTTGCCAATTAATTCTTTTGTGTTCATCTAAAAAGATTGTCTCCTTTAATAATAACAATTTATACCCTGATAACTTCAAGACAAACACAGTTCTAAGTGCTTAAACATTGCTTCATAAATTATATGTAACCATTTCACATAGTTTCTTTAAATCATTCAATTACCTTGGATTATGTTTTATGACTACTATATTTTAGATGAGGAAAATATAAATTGTTATATTAATACTTCAATAGGTTATGTAGAGCTATATCTAAAAAAGCTTTAGCAGATGCTAAAGGTTTAGCATCTATCTTCCAAAAATGTGGAATTAGTAATTTATTTAAATTACTACTTAAATTACTTCTAATGAATAAAAAAGTATTTATTTTAAGTAGAGAGTAATCTATAAACTATATCAAGCAATTAATGAATTTTTAGTTTGTTATATAAGAATTAACCTGAAGGCTATCAATGAAAATACAAAGTTTATTTTTAGCACAGAAAATTTGTAAGTAGAAGCGGTAAAAGAGAGCCAACAACATATCAGTTTTATAATCAAGATTATTTCTGTTTTATTTAAATTGCCACAAGTGAAAATCAATTTGCATTCTATAGAACAACTACAAATGATAACTCTATTTTTAGAGCTCATTATGCAATTTGTGATGCTCATCAATTTAACTCATCTGGAAAACTGGAAGAAAAGTAGCACAAATTTTTTTTAGCACTAGCATTATCTAACATCTGTTCTGTCTTTAATTGCTAAATTTACAAGTTAAAATTGGTTGATAATCAATTTCTCAACCACTTTAAGTTGTTGTTATTTGGAAAATAATGTTCAAATGAAATGTATTCATTCTGCATTAAATGACATCAGTTTCTGAAATTAGTCAGATGCCTTTATAAAAGTTTCAAATAAGTAAATACATTATATTCTTAATCAAAACTTTAATACTGCAGTGTCTGTTGACACTTTAGTTTTAAATATAGACAATGACATTAAAATAATGTTAAATAAAAATTATTTGGTTTTCTCCAAATGTTACAAGAAAAGTACAATGGGGACACTGTGTTGTAATTTAGCTTATTTACTTAGTCTCTATATGAAACGTGACAGCTTCTTGCCTTATATTATATTGTACTAGTACCTTGTTATAGAAGGGACACTAACTTTTTTAAAATAAATTATAAAGCATACTTTGTATCATGTCAAATGTCTGTGAAAATATGAAATTAAAAGATCAGGCCTTAAAATATATAACTTATATTACATGGTCTTTCAGTGTTGTGAAAGTTGATGCATCACCCAAACCTGTTATGCTAGTCTGCATACTAAACACAATAATACTTGAGTCCAGTTTTCTGCAACCATTTTAGAAAAAGCACTAATTTATTCTAACCATTATTTTTAGTTAATACAGCCATCATTAGAGCTTTGTCAACTGAGTTATTAGTGTGCCAGTACTTTTAATATTATTTCAATATTATGTATTTGTTCAATATTTTGCGTGTCATCCTTGTGCAGGGGCCATGCTAATCTTCTCTGTATTCTTCCAGTTTTAATATATGTACTGCCGAAGCAAGCATGATTTGTTCAATATTTTGCAAGTAAAATTTATACATAACTTATACTGGTTTCTGTAAATCTTACACTAAAGTTATGGGTAAAGTCTAAAACAGTATTCTATTTTTAATTCAATTAAAATTATAATATTAGATTTCAATCCAATAATAAGCTAAATGTGTATTTTATTATGTCTTATATGTATTATTAGAAAATGATATTGGTTGTATTTATATATATTCTATATATCTTCTATACTTGTTACTATGTCTATAAAATGTTGAAGAAACTTTAGGGGCAAGGAATTCCAAGAGTTCAGTGACTTAATGGTGGGAGGGTATTAGCAAAGCAAATGGTAACCCACAACACACAACCCCTGAATCTATCATGTGTACTCTGTGAGATCCTTATAGTTCTTTTGTTGGATTCTGGAAGTTCCACTTTCTGTCAAGTGTAAGCACAACTACAGCAGTGGAATCCTTGATGAGAGAAGAGCAACCAAAAGATGTTTTGAGCACTGTTAGGAAGTGCAATATCTGGAGGGCAGATATGTGAGCACCATAGCTCCTCTCAGAAAATAGAACAATGTGAAAGATCATTACAGCCACAGAAGTCCAGTTGCCTCATGTACTCACACCATAAACTAATGTGTAATCGCTGCTGAGCACTAAAACAAAATGTAGACGCACTACAGCCTGACTGAGAGTGAATAGTTCCCAGCCACTAAAAGGTGGAAAAAGAAGTTTAGAAAATGAAAATAGTTTACCTAAGATGTATGATTTTTCCTTGCATCTGCCACATTAAATTACCTTGAAAATATATCTGTGAATATATTGCATGAAGTTACATGTAAACTTCTTTTTTATTCATAAAGTCTTTAAGCACCATAATTACAAGCATGATTGTAGTTGGATTTCAGTCATAAACAGAACACCCCCGTTCATCAGTGCAACCTTCCCATCACCAATGTCCCCTTCCCTCATCCCCCACCTCTACCTGTATTTGAGACAGGCATTCTACTTCTATCATTCATTAACATTGTTATGCTAGTTGTTAGTGTAGTTATTTCCCTAACAGTGTTCAGCACTCTTAGTGGTGAACTTCATATTGTGAGCCAGTCCTTCCGGCCCTTAACTCTATTGTCTCTGGGATTATTACAATAATGTCTTTAATTAAAAAAAAAAACCATAGATGAGTGAGACTAGTCTGCATCTATTTCTCTCCCTCTGACTTATTTCACTCAGCATAATAGAGTCCGTGTACACCCATGAATAGGAAAATTTCATGACTTCATCTCTCCTGATGGCTGCATAATACACTTAAACTTCTTTATACACATTTTATGATTGTGTTGTTCTATCAATACCAAAAAAAAATTGATTTCATTTTATACTTGTATACATTCTTCTGCTTCAAAATGATTTGCAGAGAACACAGGACAATATTGTAAAATTGTATTATGTGAGACTCAATGAAAATTTGAAAAATTTTTATAATTTATAAACAGTGTAGAAACTGTTTTTATGTTTTTATCTCATTTGTATGTAATTTTTGAACTTTTCTTAGTTACATGCTATTCAGTATGAATGATAATTAGTTATGAATAGTAATAGGATTTCTTATCATTTTTATTTTAGCCTGAGCTTAAATGATGTTTTATCAAATCTATTTCTAAACTTATTGAGGGGCTAGGTAAAAGGCATACACAGCAATGCTAAGAACAACTCCTGACTCACTCTGCATTTAAAGAACTTTAAATACAGATGCAATGGGAATCAAACTTGCAAGTCAAGCACCCTTCTTCTCTGTAAGGAAATTGTCTTTACTTTGATTACTAAAAATTTTTTATAAATTTTAAAGTGAATTCAAAAGCACATAAAAAATTAAATCAGCTAAAAACATAGGTGCAAAATTAGAAACTTTTTGTGTTTTCACTATATTATCTCATTCTAATGAAAAATGAATTTATATAACAGGATATATACCAATTATCATTGCATCATTGACCAAATATTGAATACTCTTGTGCTTCAAACTAATGAGAATTGGTGCAAAAAGATTTAGGTTCTCCTAATATGTACTTTAATTTTTAATCCACATTTATGTTACCTCTAAATTCTCCATAGATATGTTCAGTGATTTTTATTACTTTCTTTTAAAGTACAGGCCTTTTTAAGGGCATTAAGAAAATATGCATATATACATAAATTATAAGATTCTCTATGCATTTTTCCTCCTCCCTAGAACCATTTCTCTTTCAAATAAAATTCTAGAAGTGTCTAAGTATCTATGAAACATAATTTTTAAAATGGTAAGTAGTGTACTACTCTTTCACCTGCAACATTTCAATTGATGCCTGTTGAATATTTCTTTATGAAACTGAAAATTTAGAACTTAGATAACTTTTAGAATTTTAGAACATTTTAGATATAGTTATGAGTGGCAAACAAAAATGAAATAGATTTATTTATATACTGCTTAAATAGATTGATCATTTATAGTTGACATCCTCAAAAAAATGTTATAGATTATATCCTGATAAGAATTGTATTATAAATTTCACTTTAAAATTATTGTTTGAATATAAAACAAAAGTAATAAAATGATGATTATTCATCAATATATAATTAATAACTTAACAACTTTAACAGATGACTTCAGGATATTTTCTGAATATATAATAGTCATTCCTATTTTAAAAATAAAACTAAAATTAAAATATTATAAATTGGTGTTATTAATTTAAAGAAAAACAGTCTCAGTGTTAATATTTTTCTAGAAAAGCAACAGGAAAAAGGCAAAGAAAGAGGTGTGTTTACTTGAATATTAATATGTTCCTCTTTCTCAGCCCACTTATTTAGAGGTTTTTCTTAAAAGTGAATTTGGTTTCCACCTTCACATAAAAATTATGTGGAGAGAAATGAAGTCATATTAATTTGAATGATCCAGTGAAAAACATAATAGAAATGATAAACTATGACATTTGTGCAAACTACACTCTAATGTTGCGTGATTGAACCTATATTTAATACAGCCATCCTGTAAATACACAAGTGTGAATCGAAAAACATAAGTACTCTAATGAACACATTAAGTTTCGCTGATCCTAAAAGAACAAGTTCTATTCCTGTGCTGTTCATTATGCATTTGTTCTGAAAGGAAGAGTTGGTCAGACCTGTCAGGGGAGGACTTGTTTGGTCTCTTTGTGTGGTATTTATAGCCTGCTCTGGTTAATGTCAATCTTCACTTTATTGGTATTCTCTTAAATCTTGAAATTTTACCCAGAGTTTTCCTTATAAGCCAAATCTCACAGAAAACTGGATATAATTTCAGCAATATAAAGTTCCTCACTTTTATATTGATCTCTTATACTGCACTACTGATTTCTTATAGCCCCTCTATTTTGCTGCTAGTGTAAATTTCACCTAAGATCTCAAGTTCAACTTGAATTTTTCATGTTTATATATGGTGTGTGCTTCTTTCTACAGTTTAACAACTAAAATAAACAAAAATTCCTTTTCAGAGACACAAAGCCTGACTCTTTTCTGATAACCATTGTTAGTAAAGGAAATGAGAGAAAAAAAAAAAACCTAATCAATCAACCATTACGGAGATGAGAACATGAGCAAAAGTTTCTATAGAAAAAAATATTTAAGCATATAAAAATAAAATAATTTATGTAGCACACCATATGTAAATACTACCATTTTATCTATTTAATAAAGATTGTTACTTTATACTAATTTGCTATTATAATAAATTTATTGTTACAAAGAGAAAGCTTTGTTTAAAATTAAGTGCTTGGATTGTCTAATAATTAATATTTTCTTAAATATAATTATATCATTCATATCATGAAATAAGTAGATTAAATGTCATTAATATGAACCCTTCTCTTCCTTCCATAAATAATTTTTGTCATACATATGTAAGTTTGGGGCAAAAAAATAAAATAATCAGAGGTAGAAGCTTAAGATACAAGTCTAGCTATGTCATTTAATTAAAGTAAACAATATATTGGTATTCTTTTCTCAAAATTATAATAACTGAAAACTGAGTGGTCATTTCTTTCAATAACATTGCTTCAACCATCTGAAATGAGTTTATATTGAATTCATCACAATTCTGTACTGTGAAGTTACAGAAGCACAATTTTTTTTGATTCTGAGCAAGTGATAGAGGTTAAGAAATAAATTAATATGATGCTACATCTAAAGATTTATTAAAATAAATGCTTAGATATTTCTACTATAACTCGAGCAGCCAATAAATGTACTAACAATTTTAAATTCATACCAAGAAATAAAGTCTTCATATTTAAGCATAAACACATATAATATTAGTATGCCACAATGAATATTCCTTATTTCCCCTTTCCCCAAATTCTCATAATTTTTGTTGCTGAGCTTTGATAACTACTGATTAAATAAATATTTTTTATATTTTAAATGGTTAAATTTTTAGACTTCAGGTAACTTAATTTTTGTTTTTTTTTTGTTTGTTTGTTTGTTTTTGTGTTACACCCGGGGTTGCTCCTGGGCTCAGGGGATGTCAGGATTCAAACCACTGTCCTTTTGCATGCAGGGCAAAGACCCTACCTCCATGCTATATTTCCAGCCCCCAAGTAAGTTAATTTTTAAATGTCAGTCAACTAATAAGGAGCTTCTAGATTTGTTAGCCACACCAAGATTTTAAGGAAGACAAATATAGTGTTACTTCCATATGTATTTTCCTTACTCATAACTTTAATTATATCTTTAAAAATTAGGTTGCTTAAGGGTATATATGCTTCAGTGCTCATGGCCAGCTTGTGCTCAAGAATCACTCTTGGTGGGACTCAGCAAGACCATATGTGTAGCCCAGAATTGAACCAGAGTGGGTCACATACAAGGCAAATCTTACTCACTTTATTCTGTTTCTGGCTTCAATATAAAAATTTGTTACTATAAATACCTCCATATCTCTAAAAAATATAAATTTATAATATCTATAATCTATTATAATATATAATATCTCATATTAATTTTAATACTTAATGATAGCTATATATAATACCTATCTATATACCTAAATATATAGAAAGATATATACCTATACATACCTATTTAAATAATACCTATCTATATAATTATAATACTTAATGATGCCTATCTATATGACTCATATTATTTATGTAATATGTGGTTATTTTTCTCACCTATGTCTTAGTTGTTAATATTTTTGATACTATTTGATATTATGATTTTAATAGAATTTCTTCTCCTATGAATAAACCATTTTTGAACAGTCTTCCTGATGCATAATACTTTATATATAAGTTAAAATTTGGCTTTTTAATGTGATACTTATTAGTGTGATAAAGAATAGACATTGTATTTAATTTTTTGATCAATTTATCCTCCATCTATTATAACAAGTAATGTTCTAAACATTAAATTACTCTATTGTCTTTGAACATAATCAGTTTTATTTTAAGAAATGCTTCTCAGAATCTTTAAAATAAAACCATATTTTTACTTGTGAATTCCAAATAGAAAACATAGATGTAAATGAATAGAAAAGAAGAAGCTATTAAATATATTAGGTAGTTAGCTATTAGCATGTTACAGAACTCAGGAATACTCTAAAAAGCCCATTGCTTTAAATTATGCTCATATGAACTACAATTTAACAGATGAAGGTACTGTAAATAATCTAATAATAATTACAATTGAAATTTATTGACCATATCATTTTGTTTTTTATATTTTTCTAAATATACTGAGAACCTCATGAGAATTAAAAAACAAGTCTTAAAGTTTGTACTATTGTTGCACAAAATATATCTATATCTGATAATATGTATTACTGATGATAAGAGTTATTGTTCTTCTCCAGGACACTGAGGTAGAAACTCACATTCTAAGAGCATTCACCAGTGTCTTCATCACTAAACAGTCTGGTGTACTTGTTGAATGATTTTTCAACTCCAGGTTGAGAGATTCCTGTGACATTACTTTTTTAAGTCTCCTCAGAGTTTGCAGCTTATCTGTCTCCAAACTGACAAGAAGGCCATGGACGTTTCCTGCCTGTTCACAGGTCTGCTCTAATGTTTGAAGTGGTGGTTTGGTGTCTCCGTGAGCAGAAAAAGTCAGTAAAAAACTTATTTGTGAAAGATGTTTTCAGAAATCTCTCAAAGCACTTCAAAGAATGTTTTGGGTTTTTAAAACCCTTTGAACTAGTATCATTTCAGAGGAAGAATAGATTTCACATTATTAAAAATTCACATGAAAAGAAGCCTGAAGTGTATCCTTTTAAAATAACAAGCAAAATGTTCATTGAAATATTAACAAAATTCATCTTGTGACATATATGTGTTTTACTGATTGGAGAGTTTTATATATCATGTCAATAATTTTATACAAGTAAGCATATATAAGAAATCATCTGAAATAGTATTTTGCATATGTTGACTCATACCTTGAGTATAATTGATTTTGATACTGTATGTTGACTCATACATACACTGAGTGCCCTGATTTTGATAATAAAAACATTTCAAAACATCAAGTGTAATATTTTTGGATGAAATTTTACTTTCAGAAAAAGTGTGATAAAACTTGTTATTCTTAATTATACTTCATCATTGCCTCCAAATCTGTTTTCATTAATGTTACTCTTCCTACATATAATTGTCTGTTTTAAATATTTCTTCATACTAGTGGAAGTCTATCATTATTCTGTTTGACCTGGAAACACACTGTATCACTTTGCCTGGGGCCCATCTTTCCCAAGGAACCAGCCGCTGCTTTAAAATCTTTATTACATCTCTGCATCAAGGAAACTACAAACTTCCTCTCCCAATCTAAACTCAAGGTTCTGGAATATCTTTTAACTATAGTCAACTATGAACTTTCCAGCCAAGACTTGAGGGAAGGAATAATTATGTCAGCATTTAAAAACAACATCACAGGGGCAAAACTTTATAATAATAAATTTGATTTCAACTGAAAAATTATTCTTGGTCTTTCCAACCAGTTTGTGCATTGCAAACATTTACTTCTTCCTAATTTCCATGGACACTAAAAACCTCCTTTCTCATGGGAGGGTATGACCTGATATTTCTTCTCAAAATCTATAATGTTTCCTGGAACTTTCTCCTTGCTCCTGGAAACCTGTGTCATTCATTCCATATCTCTCAAGCTAGATGCATTTTAATTTTTAAAAGGTCTTTAAAAATTGATTTATGTTTTCATTATGGAAATATTTTTCTGGTCTGAGTAGAAAATATAATAACTGTGATCTAAAGAAAAGGGACAAGGGGTCTAAGAAAAAGGAATAAAAATTAGTTTAATGCTACTTTTTTCTTATCTATAGTCATGTCTTTTTTAATGTATTTTTTGCATCTATTTCCCAGAAAATAATGTTAGCATCTTATAGTGCTGTTACTTGTTTTTAACTACTAAATACACCAGATTGGGATAGAATGTTTGAAGTGTGGAGTTCCCAATAAATGTGGAGCAATAAAATAAATAAAAATTAAATTTCAAATAATATTTTTGTATTCTTGTTCCAGCTCCTAAAATAAAAATTCTTGCTAATATAGGAAGGAGGAATAGAAACTTTTAAAATTCTCAAGTTAAAAATCTTTATATAAATATAGTATGTTTATAGATACTCAGAAGCTCTTTCTCTGAATTGGCAAAGAATGTGTGAGGCCCTAGGTCCTATTCCTCACACACACACACACACACACACACACACACACACACACACACACACACACACACTAAATTAAATTAAATTAATGTACTAGGAGTGCATAAAGAATAAATTTTACATTATAAAAATTAGCAAATATACATATATAACAATACTGTATATATGCTTTTACTCTCTAGAATTTTATATATGTATATGTATTTGGCTTGGAGATCTCACTCGACAGTGCCATGGGCTTACTCCTGATAGTATTCACAGAGCACCATATTTGATAGCTGGAACCAAGTCAAGGCTGGCTGTATGCAAAATAAGTGCCTTAATTCCTATGCGATCCTCCAACCACAGTAGTCACATGTTTGACTCTGAGTGATGCTGGGGAGTTTCCTCTCAGATACAAAAGCAAACTTGAAAAACTTTCTCTGAGTGGTTTTCAATATATTACTTTTAATGGCATAAATTATTTTTAGTCATATATCTGTATAAGAAGACTATTTTGTAGTTAGTAACTGGAGACTTTGGACCTCTTGTTGCTAGAGGTTAGGACCAAACTTGAAGTTGGAGAAAGCACTAAAATTCCCTCATTCTGTTGTGTGGGGTTTTTTTAGTAGAAAAGAGGAAGAAAGACATTATTGCATTATATAAAGATCATGGATTAGATAGGTGGTTTCTAAATAAACCAAATACATTGTATAAATGAAAAGTCAGTCATAATTATTCAGTTGTATTGATGGAAAAATATTTTACTATATGCACAATAGATTGTATCATTTTTAGACAAATGCTCACTTTAATAATAATTCTAATTATTTTACGGTAACAGATCATTCCATAAATCAAGAACTGAGATAAATATTTAAAAATTTTAATAGTTAATTAGCATGGTGTAAAAAGGCTAAGCATTCAGAAGCTGTTTGAATGTTTTATAATATATAAAATACTTGAACGAGATACAGCACAGGAATTAGGCATTAATTAGTCTTGAATGAAGCTAACCCTGATTTGGTTCCAGATGCTAAATATGGTCCTCGAAACACGACCAGGAGTGATTCCTGAGTAAGTTGGTAGGAAAACTCAAGAACCACTTGGTGTGCCCCCCAAAATATATATGTATATATGTACACATAAGTAACACATATTATAATTTTAGTCACATTAATTCAGATGTAAAGTTTCTTAAAAGTAATAACATCATAAGAGAGATAAAATTAGATTCACTGGGGCCGGAGTAATGGCACAGCAGTAGGGCATTAGACTTGTACATGGCTGACCTAGGACAAATATCAGTTGGATCCCCCAGTGTCCCATAAGGTCCCCCAAGCCAGGAGCGATTTCTAAGCACATAGCCAGAAGTAAAACCCCTGATAGTTGCCGGGTGTAGGCCAAAAACAAAGGAACAAAATACAGAGAGGGGCCAAAAACAAAGGAACAAAATACAGAGAGGGGCAGGAACTATGGCACAGAAGCAGTGGTTCAAATCTAGGTGTCTCATATGGTCTCCTAAGCCAGGAGCGATTTCTGAATGCATAGCCTGGTGTAACCCCTGAGCATCACCAGGTGTGGCCCAAAAACTAATAATAATTATAATAATAATAATAATAATAATAAATAAAACAGAGAGAACATAATTACTGGAAAATTCTAATTATTTGATGCTAGACATAGAAAATTCTACAAATTAATGCTTTTAAGTCAGCATATCAGCAAGATGTAAAATGAATATATTATTATTTTCCATAAAATAAATAACAATAAATATTGAAATGTACACAATTTATTTATAAGAATAAAGAAAAATTCAAACATATAATACAAATAAAAGAAGAGGTTTTAAAGAAGTTTTTTAAATTAAAAGAAGAGCCAGAGCTACAGTACAGAGTAGGTAGGGCATTCGCCTTGCATATGGCTGACCTGGCTCAGATTCCTGGCATCCCATATGGTCTCCCAAGCACCAGGAAGAATAAGTCCTGAAGACAGAGCCAGAAGTAACCAGAAAAAAAATTAAAATAAGAACATTAAGTTGCATCAGGGATTAAAGTACTTGCTTTGCATGCAGCCAACCTCAGGCTCAATCCTTAGCTAAGGTTGTGTAAATTGTGATCAAACTGCCCCCAAAAATATTGACTGTGATGTAAATGGTATGTTTAATAAATAAAAAAAGATCCCACTCTTCTGAATGAGAAAAAAGTAATATAAATATATAAATATGTTCATAAATCATTTATAAACTTAAATAAAATTATAACAGACATTTTCTATACTAAAACTGATAAAATCACTTATAAATCATTTATAAACTTAAATAAAATTATAACAGACATTTTCTATACTAAAACTGATAAAATCACATTTGGTGAATAAAATAGATAAACAAAGGCAAGGAAGAAAGTTAACATATTAAGAAAGGAAGAAAACACCATATTAGACATTAAAATGTACTGTGTGTAAAATAACCACATGTCAAGAGAGGTTCAGTTTCCCCAGGCAATTATTTAACTGAGAGAAACTTCAGTGCATCCCCAGCACAGCTGTATGTATAGTTGGATGTCCACTACTTGCTCTCCAACTTTATGTACATAGAAATAGTAGTTGGAACAATAAAGCTAAAAGTTGGCCAACTTATTTTTAATAACAATTTAGAAATATCCTTACACAGAAATGAACAAAGAAAAGCAGAAAAAGAAAAGGGTGTGTATAATGGCTAATCAATTCATTAAAATGTTAGATGCTATTATAATATATTGTGAGATGTTTATGCTAGATAAATGCTAATGAGCATTTATAGTGCCTAGCATTAAAGAGATAGTGCATGGATTATTTATAATAGTCAAGCTATAGAAACAACCTCAAGTGTCACCAACAGATTAGTAGATAAAGATGATGATGTGAAGGAAATATGTACAGACATGTACGTATTCATAGATATGCCCCTGTAGTACTTGTCAAAAATAAAAAATTGAAATCTGGCCATTCGTTACATGAATGGACCTTGAGGGATAATGCTAAATGGAATAAGTTAAACAAACAATCTCAAGTACAGAGAACAGAATGTTAGTTACCCAGAGTGAAATCAGGTATGGGGATGGATAAAATAGTAAACTGATACTAGTTTTGTGACAATTTATTCAATTTTATATATCAATTTTAGTTCAGATTTTTTATTGAAAAAATACTTAAGTGAACAAATGGGTCACTGTGCCTGAAATTTCACTTAATAATAAATGAAATATTTTATTTATAGGGAAAAAAACTTTTCCTCTGAAGTAGACCAAAAAGTTTAGAGATGTGAGCATTTTTATTTTCACTCAAATATTATAGGTAACAAAGAATAGATATAATACACAGAAATTAATTGCTAGTGAATGACCCTCAGCTAAAATGTGGATAGGTTCTGTATATTGGAGCACACAACATAATAAAATTCCAAGTGCATGAGTTCTTAATAACTCATTAAAATATGACAATCACTAGAAAAGTATAAATATTTTATTACTTTAATATCTATTACAGTATACATTCACCTTGTCAATATACTTTAAAAAAGTTTTTTGTTTTTTGGGGCCACACCCAGTGATGCTCAGGGGTTACTTCTGGCTATGTCCTCAGAAATCACTCCTGGCTTGGAGAACTATATGGGACGCTGGGGGATTGAACAGTGGTCCATCGTAGGTCAGCTGCCTGCAAGCAAATGTCCTACCTCTGCGCCACCGCTCCGGCCTCTTGTCAATATACTTTAAATTAGATAATATCTTGAGCTATCCTAGTTTTACTAAATGAATATTTGTGTTATGCCATAGGAAAAGACTTTCTACGTGTAAATCAATAAAAAGCCATTAACTTGTCTTTATTGTTGCTTGAAATATTAATTAATTTTCATTTTTATAAAAGCATTATAATGAAATAGTCTTATATATATCTTTGGATTAATTATAGTAACATTTTGGTGAATTATTTGGAAAATAACAAATATTTAATATAATCACAATTCTTAATTCATCAGTTTATTTTTGTCCAAGAAATTGTTCTCAAGTGATGTCAAAGATTAATATTTTTGTTAATTCATTTTGATGTAATGCTATTATTTTATTTTATTTTGGTCTTTGGGGCCACCTCCAGTGATGCTTAGGGCTTCCTCTTGGCTTTGTGCTCAGAGATCACTCCAGATGGGATTTGAAGGACTACATTGCTACCAGAGATCAAGTCCACGTTGGCTGTGTACCAGACAAGAGACCTACCCACAATACCATTACTCCAACTCTGTAGAGCTATTTATGGAAACAAAGCCAAATTTAATTTACATGAATATTAGAATAAACAAAATGTATCCACAATATAGAAACATATGAAGCTATTAAAATCAAGTTTAAAAAGATGTAATTGTAGGAAACAATCAGAGCAAAGTCATTTATATAGTCTAATTTAATTTTATTAAATAGGTTTCTTGGAACACCTATAATTCTATGAATAGATACTTTAAAATAAAATGAAAGGGAATTAAATAAATAATTAACAATGTGTTATAGTTATTTGTATCTTAAAAGTATTTAAATTGTCTATATATTATAATTTCCCTACTGTAATTAATATAGATATTATTGTAAAGCTATAACTAATAGGTAAGTGATACCCCAAGTTACTATTATTTCAAGTAAATTTAACTACGTTAAACTGGTTTAAACAATTTAATTTGGCCTTAATTCTATACTTTGAAGGAAACAGAAATTACATAGGAAATACTGGCCATTATAAATTGAGAATCTGCACATTATGAATTATTATTTATAAAATATAAATATAATCCAATATTAATAAGTATTTAATCTCAGTCTAAAGCTGACTCCTTTTTATCTTCAATAATATATTTTTAATAAAGAATGAAAATACTTTCTTATGTCAGTATTGTCTTTAAAAAAAAACAATACCTTTGGGGCCAGAGAGATAGCACAGAGGTAGGGCGTTTGTCTTGAATGCAGGACGGTGGTTGGAATCCTGGCATCTTATATGGTCCCACAGCATCCCATATGGTCCCCGAGCCTGCAGGAGGCGATTTCTGAGCATAGAGATAGGAGTAGCTCCTGAGCACTGCCGGGTGTGACCCAACAACCAAGAAAAAAAAAAAAAAAAAACCTTTAATTATATAGTAGTTATATATAGTGATGCTTCCAATTATATAGATTTCGGTTATAACTAAAACTTCAGCTAAAAGTATCATAATGATTATCATTTGATAAAATTTTAGTTCCTAACTACTCAGAACTCAGTTCTTTGAAATTACAATTATTATAATGGTTATCATTTGATAAAATTTTAATTCCCAACTACTTTCTTTGAAATTCATTTTTCCCAAGAAACTCATTCTATTTGTTTTGTACTTTCTTCAGCATAGTAAAATCCTGTGTTTTGTTAAAAGAACAATCTGCACTGCAACAATACAGAAAGAAATATCAAATAAAATATCCAGTGTCCTCTCTCAAACTAAGGTTGAAAGCCTTTAGAAGGACTTACCCATTTTCAGTTTATTTGATTTTTTTTACCCAATTCGATTGCTTTTCTTTCCTTCATATAAGTCACATAACTCGAACTATCTAGCTCCACCTCTCAAATAGAGGGGGAAACAAGGGAGGGTACCAGGACCAAACAAATATATGATCACTAATAGTAAGCTAGACACAGAGGGGACACTTACTCTAGCAGCCCAGGGGGTGATGGTGGGAGATATGGGTTGCAGGAAGGGAACAGTAGTGGGGGGAGGACAAATTTGGTGATGGGTATTCTCCTGATTCAATGCTAATATGTACCTAAAATACTATTGTGAAAGATATGTAAGCCAATATGGTCAAAATAAAAATTTAAAAAAATAACAATCTGCATCATTTATCTTGTGGTTGTTAGTTTTCTTTAATATCTCACATTTTTTGAATTGTTTTTTTGTTTTGGGGTCACACCTGGCAGCGCTCAGGAGTTACTCCTGGCTCTATGCTCAGAAATCGCTCCTGTAAGGCTCAGCGGACCATATGGGATGCCAGGATTCGTACAACTGACCTTCTGCATACAAGGCAAACACCTTACTTCATGCTATCTCTCCAGCCCCTCACATTTTTATTTAATTTTTTAATAATACCACAATGAAATCACCATTCTGGGATTCATTGGTCTGAGGATACTAAAACAGAACAAATGTTAGTATTATTTGAATGTTTTCTCAAAAGAGGAGAAATAATTGCTACTTTATTCATCTTCTATAATTAATATTGAACAGCAATGGAAAAGGCTGCTTTTTTATTTTAATTTCATGGGACATAGTTAGCTGGTAAGATATTTGTATGAGCTAGTTAATACCCTTTAATCAATCCTGCTTTAATCACAAAGTCTAATGTGATCAAGTATTGCGTTACATATTGGTTCTGAAAATATATAAAAATTAAACTTAGTAAAATTAATTACTAACTACTAATAACTAAATTACTAATTTCTAAACATGAAATTCGAAATGCCTATAAAAAACAGACATGACTCTTGTATGATATGACCTCCATTGTTTCCTAAGTAGCATAGAAAAGTTAAATGACACAGATCCTTTAAAAAAATCAATTATTTGAGCAATAAAATCAAACCAATGCAACATGTGCTGCAGGAACCACAAGGGTGTAATCCCATGTCTTAGAATTTATAAATGTTAACTGTTTGAATTGGCTTTTAGTATTCATAAAAAGTACAGTTTTTATGTTGCTATGTTGCAGACATATTCGTAAAAGTAAAACTGGATTCAAAATAAATTACTATTGCTGGCTGTTTTTCTATTTAACCATCTTTTTTTAATCATCTTTCACTGGTCATTGAAGAACTTTGACTATAAAAATTTAAGAAGTTACATTTAACATAGGTTCATACACTAGAATTAGTCTTTTAAATAGGTCGTAGGCAGTTCTTGATAGTGTAACTTGTAATAAAAAGCCAGATCATGCTGCAACACAAACAAATTAGTATCATTTCAGATTTTATATGAGATCTGTATAAAATTTACTTACACAAAAACACAAGAATCCACTCTTTTAAGTAATATTAAATATTTCACTTGAACTAATATGTCAATTTTTTTCAGTTTTAAAATATCTGTAGTGTACATTTTATTTATTTCCAAAAAATTCATTTTTAGAAGATATATATACATGACAGTGATTAAATAAATATTCAGAATTGTATCATGTTTTAAACATAAAGTAGACAGCTCCTAGAAGTCACTATTAACTAGTTTAGATGTCAAGAGAATAAACAAAATAACTAGGCGATGTTATAAAATTTTAATAAAATTAAAACATATAGGACAGATACTTTCTCTACATCTTTATTATTTTCTTCTTACATTATGCATCTAAATATGTTTTATATGAATTTTTTAATTGTATAAACTAGGAAGCTTAATTTGTGATCCATATCCAAAAGCCAGATATTTTTATGTTTAACCTATAATTGTAAACTTCAATCATATTTACCTGCACACATTTAATGAAGCAAATATATTTCTTTTTGACTGAGACACTGTGATGCCAACAGCTGCAATTTTGAACTATATAACTAATGACTGACTTTTCAAGGTCTTTCCTATCTTTCTCTCTGAGCTATTGTTGACTCATGATGATGTATTTATATTTTCTTCCCAATTCTTCCTATTTTACAACTGCCAAGTCTCACCCTTAGAACATTCTCTTCTGCTACCTTTTAGTTCATTAATATTTTAGAAATAGATCTAAGTACATTGCTAGAAATTCAACAACTATTTAATTTCAATATTTATCTCCTAGCCTTATATATTGAATTCAAATTGGGGGTTTCATTTCAATAATTGGAATTAACTGATGAAAACAATAAATTCTAGCAGAAATGGCCTACAGAGCAAGCAACAAAAGTGAACTAACAAGGTTCACTGTGAGACAATAGAAAGTGATAAGAACAATGACTAGAGAGCATAGGTTGTTTGTTGTAGTTTTGGGGTCCAGTAATGCTCAGAGCTTATTCCTGATTTTGCACTCAGGAATTATTTCTGGCGTGGTTCAGGGGACCATATGCAATGCCAGGGAAAGAATACAGGTTGGCCATGTACAAGGCAAGTGCCCTACCCAATGTGCTCTCTGGCTCTAGGAGAAAGCACAGATCTTATCAGAATTACTACCACTCAGTCCTGACTAATTAACTTCAGCAATATCAATTTTAAATTGCTCTGACTGTGTCCTTAAAAATAAGAATGACTAATTTAATACTAAAAGAAAAACTAAATATTTTATAGGCAAAGTCCATTTCTGATATATCATCAAAAGCATTTTATTTTTTAAAGGTTTGTGTGATTTTATAACTCTAGGTATTCTCCTTATAAAATTCAGAACAATTAATATTCCCTAATAGGCAGGTAGGCACTGATTGACTTAAATGAGGTAAGAAGTCTATTTTGAAAACCAGTAATTAAATCTGACAATTTAAATCAAAACAAACCTTTAATTAATGGCATTTTCTAATTAAATCAGATACTTGATGTTATACAGGATATTATGCATTATCTAGTTAACTCTCAACTAAGCTAAAATCCTTTGCTGTGTTCCTGAAAGATAAAATATTCTAAGCTTGAGTATTTCATAGAACAGCGAACCAACATCCCTTTAATGTCCCATATAAATCAGGCTTCCACAGAATGACCATAGGAGATAAAATTTCCTTTCTCTATCTGGGGTTCATTACATACTGGTTCCACTGGAAGAGTAGATCTATATTTACAAAAATAACTTCATCCCAAATAAGACACATTTATTTGCAGAGCATTGTGTTCATCCCTGAACATAAGTTCTCATTTTCAAAATAACCTGCTGATTTAATAAAATAAATTCCATGCTTGAGGCAAAAACTTGAATCTAAGAAATTAAGGAATGCAAATGGGAGATAAAAAGAGCAAGGCAAAAATACATTTTATTTCAAATTGTAATAGTTTTAAAGTATTGAATCAATTCATGAAGAAATTTAGCATATAAATGCACTCCTGATGTTTATATAATGTTACAATGCAATGCAATGAATAAAAATATTTTAATAAAACAATGTATACTAGGAATGCTAGTGTTCTGAATATTGCTGATATGCAGTCCAAACAAGATTTTGGAATTTAAAGTACAAAATTAATTTTTCTGCACTAATGTTAAATATTTTTAACATTAACATTTAACAGTATGCTAGTTAAATTTACTAGCTGATTAACTGAATTCTAGTAAAGTCATAAAGTAAAGGAGGTGAAATAGAAAAATAAATACTGAATCAAAAATTCATAAGAAAGGGAAAGCTATCTACTACCAAAATTAAATAAAAATGTTTCCTAGACAATATAAAAGATAACAAAACAGAGCCACTTGTTAACTCTCCATCTTAAAGAGAATTTCTAATTCTGTTTTCCAATTCCACATATAAAAACTTAAAAAGTATTAGTCCTGTCTTTACAAAAAGAAAGCTAAATAGGGCCAGTAAATAGCATTTGATTCCTGGCATCCCATATGGCCTCCAAAGCCTACCAGGAGTAATTCCTGAATGCAAAGCCAGGACTAATCTCTGAGCATGAGAAGGTATAGCCCTGAAACAAACTAAAAACATATATCGCAGAGATTAGAGTATATAGGGCAAAGAACTGCCCCCAAAAGTGATAAAGAGAAATAAGAAATAAGTGGGAATGAGGATAACATCTTAAACGTACTGAAATTTAAGAACTAAATGGTCTGATGGAACCAATTCAGAAAAAAATTTTTAATTGGACAAATTTTAAAATTATACAAATTTTCACTGTTATCAGACTTATTATACAAAACAACAACAATAACAACAACAAAAGAATTTCCTTAGTCCGAGGAATATGATAGCAGTTCAAAAACTTGCTTTTATACAAAGAAATAAAACATTTTGAGAACGGAATAAATAACAGTGATATTCAGAGTTTTTTTTGGTTTAATTGCTCTAGACATAGCTACTAATGTGACAATAGGAACAAGGTACAATATGCAATGTTTATTAGTAGTATAAAAGAAAAATGTGAAAAAAAATCACAAAGGGTGGGAGGGAAGACAGTGATATAATAAGGATATATGATCCTATATTGACAGTTTAAAGTATCGATTCACACAGAAATTTTTCTTAAAAATCAATAGTTTTAGAAAATAAATAAACCTATCAAAGAAGATAAATATAATTATAAAAATTCTGAATTAACCCAAAAGAAGACAGAAAATGAAACAGCAAGTTGGAAAATAAAAATGGGATGTGGGGCCTGAAACAGAGTCAACAAGTAAGGCATTTCTTTCAAACAGCCAAACCAGGTTTAATCCTGGTACCTAACATGGATCCCTTAGTCTGCCAAGAGTAGTACCTAACAACAGAGATAAGTGTAAACCCTTAACATTGCGGGTTATGTCCCTAAATCAAAACAAAAATAATGGTAGCTTGAATTATTATATCAGACATAACTTTAAATGTAAAGAATTTAAATATACCTATGAAATTATGATGATTTTCAAATTTTATAAAAAGAAGATACGATGCTGACTTACAGATGACAGATTTAATGAAGATATGACAAGGTTATGACAGAAGATGTCTCAGGAAGATATCAAGTAAAAGAAGTTAAGTATTTATGTTAATATCAAGTAATAGGAATTACAAAACAAGAAAAAGAAAAACTAGTTGGGTTTAAAAAAGACAGTGTAGAGCCGGAGAGATAGCATGGAGGTAAGGCAAACGTTTGCCTTTCATGCAGAAGGTCGGTGGTTTGAATCCCAGCATCCCATATGGTCCCCTGAGCCTGCCAGGAGCGATTTCTGAGTTTAGATCTGGGAGTAATCCCTGAGCACTGCCAGTGTGACCCAAAAAACAAAATAAATAAATAAATAAATAAATAAATAAATAAATAAATAAATAAATAAAAATAAAAGAGACAGTGTATATAAATAAAAGAATCAATTTATCAATATTTAAAATTCATAAATGTAAATTTACCAAAAACAAAATTTAAAATGTGATGACAAACTATGATTAAAATAGAAAATAATAAAATATTAAAATAATTAATAATAATTAAGATATAAACACATCTTCACACAGAAATAAATAATAAAAATTTCAGAGATACAGGCTCTGCCCCAAAATAGTTCTTTTTTTGGGCCAGCATACTTTATGGGCCCATACTTTATGGGCCAACATAATTCCATATCCAAATCACACTAAGTCATGATGAGAAAAGTAAACCTATATAATTATATATGTTATGTATATATATAAACAACATCAAAATATTATCTAATAAAACTGAGTAATGTAATAAATGGTTTGGGGGTTTTCTCATAGAATTAATATTGATAAATACTTTTAGGGACAAACTAACATTTCCATCCAACATAATTAAATTTCAAAAAGCAAGAAAAAGCGCTATGAAAGATAAAATTAGAGGAGACTGAAGAGAGTGTTTAATTCAAAGAGGAAGAGAACCAGAGGTAGAGATATATAGGTACGTCAATAATTGGTACAGTATAGTAGCATTTATTTATTTATTTTTGTTTTGGGCCACACCTGGTGACGCTCAGGGGTTACTCCTGATTTATGTGCTCAGAAATTGCTCTTGGCTTGGGGGACCACATGGCCAGGAGATCAAACCCAGATCCTCCTGGGTCAGTTGCATGCAAGACAAACAAATTTTGCAGTTATATAAGAGCTAATTCTAAATAAGTTGAATAGATGTCAAAGGAGCTAAAAGAAAGCAAATTTTAAGGAGAAAATTTGAACAGTTCCAATATATCACATGAAAAATTAGTGATCAAGTTATTGTATTTGCAAAAATTGAGACAAGGCAAAGGGGGGAAAATCATAAAACATGGAAATTGATATATTTTAAATATAGTAAATTCATTTTTAAGTCTAATTTTAGAACACTTTGTTTCCCCTCAAAATTGAGGGAAAATTGCAAATATTACACATTAATCCCTGTCCAGACATAGACAAACTTCCCCCACTCTGTACATTTGTTACAACTGATGAGCCTAACCAGATATATCAAAACTTCTCAAACCCTAGTTTAATTTTACTCTTGGCACTATACATTCTAAAAAGTTAGTACATTTTATGGGCTTGAAAAAATAAATAATCACATAGAAAAATGTCAAATTCAAGTTCTGTAGTTTAATTTATAATGATGTCCCAATAACAATTTTTATTTTTGTTATAGGTTTTTAGGCATAAAAGAGTTAAATTTAGAGTAAGCTGAGTTATATAAAATAAATATGTAGTATATATATTAAGTAAATAAACAAGATCATAATACTGAATACTTTATCTGTGAGAATTTCTAAGGTCAAAAAAAAATTTCTGTAAAATACTCCTGAAGACAGTGACAGTACCTTATTCATTAAAACAAATTTGGTGAAATTAATTATTTAAATGTAGTGTACTTTACATTATCATAGCAATTTTACACTTTTTAGACATATCATATGAAGCTGTTCAAAAGACAAGTATCATTTCAGGAATAAAATAATCATATTTTATATGTTTTGATTTAATACACTTAAAGTTAATCAATAAATACTTTATTTTTTCATTAATTAGAAGAAATGTTTCCTTTGCAAAATATAAATCTTTAAAAGAATTTTAATGCACTCCTCAAGTGATGTTATTTTCTCATTTTGGTTTTCTAATTCTAGTAGGTGGCAATGTAATTAGCAATGAAATCTGTAGACTCTTCAGATGTGAAAGAATCTTCAACAGGAAGAGAGGTTAAGAAGTTAAACCACAGTAACAATGATGCATCAGTAAAAGGCATGTTCTTTTTCATTCATATGGTTTAAATGAGAAAACCTGTCATGTGAAAGAATAGATGTTCTTTGAGTCATGGGTGGCAATGTAAGTCACAAGCTTATCCTGACTTTTTAGCCTGAAGCTGAAGTTCTTGATTCTCATTTTGACAATTCCCCTCCAGCATTCTGGCATGCTCCAGTTATACATGCCATGGGGATTATCAGTCAGCAATTACAAACTTTCTTCTGTGTAGATTTCTGATTTTGACTGACTAGTAACTTAGATGTTTTCTTATTGCTATCTTTAAGCTCAGTTAAGATAGAATTCGCATGGACAAAATTAAGAACACAACAAGTCACGTTTTGAACTAAATTTAAAATTTATCTCAGCTATTATTATACAACAATGTTGTAGAAGTTATGAAGAGAAGTACTCATGAAGACATAGGAATATAAGTTCTTTGGTTGTGCTTCAATTTCAATGCAACTACAAATTGAAATTTAAATATGGTGGTAGCGAATCTAATAAATTATTAGAAGAGTCGTTCTGGAGTTACAGAATTAAGCAAAAAACAATTAAATTAGATTGAAGCATGTTTGAAACTTGCTTAAGAATTTAGGGAGAAAAAAATAATTTAGGGGAGTAGGGGACTAGAGAGATAGCATAGTAGTAGTGCACCTGCCTTGCATGCAGCAGATCCAGGATGGCAAGTGGTTAGAATCCCAGCATCTCATATGGTTCCTGAACCTGCCAGGATCCATTTCTGTGCACAGAGCCAGGAGTTAATCCCTGAGCACTACCAGGAGTGAGGAAGGAAGGAAGGAAGGAAGGAAGGAAGGAAGGAAGGAAGGAAGGAGGAAGGAAGGAAGGAAGGAAGGAAGGAAGGGAGGAGGGAGGGAGGGAGGGAGGGAGGGGGGAGGGAGGGAGGGGAGGGAGGGAGGGAGGGGGGAGGGAGGGGAGGGAGGGAGAGAGAGAGGGAGAGAGAAAGAAAGAAAGAAAGAAAGAAAGAAGAAAGAAAGAAAGAAAAGAAAGAAAGAAAGAAAGAAGAAAAGAAAGAAGAAAAAGAAAGAAAGAAAGAAAGAAAGAAAGAAGAAAAGAAAGAAAGAAAGAAGAAAGAAAGAAAAGAGGAAAGAAGAAGAAAGAAAGAAGATAAGAAAAGAAAGAAAGAAAGAAGAAAGAAAGAAAGAAAGAAAAAGAAAGAAAAAGAAAGAAAGAAAAGAAAGAAAGAAAGAAAGAAAGAAAGAAAGAAAGAAGGAAGGAAGAAGAAGAAAAGAAAGAAAGAAAGAGAAAGAAAGAAAGAAAGAAAGAAAGAAAGAAAGAAAGAAGAAAGAAAAAGAAAGAAGAAAGAAAGAAAAAGAGAAAAGAGAAAGAAAGAAAGAAAGAAGAAAGAAAGAAAGAAAGAAAGAAAAAAGAAAGAAAGAAAGAAAGAAAGAAAGAAAGAAAGAAAGAAGAAGAAAGAGAAAGAAAGAAAGAAAGAAAGAAAGAAAGAAAGAAGAAAAAAGAAAGAAAGAAAGAGAAGAAGAAAAAAGAAAAAGAAGAAAGAAAGAAGAAAGAAAGAAAGAGAAGAAAAGAAAGAAAGAAAGAAAAAGAAAGAAGAAAGAAAGAAAGAAAGAAGAAAGAAAGAAAGAAAAGAAAGAAAGAAGAAAAAGAAAAGAAAAGAAAGAAAGAAAGAAAAGAAGAAAGAAAGAAAGAAAAGAAAGAAAGAAAGAAAGAAAAAGAAAGAAAGAAAGAAAAAGAAAGAAAAAAGAAAGAAGAGAATTTAGGCAGCAATGGGAAATGTTGCCAGTAGTCTAAAGATTTACAGAGCAGAGCACAAATTGCAGCTCTTCAGGGGTAATTACCTAGCCACCAATACTAGGCCTCATCCTGAACTTTGCTGTGTCTTTTAAGCAACGGCTAAAAAGCTGTTGGGTCACAGCTGGGACCCAGTTATTCTGCTCAGACCATGGAGGAGCACAGTACTTCCACAGTTCTCCCAAATGTTTCGAACTTTCCGATATTAATTGATGCCTAGTAAATAAATGTCTGGATCTTCTCTTCCTTAGAAAAAAACTATCCTAACTGCCTTGGATTTTAGACCTCAGAACTACTTGAAAACACACATTCTATGGTCAGTGAGTGAATCCCAAGCATTCTTTGGATCCCGACACCTAGATTTTTGTCCATATTTCTGGTCTCCAGGCAAGATTGATTCTCTACCCCCAATTAGCATGCTGTTTATTTTCCTCCTTCAGTGTTGTAAAAAATAAATCCATTCTGATGACTACTTAGACTGTGACTACCACAAAAAGACAAATGCTATGATATGACAAATGATATGGCTGATAAATATGGGAGTAATTAGAAGATGTTAATATAACAGTAACTGTGTTCATGTTGTGTGGGAAAGTTGTGTTTGAGGCATTAGAACTGACTAACAAAAGATATGGTTCAGGAGTCTTCCTGGCAAAGATCTTTATTCAAAAAAAGTTGCTTGTATATAGAACACTTAATTGATACCAAGAAATGGCAACAGTTTGCATTTTGTAAATGATGTGGTCAGCATTACTTTAATTAATTAAAATTTGTAGGGATGAAACCAGACACAGTATAACTTCAGGCTACCATGGTGACTCCAATAAAAGTTAAAAAGTATAATATAGAACAAGATGTACATCATGTATTTTAGTAGAAAAGGAGCATAGTTATAGTAAAATAAGCATATAGTAAAATTGGGTTTACAATAGATATCTTCTTGGGGCCAGAGCAATAGAGCAGCAGTAATGCACTTGCCTTGCACCGTACTGACCCATGTCAGACCTTGGTTTGATCCCAGGCGTCCCATATGGTCCCCCAAGCCAGGAGCGATTTCTGAGCGTGTACACAGGAGTAACCTCTGAGTGTCATCTGGTGTGGCAAATAAATAAATACCTTCTAGCTTTTTCTATTGTTTTGCCTGTGAGCAGGTCAGGTCCAAGATGATGATCAAATAAAAAAATATATACATATGTATCCTCCTATGATGACTGTTAAATCCACAACATTTGTTTTAGTCACAGAAATGAAACCTAAGACCAGTCAAACAAAATATAGAATAAAAATCCCAGATCAATTAAAGACATAGATGCTCCCATAAACTGTCTTACCGCCACTAAGAAACAAGCTGCCATCAGAAAGGGATTTGCAAGGTGCAGAAATTTGTCTTGGGGAATTTTGTCTTAGCATCCCAATTCTATATGTCCAACATTTGTCACTGAGGAAAACAAAATCTGCAAGGTATATTCAGGGTCAAAATTATCAGCAGGCACTCTGACAAAGTGGAGAATGAATGTTGTTTTGGATTTTTACTTCACATTTTATAACTAGCCTGCAAATAACACTCCTACAGAAAGTATTCTGTGGACCTCTCAAATAATAACCTGTGAACAAAAGAATTAACATTGCCTGTTATGGTCTTTTCCAGCATTGGAGAATATTCCCTCAAAAACAACACATCTTTTGTTTTGTTTTGTTTTGTTTTGTTTTGTTTTGTTTTGTTTTGGTCACACCCGGCAGCGCTCAGGCTCTAGGCTCAGAAATCGCTCCTGGCAGGCTCAGGGGACCATATGGGATGCCGGGATTCAAGCCATCGTCCCTCTTCATGCAAGGCAAATGCCTTACCTCAATGGTATCTCTCCGGCCCCAAGCAACACATCTTGTTAAGCCCACCCACCACGCACTTTCCACAGCCATAGCTTGATCTGTGTAACCAAGGTGAAATGAAACTCTGGTTGCCACTCAGGCCTCCTCAACATTGGTGCATGGGTGCTAGGTACTCACCCGTGTTGACCTCCAGATCTGCTCAAACTTAGCACAGAGACTCTTCTGGCAGTTGTCTACCCATCTCTGGTCACCATCCAGATCTGCTCAAATTTGATGACTAAATTCACACAGAAATAGTTTTTAACCCTGGGTTACACATGAGACATGTACAAACTTGATGCAGAGATATACTTAGTCACTTGCAAGCCCTAACTCTTGGCCATTACCCAAGTGTAGCCAAACTTGATGCAAGGGTTCTTGCAAGCACAAACAAATTGAGAGCTTGGTTTCATCCCAAATCCTTTCAAATTTGATGACACAGACTTTGCCAAAAACTCACAGCCTTGCCTTATCATGTCATTGCACTTGTAGCCAAATGCTGCAAACTATTAGATATATATGTACATTGTGTGCTTTAGCAACATTTGACATTAATGACTCCAGCAACTACATAGGCCCATTTGACTTTATAAACAAAGTTATTTCTGAACACAAGCACCTAAGAAGCCTGGATCAACATCCAGATCCACTCAATGTTAGTGCTGCAGAATATATGTCAGACTAAATTTCCACAAGTGTTCTAGGTTTACACATAACTGAAAAAAAGAACCTTTATCAAAAACAGTATAGAGACTTTTCAAAAAATTGAAAATAAACTACCAACAGTTCCATTCCTAGTGATCTATTCCAAGAACACTAAAAACACTGAATTACAAAAGACATAGGCAAATCTATCTATATTCACTGCAGTATAATGTGTATTACTTGTGTTGCCAGAAAACATCACAAGTACACAACACTGACAAATGGATAAAGATGTAATGCATGTATATTCGTGCATAATGAAAAACACTCAGCTATAAAGATATTTAAGTTTTTTAGTTAAAGAACCATGATTTCCAACATTATTTATACATGAGGTCAAGGCATATATTATTTCAAAAACAATCCATAACCAGCGTCAAATCCAATCACCATTGTTCTATCCATATTCCATCATTCCCCACTCCCTAACTCCCCACCATACTCCATACCTGCCACCCTGAGAGGCATATTACAAATTTTGGTGTTTGCAGATTAGATCTCATGTTTTCAGTGTCCCCAAGACTGAACTTTGAGATGTCAAGTAGTGGCATGTGTTACACCTGTATCCCTGAACTTAACTTTACAAGGTCCTCAAAATCCTCAAATTCTTTTATTTTTTCTCCAAGATATTTTATTCTCACTGTGTTCTGGGAAAAATCCCAGATAACACTCAATCATTGTAATAGCTGGCCATATCAATATTCCCTTTTGCTTTTTTAATATAATTTTTATTTTGATCATAGTGGCTTACATATTGTTGACAATAATATTTTAGGTACATATTTACATAGAATCAGGGGGGATTCCCATCACCGATTTGTCCTCCCTACACCTAAGTTTTTGTCCTACCTCCCATATTCTCCTCCCTCAACCCCGGGGCTGCTAGAAAATGTGGTCCCCTCTGTACCTAGCTTACTACTTAGTAGTCTTACACCTGTTTGGTCTTGGTGCCTCCCTTATATCCCCCTCTAACTGGGAGGCAAGACTAAATAGTTCAAGTTATATGGTTTTGTTTGAAGAGAAAAGTTATAAACTAGGGTAAAAGTCTAATGTGCCAAAAATGAACGGAATAATCTAGAGGCTCTCATCATCGGTTTGAGAGACGAAGGAGAAAATGAAGGTGAAACACCCCAGCAGTACAAAAAAAAGTGTCAAATATCCAGTGAGGACTCCAACAATAATGATAAGCACCACAAAAAAACAAAACAAAAACATGGTCTTGAGATAAGAAACATGGCAGAGCACATAAAGAAAAAAAAGAAGAGAAAAAAAATAAGTATAAATGGGGAGAACAACTTCAATAACCACACCAAAACAAAGAAATCGACAAAAAGTAGATAGGTAAATAAAAATAAAAAAATAATAATAAATGAAGATAAAAAATAATATATATAAAAATAAAAAATGTTTTGTGCTTTTTGCTTTTTTTTCCCTCCTGCACTGGCACAGTAAATATTGGGGTCATTCTAAAAGGAATTCACTTGGCCTAAGAGATATGGGGTTTCTCAATCCTTGGACTATATTGTCATGGGATATAGACTTCGTTCAGGTTCATTTACTCTACCGGTGGTGCTTTCCTGGTGTTTGGAAGACTTCTGCTCCGTCCTGGATGATAAAATCAGACCTCTGTCTCTAGAGATCTCAGTATCTGCACAGGTCCAGGAGTGAGATTTATGATGAAGTCTTTCTTTGTGGTTCTAGAAGTTCTGTTCCCTCAGTGTCATTTTAATTCATCTTCTGTGGTTGATGGTCTTGGTCTTTGCACTGATCCTAGGACGGCACCTAGTATAGTGTCTTTCATTGTGTTTCCAGAAGCCCCATTCCGTTGCAATAGTCTCTGCCAGACCTTTGGAACTGGGAATCATGGTTGTTGTGCAGGTCATAGTTCAAACCCTAGAGTAGGGCTTTTTTATTGGTCCCAAGATATATACAGTCTGGTCATGGTTCTAGCAGCCAGTCATCTGTAAATCACGATCTTGGCTTTTGAACCTACCAAAGGATGACAAGTCTTCTGATTTTGTCTTATCGTTAGCTGGTAAGGTAGAATAACCTGCTCTTAGGTCAAGTTGTTTCCATTTCCTTGTTGTCAGGATATCATATTAGAGCTGGCACTTGTTGGTGACCCAGCAGTATTAAGGCTGTCCCGGATGGGATTTGTTTCCTGTAACTGTTGTGAAGAACTTTGTCATTTCTATGTCTGGGATCCAGGGTTCAAGGCTGGACTGATGGTGTCTAATCACCTGAGGTCTAAGTTGTGTCTGCATGACATATTTTCAAGGTAGGAGATATCCCTGTATTGTAAACAAGTATGAGTTCCTATCCCTAGTAGATAAGAGCTCTTTTTTATATGTAAGATTTCCCCCTTTTTTTAGTGTGCCTTTGCAGAGAGAAACGGTGCTACATTATATTGTCGGTGCATTTGGGGGTGGACAGAGAAGAAAACAGAAACAGGTCACACACCCAAAAAACATAAAAATAGGAATAAAAATTTATGAGCTCACATGTGTATGCGTAAAAAAAACATTTTTTAAAAAATGAATTAACAAAGTATTTAAAGGAACAAAGTGATGCAAATGACTACCTTACTTTTGGGTAAAAGCAGGTAAAGAGTTGATGTAATACAGGTCTTATACTTATGTTGGAAGTACAGGTTTTCCCATTGTCTTTTGGGTTTTTCTTGTGGTGTGTGGGTTCCCAGGCACCTTTCCATCACACCCCCTGACCTTCTTGAGATTGGCAAAAGATTTGTGGCAGGGAGGTCTTGGAAGAGTTCTTGCATTGGGGATACTTTTGGATCTAAGTCCGGTTTTTAAGTAACAGTCCATGTTAGGGGGAGTTTGTAGGGAAGGCCATGCAGATTGAGTTCTCAGGGGAGTTGGCTGCCTTTTCTTGCAGGGGATGAGGTGTGGGTTTGACTGGGTGTCCCTTCGCTTGGGTGCTGGGTACTGATTCGTTGGAGTAAGAGGTCAGTCTTGATGCCTAATGAAAATCCTCAAATTCTTAAAAAAAATTATTCCAAACTTTTCTTTAATATACCAGCACGACATCTATACTTTTTACAACTCCCAAAAATATTCTTAATTCTGGACTGTTTCTAGGGGAAAAAATGGAATTCCCTAGATTTGGAGGATAATATTAAAATAGATGCCTAAAATCAGTGTATATGTAGACTTGACTTCCTATACAGTGGTCCCTGCTGACTGTCAAGCCTAATCCATAAACAATTCATCTATACAATGTATATAGCCCCTCTGATATATTTCCCTTCCTCCATACCAGAGCCCCTTCTACTCCCTCATCTCCCAATCCGGATTTGTTATCTTTCCCTTAACCCTCTTTACCCTCAGTTTTTTAATTTGTTAGGCACCAAGACCGACCTCTTACCCCAACAGATTCTGCCCTTCCGCACACCCCTACAAAGCTCATTATTACTCCTTAAGTCTCTCACCCCCAACCATCAGTACCCCACATTTATCCTTTTTACTACACAGTTCTAATCACAGACCAAAGTCATGCATTGGATTTAACAATCCCTAACTGTTTCAAAAGACATAAATGGACACATGTCTTTTGAATATTTTATGTGTATTTTCTTTAACAGCTATAACTCTTTCTAAATATTCTTTTACCGTGACAATTCTACCCACTTTTTATCTTGTCTTCTCTTTGTGAGCTGTTCAATAAGGAATTTTGGTGGAAAGTCCCTCAGTTTAATGCTTATGATTGAACTATGTCATGGGGATTGTTGGACTTGTTCTTATGGCCCCCATATGTGCCGATAATGCCACTTGACATTGTTCCTTATTTGCATAGGCACATTAAAATGAGAAAATACTATACATACAAATAAGTTTTTATCTAATAGAGATTGGAACACACAAATCTCGTAGTGCAATGGGGCCTTACACCCTGAACATTGATATAATGACCTGCCACAGGCCTCAGAAGAATGGACATCCTCCATTCACCCCTGAACCAGGGAAGCTATCTACGAAACATCCAAGGTTTTTTATAACAACACCTGGAAGCAATTCTCTACCAGGGAAGACCCTACCACGACTCTGACATCGATCTGCTCAAAAGAGACTTCCCTTAGCCTAAGAAGACTTGACAACAACAACAACCTGCTTACAGGACAGGGCCCTCTGCATTGCCCTATAATTGTGAGGTGAAATGAGAAGATGCTCTGCACCATGCTGACTGCAATATAGGATATGCAGATTCCAGGATCTTTAATACAGAAACATGAGACCAACAACAGAGACTGTGTGAAAAATAAAATATTTTGGCACTACAGACAATGACCTGGACTGGACAAACTAGTTTGCCTGGAGCCTAGAGTTGGTCTTTTGCCAGGAAACTTCAGGGGTAGGGTCTCCTTGTATTTAGGCCAAGGCTTTTCCTTTCCATGTCCCTCATATTTTGGTGGGCCTATGAAAACAATAATTGCCACTCAAACACCATTTTTACTGTGCTCCTTGGACTCTAATCCTTAAGAAAAACAACCCACTTAAACTTTTGAGGTTAACTTAAGCTAATATGCATGTGCATGGAAATGTAAAAAAAGTACTTTGCCTTCAATGTTTAAGGAGTTACATAAGTTTTATGTCTTTAGATTGCTTTGTGTGCTGCTAAGAAATATTATGTACTACAATTTGGGGGCTTGAGGGACAAAGTAATTGTACATGGGTTTCGTTTTATTTTTCTTAATGTTCTTTGGCTGAAAGTTCAAAGTTATGGTATCAGCAACGGGACTACTGAGAATTCTGTTTATGGGGATTGTCCTTCCACTGTAACTTTACCTTGTCCTCTTTCTTTGCATCTTTGTTCTCATAATTTAAAATTAAAAATTAAAAAAATGTGTATCTTGTTGCTGATATTTTTCATCCTTATTTTCTACTTGAGTCATATATTGTACTCTGTGCTTTACCCTGAGGCTAAAATACTAAATGCATTACTGTCAATCATGGGGCCAGAAAAAAACTCTCCATGACCTCTGTATCTCAATAAGCCAATAAAATCATTAAAAAATGATTTGCACACTGTTGAAGCATAATTTTCAGCATCATGGAAGTCCATCACCAGCAAGCCACTAACATGAGCATCAGAATATAGTCCGAAAAATTATGATTATTACATTAATTTTAGATCCACTGTGCACTAAATAATAACACATCATAGTAACACATTTTCTTACTATGCAGCATTATAACAATGACTTATAATCATATCTTCATTTATTTTTATGCTTAGCTTCCAGGAATAAGTTCTATCCCATTTGCATTATATTTAAATGCAATTGATTATTGGAACCATTTTCAATATAAATGTGACCACAGAATTCTATCAGATGCACTTACTAAACCTAAATGCACAAAAACATGGATATTCTAGATAGTTAGATCCTTGAACAGTTAATTAAGCTATACTCCTATTTAATTTTTCATAAGAAAAATCTAAGCTGTACATCAGCTGGAAAGGAAGATAGGAAAATATTTCCCCCATGGCTAAGAGAAAAGACTTGTGTTTATTTACTGTAATTAGGCAATTTAAATCATTATTTCCATATATATATATGAACATTTCCCAAAATTAAGAAAAATTACATCTAGTACAAAAGAAGGTCAAGATCATCTTTTATTTACAATCTCTGATATTTGTAAATATTTATTCATCTCCACATTAAAATTGCTAAGTTTACTGTATTCTTTTAATATACTATTTTTAAAAAATAATGTGCATTTTAGTTATATATTTTTATTTTATAGCCAAGGCAATTCTAAGAAGGGAAGAAAGCTGTGAGGCACTTATTTGCTAATTTTATCCAGTAAAGCTACAGTAATCAAAATAGTGTGGTACTAGAAAAAGCAAACTCTCAGGCCAGGGAAATAGACTGAAGAGATCAGACGCAAAGGTTCAGATTTATGGACAGTTAATTTATGTCAAAATTGTTAAGTGCATTAAATAGAGAAAGGAGAACCTCTTCAATAAATGCTGTTTGGGAAGCTAATTAGCCCTATGCAGTAGTAAAATTGAACCACTATCACACAATATCCAGAGAAGTAATTTCAAAATAACTTGATAATAAACCTGAATATATAAAATACAGTAAAAAACATGGAACTTTTCATGAGCTAACTTTAGAGAGGTCTTCAATAATTCAACTCCAATGGCAAAGAAAACAACAGAAAATAAAACTACTCCTAACTAATGTTAATTGGTTAGTCAGTTAGTTTTCATAACTAAAATGTTTCTTCACTGAAGAAGAAATGATGGGCAAAATGAAGAGACACCCTACGAAAAGGAGGAATCAGACAAAGCCCTGATATTCAAGATATATAAAACAAACACAAAGAAAGAAAAGTAATCGACCAACACATCCTCAAAAGAACATAGAGATATCCAACAGGTATATAAAAAGTATTCAGGATCACTAATAATCAAGAAAATGCAAATCAAAATGACAATGTGATATCATCTCACACAAGTGAGAATGACCCCATAACAAAGGTCTGGAGACAGGGGTGTGGTTTCAGGGATGTGGTGAAAAAGACCTCATGTTCATTGTTGGGTAATTAAATTGGTTCAGCTTCTATGACAATATTTGATATTTAATATTTGAGTGTCTCAAATATTAAAATAGAGCAATGCTATATAATTTAATCATCCCACTCTAGGGTAGCTAATAAAAATTAATTTGAAAGATATGTGCATTCCTATGTACATGCAGTGCTATTTTTAACACCAAGGGTACAACCATTGCCAAATGAGTGGGTAAAGAAATTATGGGATACAAAATGTGTCAGAGAGGTAAGGACAAATGCCAGGTATTACTCATTGTTTATAAAGAAACAAAATAAAGGACTAGTCATTATCCCAGGAAAATAAACCATTCAACTCAGATAACAGAATTTGAGATTACAGGGGAAGAGGGTTGCAGTAGGTTAGAAAGGACCTGGGTACAGTGATAGAAGTTTTCTGGCACTATTGTACTTGTGGTTGTAATGAAATATTGTATATACCAAAAATGAAATTAGTATAAACCATATATCTCAATAATACTTTCTATCAAACTTTAGAATGGTAAAGTCAAAATTCTTAAATAAAACAAAATCAGTAATGAGTTTTAAAGATAAGTCATGAGTTCTGATTACATGTAAAAACACCAAAGCATGAGCAAAATATTGAGATCTAGTTGCTTACTGATTTTCTGAAACAGTAAAAAAAAAATGTTGTGACAGACAGAGATGCATCCTAATTGAACTGTCCACTTCATTTTGCCCATTCTGCAGTGTAAGCAACAGCGTAAGCCCTGTTTTTTTTTTTTTTAACCATGCAGGATAAAAGTCTATTTGAAGTTGGAGTCTATAGCTGGCTTTTCACAGTAAATTGACCTTGCTCAGCGCAGCCAATGTCATAATGCTCTGCTTTATCTGGGCTGAGAGAGAAAATCGCAAATTGCTTCTGCATGATTAGTTCTGCCACTTCAAACGTGTTTCTTCCGAGTTGGCTTCCACACTTACTGCTAAAGATATGTGCCACTGGGATATGCTGATCCAACTCTGAACTTCTCCAATTTAATAACCCTTTCATTGCCAGTGTGAGAAAAATGTATTTGCCAAAGTGCAAAGGAATCTCTTTCAATTGATGTGCTCTAATCAGTTTCTATATGTTATAAATATAAAAGATAACTTTAAGAAAATCTGTGTCTTTCATATGTCAATATCATATATAATGCAGTACTACATAACACTATAAGAAGAATTTGAATTTGAGGACTGGGTAAATAAGTATATTTATGCAATGTTATAAGCCAAATTTTAATATATGGTCTAAATTTTATATCACATATTTCTTTTTTTGTTTGCTTGTTTGTTGTTTTTCAGGCCACACCCAGTGATGCTCAGGGGTTAATCCTGGCTATGTGCTCAGAAATATCTCCTGGCTTGGGGTACCATATGGAATGACAGGGGATTGAACCGCAGTTCGTCCTAGGCTAGAGCTGGCAAGGCAGACGCCTTACCGCTCTTCACCACTGTTCTGATCCCCCCCAAATATATATCATGTATTTCTATACTTGATATAGTATCACTAAAATTTCAGTAGTATAATCCACTGGAAATTTACTTTCCTCTACAAAATTAGTTTCCTGATTATAAGCCTCAATGTACAAAAACATATAGGCTTAAAATTATGATTTGGGAAGCAATACAAATTTTAAATTGTTTTGATATAAATTGTTTTTCTTATCAAAATGTCAGTATATGACTTACAAAAATATTGACAATATAGTTGCAAAATAGATAACATTTTCACCCACTTGTCAGAAAAAGTAATAAAACTTTGAGGTGCAAAAGCTTATCAGCATAATATAGTCCCATCTGTTTGTCTCTGCTTCCATTTATTTGGAGAGTGCTGTTTTCTCCTTGAAGATGCCTTTAGTCTCTATGTCATGGAGTGTTTTATCTATGTGTTGTTCTATATACCTTATGGTTTCAGGCCTGATATCAAGGTCTTTAATCCATTTGGATTTGACTTTTGTGCATTGTGTTATATGGGGGTCTGAGTTCGCTTTTTTGCAAGTGGCTAACCAGTTGTGCCAACACTGGAAATAGTGCCTAGGATACAAAATAGTGCCTAGGTTATAAAAGCCACCCACAGAATGGGAGAAACTATTCACCCAATACCCATTGAATAAGGGGCTAATATCGAAAACATACAAGGTACTGACAGAACTTAACAAGGAAAAAAAATCTAACCCTATCAAAAAATGGGAAGAAGGGGGCCGGGCGGTGGCGCTAAAGGTAAGGTGCCTGCCTTGCCTGCGCTAGCCTTGGACGGACCGCGGTTCGATCCCCCGGTGTCCCATATGGTCCCCCGAGCCAGGAGCAACTTCTGAGCACATAGCCAGGAGTAACCCCTGAGTATTACTGGGTGTGGCCCCAAAAAAAAGAAAAAAAATGGGAAGAAGAAATAAACTGACACTTCCTCAAAGAAAAACTACAAATGGCCAAAAGACACACAAAAAAATGCTCCACATCACTAACCATCAGGAAGATGCAAATCAAAACAACGATGAGGTACCATCTCATGCCACAGAGACTGGCACACATTACAAAGAACAAGAACAATCAATGATGGCGGGCAGGGATGTGGAGAGAAAGGAAATCTTAATCACTGCTGGTGGGAATGCTGTCTAGTCCAGCCTTTATGGAAAATAATATAGAGATCCTTCAAAAACCTGGATTGAACTCCCATACGATCCAGCTATACCACTCATGGGGATATACCCTAGGAACAGAAAAATACAATTCAAAAATCCCTTATTCACATCTATATTCATTGCAGCACTATTTATATAATATCCAGACTCTGGAAACAATCAAGATGCCCTTCAACAGATGAATGGCTAAAGAAACTGTGGTGTATATACACATAGAATATTATGAAGCCATCAGGAGAAATAAAGTCATGAAATTCTCCTATACATGGATGTACATGGAATTTATTATGCTGAGTAAAATAAGTCAGAGGGAGAGAGATAGACACAGAATAGTCTCACTCATCTATGGGTTTTAAGAAAAATTAAAAACATTATTGTAATAATGTCCAGAGACAATAGAGATGAGGGCCAGAAGGACTGGCTCACAGTATGAAGCTCACCACAAAAAGTAGTGGTGCAGTTAGTAAATAACTACACTAACAATTATCATGACAATCTTAATGAGTGAAAGAAATAGAAGGCCTGTCTCAAATACAGGCAAGGGTTGGGAAGGAGGAAGGGGGCATTGGTTGTGGGAATGCTGCACTGTTGAAGGGGGGGTGTTCTGTTTGTGATTGAAAACCAACTATAATCATGCTTGTAATCATGGTGCTTAAAAAAAGATTTTATATATAAAAATAAATATAAAAAAGAAAATGTAATAAAACTAATGATTTACACATACCATTGTAGTATTGGGTTATGGCTCTATAAAGAAATAATTATGTCAAAGAAAAATGATCCCAAAGCATATTTTTCCCCTCTCTAACTTCTTATTGATTGATTAATTTTAGGCCACTCCTGGTAGTGCTCAAGGCTTACTCCTGGCTCTGCTCAGTGGTCATTGCTGGCAATGGATATCATATGTGGTGCCAAGTATTGAACCACGGTCAGGGCTGGTAGAACCAGGATCGTGGCATGCAAGGCAACTGTCTTAACCCCTGTAACTGTCTTGCCAAACCCCTCTCTTCACCTTCTCATTATACTCAATATAGACTTCCAAAACTAGCAGTATATTAATGTTGCAATGTATCCAAATATAAGCTTGGTAAGTTTAGTAATAAAAGACTTGCATTAGCTATTTTAAATCCCAGAAGACATAAAATTGAATTAACTGACAACATTTTAAAATGATATGAAAAAATTAATCTTAATGAGGTTTGTGAGTCATAAAGACATTCAAGATATATGTAGACAGAATTGGAGAGTGCCACACTGAGCCAAGTGAGTCAAAGGGAGGAGGACAAATGCCTAAATGCACTCCCATATGTGGAGTACAAAGAAGCAAAGTAACTTGCCAACAATAATAGACCCTGAGGGTAGACCTAGAGAACAGAGTTTTCTAGGGTAGGTTGAGTTCAGGGGTGAGAAGGAACTTATAGACACACTGGTGGAGAGACACTGATTTTCTGGTTTGGGGAGTAGCTTAGCCATACTGAAGCAAGCAGTAAACAGTATTATAAATCACAGTGCCTGCCTTACTTTAAAATAAAAATGTAAATGCCAAAAGAAGAAAATATAGCAAATACTTGGCATTTTGGTAATGATTCCATAAGCATGAGCGTATCAAAGTTTCATTTTACTTTATTATTCATGCTGTTTTTAAGTTAAGTTTTCAAGAAGAAACTACTTTTCTTTTTATTGCTCTGGAGAGAACATACAGGGTGATGCTCAGGGCTTTCTTCAGGCTTTGAACTCAAGTTTACTCCTGGAGTTCTGAGGCTATTCATATGGGATTGTCTGAGATTGAACCTGTGCAAAGATTGAGCCATGTGCAAAGCAAACATCTTACCCCTTGTATTATGACTCCAACCCCATATTTTCCTCTAAAAATGAGAAAAAGTAGCTATCAGTGAAAACCTTTTACTGGGGCCAGAGAGATAGCATAGAGGTAGGGTGTTTGCCTTGCATGGAGAAGGACAGTTGTTCAAATCCAGGCATCCCATATAGTTCCCCGATGCCAGGAGCAATTTCTGAGTGTACAGCCAGGAGTAACCCCTTAGCGCTGCTGGGTGTGACCCAAAAACCACAAGAAAAAAAAAAAAACTTTTATTTCATTACCTTCTTTTTTTTTTGTCAAATGTTCACATTATAAGTTATCTTGGGGTCATAACTTTATATAAAATTTAAAGCTCTTAGTAATTATGTCTTTCAGTGTGTTCTTTATAAAATAAGAACTTTTACTAAAATCTATATTGTAATATGTGGTATAGATATATATAGAGAGAGATATATCAAACTAGTAAAATAAGGCATATATTTGAAATTGGCTGCCAAAACATACAAGCTGACAACTAAATCTCTTTTCTGTTTCATCTTCTTCCTTTAATTAAGGGATGAGGGGACATTCCCAGCCAAGGATGCCTGGCAAATAGATGCTGCTGAAGAAACAGTCTATGATTCTTACATAAAAATACAACCTGAGCATCTCCTTAGACCTTTGACTTCAGTTTTGCTTGGTTTCTGAAGAAAAAAATTTAACAGGTATTTGAAAAACAAGATTTGCAGACAAGAGGATAAAAGAATGTGAAACTCATGGTCTACCTTGACATTAACTAGAGAAGAATACCCAAATTGAAATTTCCACATCAAGGTGAAGAGAGACTAAAAATGTGCAACCTGAAAATACTTTCCAGAAAATTTTGTCAAATTTTATTAATTTTTTTTTTTACAAATGAAGGTAACAACTAAGAAACAACCACTTTTTCCCTAAAAACTGAGTTTTTCTACAAACTTCTAGGCACTTTTTTCTGGGGCATAAATGTACATAAGTAATTTATATACCTATGATAATTAAAATATCAATATGAAAAATCTAAAAGCATTATTAGACAAGAGAGTTCTTCATTTTCTGTTATCATTCTGTTATCTTTATATGAAAACTGCTCATAGATATTTTTGGCTTAAAAATTATGCACTCCAAGTATGTTTCACATGTGGGAATCTATTAAGTATAAACTGAAATTATAAGTTATAAAGTATTAGTTTAAATGAATGTGCTTTTTAATTAAATTTTTTAATTCAGAAAAACACAACCAATGCTTGTTGCTTAATGAATGAAATGTTTAAATGTTTCCCCAAATTAGAGAAGACATATAAATACAACATGCTTTCAATATAGAACACAGTAATGAAATCATTTGATTGTTAAGGGGGCCTTTATGTAAAAAAAAGGTAGATAATATTTTGATCAATTAATTTGTAGTCACAAGAACAATTTAAAATTAAATGTAGTGTAATTACTTGTCTATATATTTTAATTGTTTTATTTTATTATACTTGATAAATTCCCTTTGATTTACAACTGAGCAAAGTCTATCTTTTTAATCTCCCAAATAAACTGTTAGCCAAGTGCTAAACTAATCAAGAAAGTAATTATGTTTGCTATGTGCATAGCTTACCTCCAAACTGCAAATCCTATGTTTCCATTCACTGTCCTTGTTCATTTTCCTAAAAACCACAAAGTAAGGTATGTAAAGGTCAGGTTGTGGATTAGATCTCTACATGCTTGAACATCACCAAGTTTAGCAAGAGAAAAATCACCATCCAATCTTGGCCACCAAAGTAGTGTTATGCCCTTGAGAAAACTATTTGCAGCCTGGTGCTATGAATAGATGTACCTGGCCAATTGGAATATGTTTAACTCAAAGACACCCTCCAGGCTAGCTAGTCATTAAATTTAGTTCATGCTCAATTATTTCTTTACATTTTCCTCTTCTATTGTACCTATGTTATATTTTCTTGTGAAAAGAATAAAACTTTCTTCCCTAACCTATCACCAACAAGTAAAATTTGTTCTTTTGAATGTGGAAGGTGTCGAGGGAGGGAAAACAAATACAATTTAAAACATATTAACTTTGTTACTCAGGCAACTTAAATGTCTCATTCTGATATTTGTCAGATTCCTGAAACTATACTTTTGCATGTTCACTGCATCCAACACTGCTATTACTCAGTCTTGCTTCTTTCATTCTACTATAATTTCTTTCTACAAGCTTACTAAGTCAAAATGGATAATCAATTAACTTTTATCCCACTCTTCTTTAGGTTGGGCTTTAATTTTATACAATGTGAGAAATTACCTTTATAAAATGTTTTTCTTCACTTATTTTTACTGCTGAAGAGGAAACATTATTACTTTCCAGATCAGCCAAAACAATACTGTCTTATTTACCTAGACTTTTTGTCAGAAGAATATTTCACTTTAACAATTCTCTCTAGATTCTCCTTAAGGATATAAACAAGTCACTCAAGGACTTTTTTTTAATATTCTAGATGATAGATAGATGGATGGATAGATGATAGATAAATAAATAGATAAATAGATAGATAGATAGATAGATAGATAGATAGATAGATGACAGACAAATTAGATAGATAAAATATGTATTATGTAGATATATTCCTCCTAAATATATCTAAATCTATAGCAGAATTTAAAAAATGCTAGAAAACATTGCTAAAACTTTTGTACTGTCTCCCACTTCCCTTCATACAATTTCTTTGGTTTAGAGATGAACACATTCAGTAGTGCACAAGACTTATTCCTGGTTCTGTGCTCAAGGATCACACCTGGAATGGCATGGGGAACCATATCTGGTGCTGCGGATCAAACATCATAGACTGTGCCTAAGACAAGTGGCATACACTCTCTCCTCTCTCTTCTCCCTCTCTCCCTCTCCCTCTCCCCCTTTCTCCCTCCCTTCCCCCCCCCCCCCTCTCTCTCGCCCCCTCCCTCTCCCCCTCTCCCACCCTCTCTCTCCCTCTCCCTCTCCCTCTCCCCCTCTCCCTCCCTCTCTCTCTCCCTCTCACTCTCCCTCTCTCTTCCTCTCCCTCTCCCTCTCTCTCCCTCCCTTTCCCTCCCCCTCCCTCTCTCTCCCTCCCTCTCTCTCCTCTCTCTCCCCATCCTTTTCACCCTCCCACTCTCTCCCTCTCTCTCCCCCTCCCTCTCTCTCCCCATCCTTTTCACCCTCCCACTCTCTCCCTCTCTCTCCCACTCCCTCTCTCTCCCCATCCTTTTCACCCTCCCACTCTCTCCCTCCCTCTCTCCCTCCCTATTTCCCTCCCTCTATTTCCCTCCCTATCTCCCTCCCTCTCTCTCCCTCACTCCCTCTCTCTCCTCCCTCTCCCTCATTCCTCTCCCTCCTCCCTATCTCTCCCCCCTCTCTCCCCTCCCTCTCTCCTCTCTCTCTCTCCCTCTCCCTCCTCCCTCCCTCTCTCTCCCTCCCTCTCTCTCCCTCCCTCCCTCTTCCTCCCTCCCTCTACCTCCCTCTTTCTCTCTCCTCCCTCTCCTCCCTCTCCCTCCCTCTTTCCCTCCCTTCCTCTCCCTCCCTCTCTTTCCTCCCTCTCCCTCCCTCTCTCTCTCCCTCCTTCTCCCTCCTCCCTCTCCCTCATCCTCTCTCTCCTCCCTTTCTTCCCTCCCCTCTCCCCCCTCTCTTCTCTCTCTCTCTCACCAGCTGCTCCAAGTATGTTCTGCAGCAACATTCCCATCTCTTTCTTTATTGAATGCTCTCTTAATAAGTTTTTTTAAATCAACAGCATTATTTCCAGTAACAAACAAAATGCATCTTCAATTTATTTTAAACTATTTATTAATATATGAAACTGGTTAATTTTGAGGCCATACCCAAGCTTTGGGACTACTTCAGATTTAGTGTATAGGAGAGGGGGTGAGGGTTGCTCCTGATGATGCTCAAGGGAAATGTAGTGCCGGAGATTAAATCTGCAAAGCATGCACTTTGAAATGCTTTAAATTCAAAGTTATACAAACAAGTCAATTGTCACTTTCTTCTTTAACTATAAATTGAAGACATCAACTTTCTTCCCACTCCAGGACTTGGACATCATCTACCATTTCCAATATGTTGTTAGTAATTTTTAACTTATTTAGTCACCTTTATATATTCATTCATAAAGATCAGTAAAACTGTGAACATCCAAGCAGAAAATGGAAAGGATAAAAAAAAATCTTGAACTAAAATCTAACTTAATTAGATGCCAAATATATAACAATATGAATGCATTCCAGATTAAAAAGAAGTCACTAGGTTGAAAACTAAATTGATACTAAGAATGACAGCACAGGAAGAAAAATCCTTTTTTATTTGAGAAAGTAAGGTTTTTTTTATTGATGACATTAAAAGATACAACAACTGATTATGAGCTTGTAAATAAAGTAGATATTTTGAATGTTAATTGCATTACTAGTTTTTAGTAATGCAAAATACAAATTGATAATATTTGTAAAGGTAAGATGTAGCATTAGAAAAAAGGCAAAAAGTTACCTAAAATATTACTGTGAAAGAAATGTAATCCACTTTGGTCAAAATAAAAATTATATTTAAAAAAAGAAAAAGGCAAAAAGTTAACGAGTGAGTCTGTGGAATGCTAAGACATAAGCAGTAGAATGAGAGAATTGAAATAGTGGAGGTATGATAAAGTAATATTAAAAGTTTTCCCAAGCTAAGTAGTTATTATTTTTATTATTTCTGTACTCTTGCATCACTTACAATAATATATCACTTACAAGTTGCTGTAATAAAAATGTTTGATGTTTTTATGAAACTAATTGATTACTCATTATATTTCAAAGAATTGAATAAAGAAAAATTATTTTAAGATAGTAATGTATGATTAAGCTTTATTTGTTAGTACCCGCATTATAAAAGCATCAACTAGTTAACTGATTTTCAGGCACTGATTGTTTTACTAACATTTATTAAGAAACTATTAGGTGTTGTGCACCAGGTAAATCCCTTGGAAATACAATGGTAGAAAGATAGGCATGTTATTTTATATAATCATTACAAAAACCATAAATGAGGATGATTTTACAATTCATTATAACTGGTTAATGTATTCTGAACTTCAAGAAGTTCATCCCTACAACAATAACAGAAATTACCCTGCCCTTGATGACAGTACTTTCTTATTTAACAGTGATTCAAACTTTGGAATTCCTAAACTTTTAAAATCAATTCTATTGAGGTATAATTTACTTACAATAAAAGTCAACTGTTTGAAGTGTTAGATGAGTTTTGACAAATGTGCATGCCCATGTAACCACCACTGTGATCACTTTCAGTTTATCTTAAAAGAATTCATATCTAGACTGCTTAATTGAAGGGTGCACAGTAATGACGATGGAGCAGATGGCACTTAGACATCAGCACTCCCTCCTAACGTGCTAAGTAGAGTCATTATGCAAAGTGAATAACTCTAAGGGTGAGGATATCCTCAACAACCTCACTCCTACTTGTAGTTGGAAATTAGGCATAAGAAGGCCAATTGCCAGATAATGCTGTTGCTCTAAGGCTTGTGTACAAACTGAAAGGTTGAAGTGCACCCTTTCAGCACCAGGATTCATTTCCAGGGATTCCACTCCCCTCTCCATGGCTTCTACCAGCCACAGCAAAATTGCTACAGCCTCTTTGCATTCTTCCTCACTCTCACCCTGTGGACAAGCATATTGTCCTGTCTAGAGTGTCCTCTTCACCAACACATTCCGAGCTGCTTTGGCTCAGGAGAATCTAAACTTGGGCCTGATGACAGATAACTAAAATCTTTTGTAAGAATTCCAAGAGGCGGGGAGGGGGCATGGGGAAGCCAAGAACCTAGAACTACATTTCAACTCACAGTGTGTTGTCAGCTTCCTTGGCTGACAAAAAAATTAATTCTCTCAAATGTTAGCAGTTTTAATATTAGTAATGTTGTGGGATTATATCAAAGAATAACAGATTCACATTTAAATGTGTAGCTTAGCACTACACATTAGTGCTCAGTGCTTACTCCCAGTCCTGTGCTTTGTGAATACTCTTGGTGGTGTTTGACCCACTATACAATATTGCAAACTCTCATTTCAAATCTTAAAACTTCTGCCAAACTGGTACCATTTTTGCATGAAACCAGTTTGTCATCAGCAAGGCACAAGTTTATATTCTTAGAGACTAAGAATATTGCCTAGATATTTTTTTTAGGTTTGGGGCTTCATCAAAGTTAAAAAAAAAAAAAAAAAAAAAAGAGTACTTACCAAGATAAAAGTAAGTTCTATACAAGTTATCTTTTTCTTTTTTTCTTTTTTTTTTGGGGGGGGGCCACACCTGTTTGATGCTCAGGGGTTACTCCTGGCTATGCACTCAGAAGTCGCTCCTGGCTTGGGGGGACCATATGGGAGGCCGGGGAATTGAACCACAGTCTGTCCTACAATAGCGCTTGCAAGGCAGACACCTTACCTCTAGCGCCACCTTCCCGGCCCTTGTACAAGTTATCTTGATTTTATATACTAGCAAGGATTCTTTTTCTCCTCTTAGTTCTATCATTTGTATTTGAGATATCCAGTTCGTATTTATATTGTTATCACTTATAAGATATTAAATATAATTTATTAAAAGAGCCATGCTTTAGCCACACTGTCTCATAGCTTCAAGAAAACCAAAATAGCCTCTAGAATCCAGTGTTTATGAGTTATGATTGGAGAAAAAGTCAACTAGTAGTGCCTTAGATATGTACATAAGTAGTCTCAGGGATGTGTATGTGTTATATCTCTATACATTTACTCAGCCTGGCTTTCATAGCATTGTTTCTATTTTCAAATTTATGCTACTTCTGGATATACTTGGTTTATATAAGTTTAAATGAGGCAATCCCAACGTTTCATATGTTTTTGTCCTGTTCACCAGGAGGTATCCCTGAGTCCAGTTCCAGAGGTAAGCCATCAGTATAGTTGGGTGTGGCCCAAAAAACAATAAACAAAGAAGTTGAAATGAAAAGTTATGAGCTACGTTGTTTGTTGAAATACTTTAATGCCCAAATTGAAGGTGTGTGTCTTCAGACACAAATGATAGACATTTACCATCTACCTAAATTATTCACTACTTATAATTTTAAGATACAAAAGTCTTTAATTTTATAGAGCAAATCTGTTTTAAGTTTACTATGTAAAGACTATGATTTTTGTATTAAAATATATTTGTCTAAAACGTTTTCCTAATCATTTTATTGAAAACTAATATATTTTAATTTGAGAAACCATGCCTCTATTAATTTTTTATCTGTTCCACAGTAAATTAAAATAAGTTACTATTTGACTGAAATTATTGACAGTATGGAATCAGTAGTTGCATTTTTGTGTTAGTTCCTCTTTAGACTAGTTAGGTTAGTTAGGCTCTTTAGGGGCTTGAGAGATAGAAGAGCAGTAGGGTGTTTGCCTTGCATGCAATCAACCCAGGACAGATGGTGGTTCAAATCCGGCAATCCCATGTGGTCCCCTGAGCCTGCCAGGGGGCTATTTATTAGGCATAGGACCAGGATTAACACCTTGATTGTTGCTAGGTGTGTGACCCAAACAACAACACAACAACAACAGGCTCTTTAATTAAGATAATGAACTTTTTTTAAGTAACATACTCTATTTTCAACCATTCTCAACATTATAGTTTTACATAGCTATGTTTTGAGGGATTTCAAACTAACTTTAAAAAAAAAGTGTAACTGATTTATCAGTGATTGCAAAACTAAAGTGCAGTGAGATACGAAATTTGCACCAGTGAAAATGCCTTATATCAAAGAGGTCCGAAGCATAAGTGCTTGATAGATGTAGTTAAGAAAAACATGGGAATGTTGCACTGGTGAAGGGGGGTGTTTCTTTACATGACTAAAACCCAAGTACAATCATATTTGTAATCAAGGTGGATAAATATAAAATATTAATAAAAAATGAAAATTTAAAAAAGAAAAATAATGTTTATTCACTGTTATGTGAATTAGTATAAACTGGTTTTCCTGTATGGAAAATAGTATGAAGGCTTCTCAAAAATAGGCCTATCAAATGGATCAAACAATTCTAATTTTTAGAATTCTAATTCTCCAATAAACCAAAACTGCCATACAACAAGAAATATTCCACTGTTTTCATTGAAGTACTATTTTATAATAGCTAAAAGATGTAAATAGGACAGAGAGCTAGTATATCCAGTAAGGTTCTTTCCCTCAGAACCAAATATCACCACTAAGCACTGCAAACAAATGATCCTGAGTCAGGCTTAAGTCTTGACCACAGTCCTAAGGAAAGGATGTACTCTTTAGTAACATTCAGAGTTAAAGAAATAGTAAAGTGGATACCTGCCTTTCACAAGCCAACTCAGTTTCTATTCTGCAATTTAACATATGTTTTCTATATATCACCAGTAGTGATGTTTTAACACAAATCCAGGAGTGAGGCCCTGAGGTACAGCCAAGTAGCCAAAAATCAAAATACAAAACTTTTAAAATATCTGTAAACAACAGAAGAGTTTAATGACATACAAGTGGATAAAGAAGTTGTAGAACATATGAACAACGAAAACTACTCACTGATCAGAAAAGATGAGGTTTTCCTTTTTCTACAACTTGTAGAGAACTAGTGGGTATCATGTTAAGTTTGAAGAAGATGAGAAAGAAGAAGAAGAAGAAGAAGAAGAAGAGAGAAGAAGAAGAAGAAGAAGAAGAAGAAGAAGAAGAATGAGAGGAGGAGGAGGAAGAGGGGAGGAGGAGGAGGAGGAGGAGGAAGTGAGGAGGAGGAAGAAGAAGGAAAAGAATAAGAAGAAGGAGAAGGAGGAGGAGGATGAGGAGAAGAAGAAGAAGAAGAAGAAGAAGAAGAAGAAGAAGAAAGAAGAAGAAGAAAGAAGAAGAAGAAGAAGGAGAAGAGAGAAGAAGAAGAAGAAGAAGAAGAAGAAGAAGGAAGAAGAAGAAGAAGGAGAAAGAAGAAGAAGAAGAAGAAGGAGAAGAAGGAGGAGGAGGAGGAGGAGGAGAAGGAGGAGGAGGAGGAGGAGGAGAAGGAGAGGAGAAGGAGGAGGAGAAGAAGAAGAAGAAGAAGAAGAAGAGAAGAAGAAGAAGTAAAGAAGAAGAGGAGGAAGGAGGAGGAGGAGGAGGAGGAGGGAGGATGAGGAGAAGAAGAGGGAGAGAAGAGAAGGAGGGAGGGAGGAGAAGGAGAGAGGAGGAAGGAGGAGGAGGAGGAAGAAGAAGAGGGAGGAGAAAAGAGGAGAGGAGAAAGAAGAAGGAAGTAGAAGAAATCAGAAAAGAAGAAGAAAGAAAGAAAGAAAGAAAGAAAGAAAGAAAGAAAGAAGAAAGAAAGAAAGAAAGAAAGAAAGAAAGAAAGAAAGAAAGAAAGAAAGAAAAAAAGAAAGAAAGAAAGAAAGAAAAGAAAGAAAGAAAAGAAAGAAAGAAAAAGAAAGAAAAAAATAAAAAAGGAAGAAAGAAATAAAGAAAGAAAGAGAAAGAAAGAGAAAAAGAAGAAAGAAAGAAAGAAAGAAAGAAAGAAAGAAAGAAAGAAAAAGAAAGAGAAAGAAAGAAAGGAGCAGATAATCTCACTAACATAGCATATAAATACATAAAACAAGGAAATAGACAACATCCAATAAAAAAATGTAACCTCAGACTGTGGTCACAGATTATAGATAGCAAATGCGGAGAAGGAGAGTCATAAGAAAGGACTCAATGTACTTTGGTGGATGAAAATTGGCACTCTGTTAATGAAACTACTTTGGTAAAACCAAACTTTTAAAACAATGTTTACACTCTTCTAAACTACTGTTTCTTTGAGAAAAAAAAACAAGAATTTATTTTATATTTATTTAGTCTTAATAAAGAATAAGATTCACATTAACTATAGCAATTATCATAGCATATATCAGTGTATAGTAATTATTTATATTAATAGAGAAAAATTCTAAATGTCAATTGCATGACTGAATTTGTGAATTAATCAACATTTCAATGCCAAAAAGCTAAATGGGGAATATTTTTTAAATTTAAGCAACATATAGCCTATAATACTGTTAATGGTAGAGTTTCATGTTAAAAACATTTCAACATTAAATCTTACACCAGAAATGCGCATTTCTGGCCCAGCCACACAATCCTAAGAAACGAAGACAGAAAAATATACCAGCAACGGAATCAGCTTTGTGACTCGGTAAGATCCTTTTTCAACACCCGGACAGTGTGCCCCAAGGGGAAGAGAAGAAACATGATCAGAGGGTGGGGGGTATCTTCGAGCCAACCTATCTGGGCTCCATGCAGCCACACATTTCTGAGAAATAGAGGCAAACAGACAGACCATTAGCTGGGTCCTCATTGACTCTGAAGAGCCATTTTTGCCAAGGTTAGTGCACCCTGAGAAGAGCTTAGCTGTTCCACTTCATTCAGCAATTACATATTTCTTCTAGTCCATGGGCCATACCACACACATAAAAAATACTACCACACTGCAAAGGTCACAGTAAGAAAAGAATACAGAACTCTATCATTCTTAGTGAAAGAAGATGGTTTTCTGAAGACCCAAATAGTATCAGCCCCTGTATAGCCTCTATGATAAGACTTTAGAGTGAACAATTTGAGGATATTCAAGGAACTCAAAGAAACAATGGAATGGACAGTCAATAAGACTCAAGAAAATATGAGAGTGTAAATGAGACAACTTCAAACAGAAATGATAGAACTGAAAAGCATGGTAGGTGAAGTGAAAACACACTGGAAGAGTAGCAGCTGCTAATGACAAAATTAGTGAGCTTGAATATGAGAGGTATAACACTTCCATGCAAGAGCAGAAGATGAAAAAATGACTTCAAATAAATAACAAGAAGATGGAAAAAGTCCTCAAAAGTAAATAAACAGATGACAGTAGACCTTTGGGATAAAGTCAACAGAAGCAACATAAAAATCATCGGGGTCCCAGAAAGCCAGGAAGAAAACCCCTACAAAGAAGCAGCCTTCAAAAACACCATTACAGACAAAGACAACCAGACTAAAATTCAATGAGAATATACTGGCTTGAAGAAAAAAATAGAAGCAGGGGGGTTAATATTATTAATATATGCTAGTGTTAATACAATATATTTAATATAATAATAATATATAATAATATAATAATTAAACTAATATTTATATATGGCTATTTATTCCCCCCAAGAAACTGAATACACATTCTTCTACTATGCTTCTGGGACATTCTCCAAAATACACCACTAGTAGACCACAAAACATACCTCCATAAACTCAAGAAAATAGAAATTTTTTCAATTATATTCTCAGGCCATAATGCATTAAAAATAGAAGTAAATCACAAACAAAAATGGAGAAACAACTTTTACACCTGGAAATTAAACTGCTCACTATTGAACAGGTTGGAGAGGAAACCAAAAAAAGAAGTCAAAAGATTCCTGGAAACAAATGAAAATGAAGCTATAAATTATCAGAATTTGTGGGCCATAGAAAAAACAGTATTAAGAGAAAAATTTATAGCTTTTCAAGCATTCATTGTGAAAGAAGAAATAACTTAACTAACTAAAAGACACAGTTTAAGAAATTGGAAAAAGACTCAAAAAATTAAGAGAGAGAGAGAGAGAGAGAGAGAGAGAGAGAGAGAGAGAGATAGAGAGCTAGGAGCCATGTTCAGTTCTAGTTTAAGTGACTTCACTCCTGTACTACTTATCAATCCTCAATAAACGAATTCAACTTCAACATGTGTCCTTTCTTCCCTATAGACAATTTTGAAAAGTCAATGGATAAGTTTAGTAAACATCTTTACATTCATATTGATGAATTAGTTTTAATTTGCTTCAAAATACACCACCAGAAAGGATATTAAAATAATAATAATAATAATAAAGACTAGGGAGGCATTTCAGTACTTCAGTCAGGTGTTATACTCAAGTTTGAATCCAGACATCACATTTTCCATATCCTACCTCTGGCATAACCACATACGGTCAGGGAAGTGAATGTGGCCATGATAGTTCCAGGGACCACTGTACCTGAGTAACTTTGCATTCTTGGAACCTATTATTTAACCATCAGGACAGGTATTATAGGAGTAATAATAAATCCTTCTGAGCACTCTTTGGGAGTTCCATCCTAAATTAGTAATTATATACTGAAAACCAAATAAAGTTGCCAATTTGTTGTCATATATTTGAATATCAGATCAGAAACTCAGTGCATAAAATTTCTACTCTTGACACATTTTCTGCATAAATTCATTATTAAGAAATGGTTTTGAGGCCGGAGAGATAGCACAGTGGTAGGGCATTTGCCTTGCACAAGGCTAACCTAGGATGGATGGTGGTAAGAATCCCAGTAGCCCATATGGTTCCCTGAGCCTGCCAGGGTCGATTTCTGAGTGCAAAGCCAGCAGTAACCCTCTGAGCGCTGCTGTGTGTGACCCAAAACAAAACAAAACAAAAAAGAAATGGTTTCTAGGGGCCGAAACTATAGCAGAGCAGTAAGGCATTTGATTTGCATGTGGCCAACACAGGACAGACCTCAGTTTGAATCCTGGCGTCCCATATGGTAACCTGAGCCTACCAGGAGTGACTTCTGAATGCAGAGCCAGGAGTAACTCCAAAGTGACACTGGGTTTGACCCAAAAACAAAAACAATGCTTTCTTTTTTATACAGATAGGTAATTACATTTATTTATTTTTAATATACTTTATTTAAACACGGAAGGAAGGAAGGAAGGAAGGAAGGAAGGAAGGAAGAAAGGAAGGACGGAATGAAGGACGGAAGAAAGGAAGTAAGAAAGGAAGGAAGGAAGGACGGAAGCAAGTAAGGAAGGAAGGGAGGGAGGGAGGGAGGGAGGGAAGGAAGGAGGGAGGGAGAGAGGGAGGGAGGGAGAGAGGGAGGGAGGGAGGAACAGAAAGGAGGGAGGAGGGAGAGGAGGGATGGGAGGGAGGGAAGGAGGGGAAGGAGTGAAGGAAGGAGGATAGAAGGAAGGAGGAAAGAAGGGAGGGAGGAAGAGAGGATTAGGGCTAGGGTTAGGGCTAGGGTTACTAAAAACAAACAAAAACAATGGTTTCTTTAAATATATATAGGTAACTACATTTAATTATTTTTAATATATCTTTATTTAAACACTTCGATTACAAACATGATTGTAGTTGGGTTTCATTCATATAAAGAACACCCTCCTTCACCAGTGCAACATTCCTATCACCAATGCCTCTAAACTCCCACCTCCCTACCTCCCCAACCTATATTTGAGACAGGCTTTCTACTTTCCTCATTCATTCACTTTGTTATATTAGTTGTCAGTGTAGTTATTTCTCTAACTGCACGCACCACTTTTTGTCTCTTTGTGGTGAGTTTCATATCATGAGCTGGTACTGCCAGCCCTCATCTTTATATTCTCTATTGTCTCGGAGAATTATTACAAAAATGTCTTTTATTTTTCTTAAAACCCATAGATGTGTGATACTAATCTGTGTGTCTATCTCTCTCCCTCTGACTTATTTCACTCAGCATAATAGATTCCATTTACATCCATGTATAGGAAAATTTCATGACTTCATCTCTCGAGACGGCTGCACAATATTCCATTGTGTATATGTACCACAGTTTCTTTAGCCATTCATCTGTTGAAGGGCATCTTGGTTGTTTCCAGATTCTGGCTATTGTAAATAGTGATGCAATGAATATAGGTGTAAGGAAGTGATTTTTGAATTGTATTTTCGTGTTAATAGGGTATATCCCTAGGAGTGGTATAGCTGGATCATATGGGAGCTCAATTTCCAGTTTTTTGAGAAATCTCCATATTGAAAACAATGACTTCTAAGTTTCTGAATAAAAATGCAAAGACAAACCAAAAAAAAAATAAAATCATGGAAAGGGGTCAGGAAGGTGGCGCTAGAGGTAAGGTGTCTGTCTTGCAAGCGCTAGCATAGGACGGACTGTGGTTCAATCCCCTGGCGTCCCATGTGGTCCCCCCAAGCCAGGAGCGATTTCTGAGCGCATAGCCAGGAATAACCCCTGAGCATCAAACGGGATTGGCCCAAAAACAAACAAACAAACAAAAAGCAAAGACAGTCATGTATTATTATTCTCAGGCTTAGATGCAAATAAATCTCCCCAATCCAATAGAACTTTCTTCCTATACTATAAAGAATTGCCTAATCTTTTTAAATTAAGAAAAATGTCATTTGGCATTTGGTAAAACTGTTTTACAGTTTTGTTCTTCTCTTTCTCCTTATCTTTCTTCTTTTGTGTCTCCTTCATTGTACCCAACCTGATACGCTTTATGTAATAAGTTCTCCTTTTCAACAAATATTTTTGAGTGTCGTCTCCCACCAACTGTTTAGGCACCTGAGAAAAATAGGAATAAATAAAACAAAGTCTATTTTCTCAAAATTTATATTCCAGCAGAGTCTGTTAATAAACAAATGTACTAAACAAAATAGAATACTGGCTTCCCTCCACCCTTGCTCCAGTATGTCTCTGGTCTCCACCCAAGTTTCCTATTGAAGACCAAGTCTTAGTCTCCATTACAGTTTTGTATTTTTATTCCCTACAATTTTTTTTATACTACACATGTGAAACTTAGGAGTAACTTCACTCAGCATGATACGCTCCAGATTTGATGGTAATTTTAAAAGCATCTTTGCCACAGTGAAAATAATTCAATATTTTTTTCTGTTTAATGTGAGTTTCTTATTCAACATTTCTTCAAAATGTATTTTAAGTGTCTGTCCAAATGAGTAAAAAAAAGTAAGTAGTCTCATTCTCTTGATTTTTCAAACGATTGATTATTTTTTTTGTATTAATTTGTCCTCAGAGTCTTTAGAAGAAAAAACCTCTTTCTATTTGCCCAAGAAAGATAAGAATAGGCCACCAACACCACTCAGAAGCCCATCTGCTTTTCCATACAATTTGTTTTCTTCGTGAATTATGAAAGCCATATCTTCATCCTAAATCTTATCAGTTATGTGCTAGAGTTTTTTGTACTAAAACCATAAAATACAGTTTATTCAAAAAATCTTTTAGGTCGCATCTTCTTCCTGGCCTTTTTCTTCCCTATGAAAAATACTCCTTACAAAAAGCTCCCTCATGAAACATATAGCATCATGAGAGCATTAGTAAATAATATCTCATTATAATGTATCAGAAAAAGGCATATAAAACCACCCCAAAAGAGTAATTGCTCCAATATACTCAAATAATTGACTTTCTGACATTATCTCTAATCTGCTAAAAAAAAGATCTGCTATCAAATTACAGATTCAAGGGAAGTCCTTTCATTTAGAAAGAGGCAATCCCAAGCCATGTAGAATAGACATGAGGATCACTCAGAGCAATGCACAGTCTTGTTTTTAATAGCAAAACTATGCTATAGGCCACCAAAGCCAACCTGGAGTCCTCAGGAAACCATATGATAAGAGCAATAGAATTGCAGCCTCCCACATATTTTTTCACTTAACGCTAATTCTTTCTACTTTTAATTCTAATTCTGTTATCAAGATTATTAAAAAATAATATACTTTTTCCAATGGTTACCATTACCAGGCTTATTTATATCTTGTCATCACTTATATAATTTTATTATTTAATATTAATTTACTGAACAAATATATAAAATAATTTCTCTAATTATTAGTTTTCCATAGTCTTAACTTTTACCTACAACAAGCTAATTTATTGTGACTGTGCATCCATACACTAATTATTTCCTTCAGTAAACAAATTTTAATTTCATTGAATGCTTGCTTGTTATATGCCTTATAAAACTTAATAGAAATCCTAGCTAGTATTTTAAAATACAAAAAAGTTCTCAAGAATCAAAAACAACTAAGATTCTTTAAGTATCTTGTGTGATGACTATAAAAATATATGCTTATGGTTTAATTTTAAAACTGTTAACAACAATCACTAATAAAATTTTTTCATTCAATTTTTGCCTTAGATGATTAAAACTATGAAAAAAAATAATATAAGTATCAGGGGTCTCAAACTCACGGCCCGCGGGCCGCAAACGGCCCTCCGTACAACATTTTGTGGCCCTGCCCTAGAGGAATCTTTTTTGTTTTGTTTTGTTTTAGTTGTTTGGGTCACACCCTCCAATGTTCAAGGCTTACTACTGACTTTGCACTCAAGGATCACCCCGACTTTGCCTCCTGCGGCCCCCAAGTAAACTGACTTTGAGACCCCTGAATTAAGAATTCTACCACCACTATGACTTTAATACATATTATATAAAAACATTTTTATTATTAAAACTAAGTTTTATCTTATTCTTTAGAAATTAACAACAAAGAAATGTCAGATTTTAAATAATTTTTTCTGAAAAATATTTAAAGTAGATTTTCTTAAATTTAAAAAGTGATATTAGTAAAACAATCATTTATCACAAAATAATGATAACAGAGTGCGCCCCTGTGTTGCCTGGGACCTGTGGACCTGTGGTGAGCTTGGGATTGCTCCCACCCCACCCCACACACACACACACACACACACAGACACACATGCTGACCGTGAGTGCACGCCTCTGTGCTGCCTAGGCCCTGTGGACTTGTGGACCCAAAGCATGTGATCATTCAGACCACTGGAACGGTCAATGGTGCACCAAAGACTATGTTACAGGTCCCACTCACCCAACACGTTTTTTTCTCTTTTCTTTTTTTAAAATTTTTCTTTCTCTCTTCTTCCCTCTACCTCTTTATCCTTCTTCATCAATTCAATCTGTTAAAAAAAAAAAAAAAAAAAAAAAAAAAGCTCTAGCTGTCAGTTGCTCTGTAGGAAAGATACCTCTATACTTAAGATGCCACAGTGGAAACTACATAGGGTAACCCCATCCTATAGTCCTCACCACCACATTGCTTAGTACTCTAGATAGGAAAACTGTGCTCATTCTAAAAAGCTCGAGCCACTATATAATCCTGAAACTTTATTTAGCATAGACCGTCCCAACAGGAACGAAGAGCCTCGAAAGAGGAAAACCCACCAATACCGACGCACTACCAGTGGTCGGCAACCTGCGGCTCCCGAGCCATATGTGGCACTTTACACTTTTAATTTGGCTCTTTTGTGTCCTGGGCGGCTGCTCCAGGAGTCAGGACTCTACTCCTAGCCTCTGTCAGTGCACGCCCTGTGTGGCTCTCAAAATAAATTTCAATCATGGCTTTTGCGAAATTTGGCTCAGTTGAAAAAAAAGGTTGCCGACCACTGTAGTAGCCCAATCCTCTTTAACGTGTTTTCACCATATTTACTTATTCTTCCTTTCTCTTTCTATTCTTGTTTTCCTCCCTTTCTATCCTAAGCCAAATATTAACCAATTATTTATCTTTTCTTACCAGCCTATGAGGGCCAGGCCTCCAACAACAACTTAGGAATAGAATACTAATGTCTACCTTTATGTGGGCATGAGTTTGCAGACAATGGACTCTAAAATGTAAGCAATGAAACAATGTAAAAAATGAAACCTAAAATGTAAACAAAACATGCCTAAACTGTATATAGCCCCTCTCATATATTACCTCTCCCCCCTTCAGAAATTCTTCTATTCTCTCATCTGCCAATCCTGATCCATCATCCTTTATTTAACCCTCTTTACCATCAGTTATTAACCCATTAGGTACCAAGGCCAACCTTCCGCTCCAATAAACCATCACCAAGCACCCAAACCGAAAGGACACCCTCCCAGCCCTACAGCGTATGCCTCAGCAAGAAACTACAACCAACACACCTGCTGACTCATGTTTATGGCCCTTCTTCTTACCCTCCTAATCATGGACTATCACATGCTACTGAGTCAGCCCCAGAAGAACCCCAGCTCAAGTACATTTCCCTCATGGATACAAATAACTTCGTAAACCCAACAAGACTCGATGTGTGATGAAAAACTGCCCTGGATTTCACCCTCCACAAGAATACCTCAAAAGACTCATTGGGGAAGTCTATAGTTATTTCCTTTATGTGTTTAATACCTCCATAACAATACCTCCTAGTCTGTTTATCCCCAAAAGTAAATTAACCTCATAAACAGCATTTTGTTTTGTTTTGTTTTTCAACCACACCCATTGATGCTCAGGGCTTACTCCTGGCTAAGCGCTCAGAAATTGCCCCTGGCTTGGGGACCATATGGGACAATGGGGGATTGAACCGCAGTCCTTCCTTGGCTAGTGCTTGCAAGGCCACCTTACCTCTAGTGCCACCTCACCGGCCCCAAAGCATTGTTTTTTAACGCTTTTCTTAAAAGCAATTTTATTTATTTCTTCTATTATACATATATATTTTTCTTTTTCTCTTTGTCTCTCCAACCTCACCTGTTTTGGTTTTGAGTGGTATAAAAACCTGCAAGAAAAGTCTTGCCTGGGATAAGAGCCCAGGTCAAAAAACAGGCCACAGGGACTGTACAGACTATCATTCTCACCTCCAAATCCACCAGCAATATAATTTGACACCATACCCATTTGCAAAAGTTAGGGGAAATAGAAAAGGAAATCCTTTGGCCTAAAAATCCTTTGGTCTCCTTTGGGAGACCCTACCCATAAAGCATCCTGCCATAAGACCATCTTCTGGCTCCAGGCATGCTAAGTTGTCTAACCCCAAAGTCTTTCTTAATGGTCCCAAAAAAAGTCCTCAGTCACTTTTGTCACAGTCACGTTTCTGTAATTAAAGATCGTGCTTTTTGCACAGATCCTATGTCAAAGTCAGGGTGTCATGGAGCATCTTCTGGTTTCATCTCATCATTAGGTAGTGATGCAGGAAAACCTACCCCAAAAGCAAATTGTTGTTGTTTCTAAGTCGTCAGGATATCATATGAACCTACTCTGGAGCAAGTTAGTGTCAGGCACAATAGGGCCTTCCCAGTATAAGTTCAATTCCTGGTGCTGATGTAGAAAGCTGTGCAGATTCCAAAGATGGGATCCACGGTTCACATGTGAAAAGCCAATATCCAATCGACTGAAGTCTAATTTAAGTAACTGTAACAAATATTCAAGGTGAAATTTTCCTATGCATATAAAATTTATGAGTTCTATATGTAAGATTGCCCCAATTTTAATGTGCCTAAGTAAAAAGAAACAGAGGCATTTTATTCTGAAGAATAAAAGAATTAAATTCTTTCCAATTCATTCAATTCATGATATTTACAATTTTAAAATATTAAAAGGGTTGAAGTTGTAGTACAACAAGAGGTATTTCCATGCAAGTGGCAAACCAGAATTCAATTCCTGGCACTATCTATGGTCTTCACGCCATCAGGAATGCAGTCAGAACTCACTTCTAAGTACTAGGAATGTGGATCTCCAAAAGAAAAATAACCTAAAAGTAAAAAATTAAAAAATTTAAACATTATCAGACTAAGATAATTGCAAAAAATTGCAAAAGTAAGATGTCAAATACATTCTCTCTTATTTTATCAGTGCAATTTGCAATACATAGTTTGCTTTTTAGGACCTCCATAAAGCCTAAATATTTTTAAATACCTATGTATCATTATTATCATAAATATTGTTATATATTCATGTTCTAGATAGTAGACTGGAGTCATAGCACTATTAGCTGGAAGTTTCACTTTTGAAAAGGTTTATAAATATATTTCATACTAAGTAATAAAATACTTCCAGACCTTATGGAATTGTTCAATTTACATTTTGAATACACACAAAGAAAAGGAGACACTAAGAAATTAAGTGACCTCAATAAAGGCACAGAATAATCTGTAAGAGGATGGGATCAAGGTGTCCTGTTCAATTCTGCTTAACATGATCTCTAGCATTTTTAAAGGACAGTGACTATAAATAATGTATAAAATCATGGGGTCTTAATATTGAGCACAATAATGCTAATTGAAAAAATAAAATTTAAAATACTTAAAAATAATAACATTCAAAACATTTTATCTCTGTGACTATAACTCAAAATCCTGTTGAGATTCAAGCCAATGATGTTTCTAAATGAGGGTTTAGAGACATTTCTATGAGAATTGTACAGATTTTTACCCTAGGGCTTATCTGTTAGAATTTAGATAGAATATATAAAGCCTGAACAAAATATTATCAGTAAAATCCTGTACAACAGTTATTTAATAAAAAAAAGTCACATGTCAACTGCTTAAATTTGAACATACTTCCTTGTTTGAAATCTGCAGAAGAATTTCATTCAAGTAAATGATCCTGAAAGAAAGTCTAATTGGGAGAGTTTTGGTTTCAAATAAAATTGCTTCTATTATTTCCCCCAAAATAGCTATCCTTAATGCCTTTGTCTGCTTAACTCATCAATGGGTGTGTAAAGGGTAGCTGCCCCAAGGCTTGAAATATGTTGGCAGTATTTTGTTTTGCTTTGTTTGTAATATTTTCCTCTTCAAAAACTTTACTACCTAATTAGTGGATGTCTCAGAACTTCACAGTGCAGGTCAATATTACACCTGTGGGAATATGTACTGTAGGTCAGTTGTAAAATAAAACATTTTACTATGTGGAATTGAAGCATTGCATTCTCCTTTCTTCAAGGGTTATTCTATAAGGAACTTTCACTCCTCTACAATTTACTACAAGCACCTCTAAAAGAAGAGAGAACTGAGAGAAAAGAAAAAAAGAAATCAAGGAGTTATTTTCTGCTACATTTTGAAAAATTTAAACTTAGAAACATTTCATCTAAATTCCTTATGTGTGACTGCTTCTTAACTTTTTGGTTATGATCAACTTGAACTTGAGAGGTTCAAGTAATTTTCCATATTTGTTTTTCATGTGCAAAGTTAGAAGTTAAGTAGAAGTTAAGTGGCATTTTATTTCTTCTCTTCATATCGCATAAGTTACATGAGCACCAAAAATAGTGATCCCTGAGCATTACTAGGTATGTTTTCTACCCCAAATTTTTTAATTAAATTTTCAAATATACAGCAATGTTTGTTCAGCAATACCCATTTTTCTTTTATGTTTTTCTTCAATTCTATGGGAAACTTCTAATGGCCCAATAATTAACAGACAGTATCTCTCTTGCATATTGACAAAGCAACATCTTATGCACATACATCACAGAGTTGTGGTATTACTCCATTGCGTACCAGAATCTCCAGCTATCAATAATAGAATTTCACTTTAATATATCTATTATAAAATGTTTCTTGACCTACCACCTCCCCCCATTCAAGGAGAGGATCCTTTTGAATTGAGGTCCTGATCTCTGTGCTGTCTTAATCTACATACTTATTTTACCCAAAGTGGGAAAAACAAAATTTTGTTTCATTGCATGTGATAACTAAGAAAATTTCTTATCATGATTTGGTCAAATTGGAAAAATTGACTAATATCTTTGTCCCAGTTTTGTATTCTACAAAGTAGAAGATACCACTAATGTTCTCAAGTGCCATAAAAACTAAATGTGTGACTGATCCTGACAAAACATGGATAGTTGTAGATGTTTAATGACCTCTGTGATGAACTATCTTCAGGAGCAAATAAGGCTTTGAGTCCTTTGTAAAATCACTCCCACATGCCATATCTCCAAGCCCAGGTGAACAAGTCTGAATCAAGTCACACATAAAATAATCCAAACCAGGATGAAGGTGAAATAAGCATTGTCCTGGCAGTCTTTTACTTTGTATTTCCTCCACTTCCTGCCAGAACTGTAGTTTTATTGAGTACCAAAACCATCCCTGGGTGGGGCAGTAAGATAGACAGCTCAGACTATCTATCCTGAGCCAGTCCCACCCAGGTTTACAAGTAAGACAATTTCTGTTTTTAGGTAAATCTAAGTTGTAAAAAACATACAAAGGAACTAGAGATGATCTTTGTTTTAGGTAAAACAAGGTGTAACCTAATAGTCCCTTTCATAATTATTGTTTGCTTTCTAATTATTATAATAAAGAAGTGATCTAATTGATGATTTTGAAAATAATAGAACTCAAGCAAAATGGATAACTCTTTGTATACCTTTGTATATACTTTGTATACCATGAACCCCCAAAATTCCCAGTGTAGTTTCAGTTTTGAGGACAAGACTATTTAGTACCTGTGTTCAGACCTGTGTCTACCTCTCCATCTAGGCTGAATGGTGTGGATTAAAATTCTGGTCTGTCAGCAGTGAGGAAAAGTGGCACTTTGCAGTTCACTGACTTTGAAAGGCTACAACTTTGGCAAAAATCTAGTAGGATTTACACTATATTGACAGCAAAAAATTATCTCTTTTACTTTCCTTTTCTTTTCCAATACTAAGCATGGTATCTTGAATACATGAACAATTTAGTAATAATTATTAACGAAGTCACTTCAAAGTAAATATCAATCTTCATTGCATGATTCATTGTGAAATCAAAATTAAGATTTAGGATTACATTCCAAAATAAATTATAGTTCAGTATACAAATGTGCTTTTTTGAATAATTTGGGGTTCCAAAGCAAGTAGCTTGGCCTAATGACTTGAAGAAATTAATTTACCTTCTGAAGTGCCAATTTACATGACAACACCTATAAAGGAACCTTTGTAAACCTGTTATTTATGCTTTTAAATCGCTCTCTCCTCAGAATTTTTAAGAGCATATTATGAAAATAAAGTGAATCTGGGGTCACTAATTTGGAGGTAGACTTTAAAGAGATAGGAGAGTAATGAAATGCAAATCGGGTCGTTGGATGCACTTCAATGGACAGTTAGATCTGTTAGAGAAACTGTCCTGCATCTGCCAAACCCTGTCCCTCCCTCTAGAATAATCGCATAATGCAAGGTTATGCATCAGGCAATAGCAATTACTAAGCTTAATAAGTGAACTGATCATTTATCTATAGATCCTCCTACTGAGTGCTAGGGTTAATACAAGTCTATAAAAGATGACGCTTTTACGTACATCTGTATATCAGACTCAAAACCCTCCCAATATGGTCTGAGGAAATGCATCGTAGATTTGCTTGGGATCCTTCTGGAGAGCTTAATTAGGTGCAAGGGACTTCTTAAGGCTTCCTCTGCTCTGCTTTTTCCACTGGTCACTAGTTCCATGGACAGGCACAGGGCTGCCTGTTTCCTGCAAACTGAAGCCCCTCTTCTGCCCCTGGTGGCCAGAGGGAATCGCACAAGGAGCTCTACACAGCGCTGGCTGCATAAAGGACTGTCCCTTCCTTCAGATTCAAAGGTTCCTGAGCCATTCATATACTTCTGAGCCAGCTCCACTAACGTTTAGGTACCTAGTAATCTCTCCTCAGAAATCTCCTTCCCAGGTCACAGCAAGGACTGCCAGGCTGGACCAAAATCTATGCTATTTTCTTTTGAGGAACTGATCTGGCTTCTCATGTCTTTAGAGAACCATTCTATGATTGTATCAAGTCTAGTTCGCGTTTGCCTGAACCTCCAGTGTAATCTGAGTTCACTAGATCTATGCACACAACAGAATTGAGTGAGTAAGCTGTCACTGGTTCATCTGATCTGCAAAACATGTGAGGAACTCCTAAAACAGTCTCTGCCATCCAGAGAATTCTCTGCCCTGAGTAGCAGCACAGAGCCCTCAGAGCTGCTCTGCTCTTGCCACCTGCCATCCCTGCAGAGAAAGAGTTCTGACCCAGGCCTATGCTGTTTGCTACAGGGTGTGACAAATTCCATAATGAAAGTATACTAAAGGCATGGCAGGAATGCAGAGGAGAAAGTTAAATCTGAGACTTTGTTGAGAAAGGGAGTTGAGTCTGGGAGGCTGAACAGTTTCCAGCAAGATAAAAGGTGTCTGAAGGGGACACTTTCCTATCTGGCAAAACAGGTAGAGGAAAGAGTGGGGAAGAGAAGAAATCAGACAGACAGGCAAGCAGGCACACAGACAGAGAAATGCATGCAGGGAAGAATTAAATAACCATAACAATTCTTTAGTAGAAGAGAGAATAGGAAATACAGATATTAAAAAACAAACATTTGTAAACATTAAGTATAATCTTTCAAGTGAACTTTAACATTTGTGATCTACTATCCAGCTAAAACAGTTTAAAACTACAACCACAGTGTGAGAAAATATGAAAATATTTGATTAGGAAGAAGGTGAAAGCAAATGTTAAAAACTGCTTTTGGTGGGGCCGGAGAGATAGCATGGAGGTAAGGCATTTGCCTTGCATGCAGAAGGTCAGTGGTTCGAATTCCGGCATCCCATATGGTCCCTCAAGCCTGACAGGGGCGATTTCTGGGCGTAGAACCAGGAGTAACCCCTGAGCACTGCCGGGTGTGACCCAAAAACCAAAAACCAAACAAACAAAAAAACTGCTCTCGGGACCTAAGCAATTGTACAGTGGGTAGGGCACTTGTCTTGCACAAAGAAGACCTTATTTCAATCCTTGGGTACTATATAGTCCCCTCAGCCTACATGCAGAACCAGGAGTAACCTTTGGACACTGCCAGGTGCAACACCATACCACAGAAAATTGCCTTCATCGTGTTTAAATATAATAATTTTTTTCTTTGAATTATTCCTAGGAATTATTTTATTTTAAATTCCACTTGATATTTAAAATAAAGACATGTATTTCTTTTGTTTATGTGAATTTTGTGACATCATCACAATAAATGTATCAGTTATTGCCTTGAAATAATATTACAAGAAATGCACTTTTAACGGTTGGAGAGTTTTCAGATATAGACTTGAAACTGGAGACCATGTCCAATATTTGCAAGGATATGCAAGTAATGCCAAAGACAATAATTTAATATGTCTTTAAATCTTCTTGTTTTGTGATAATTTATTTTTTGGTACATAGACATATCAATTTGGGATTATTTTCATTTTATGTAAAATATATATTTAAGTTTTACATGGGAAAAAGTAAATTTATAAAGTAGTAACTGATTTTTTTTCTGTGTGTGAAACTTGGAAAATTTGTATAAATTCTGCATAAAGAAAATTAGATCAACTTAGTATGCACATATTTTGGTCACGATTAAGGGTCTCTAACATTTTGCTGTTATCTTACTTTTATGTCAATAATAAAATTTACAGTCAGTGATGAGCATTATGTTTTAAGATTATAATTCACTTTATTTTATTTATTCATTTTGTTTGGTTTTGAGCATCAGTGCTTGGGGCTACTCATAATTTTATGCTCTAAAGTCATGTGTTCAGGGAAACACATGCAATGCTAGGAATCAAACCATGGTCATCTTTGAATAAAGTAAATGCCTTATCTACTTTATCTACTAAACTATCACTCGGCCCTTATTTTTACACATTCTCTTTGACTTGCATTTATTTCCCAGATTTCTAGCTGGTAGACGATTTGGAGAAATGGGAAGATTTATACTGATCACGAGCAAGAAAGAGGGAAAGATTAGAAGCAAAACCATCTCTTCTTATGACTCACTTATTACCAGGCATAAAGATCCTGGGGAACCAGCATTTTTTTATGTGTTCTTTAATTCTAGCACCCAAGACAAGATCCAACACAGGAAGAAAGGAAGGAGAAGGGGGAAAAAAGAAAGGCAGGGAGGGATGAAGAGAAAAAAGAAAAGAATAGAAAAGATAAAGAAAGAATAAAAGAATTGCTCAGAAAAATTGCTAAGATTCCAGAATTATACACATTATACAGAGGGTTCTGGGTGCAGGAAAAGAAAAATTATTTTCATAAGAAAATCATCCTTGCCATTACTCAGTCTTAACATCTTAACATGATTGGTTTGTCCTATCCACATTTAACATTTAAAATCTTAACATGATTGGTTTGTACTATTCACATTTCTTAAAAGCTGATAGAGAACAAGAAAGGAATAGCAAGAGCAAGAACAATAAAGGAATATCTTCATTTGAATGAATATCTTCAAATATTTAGTTAAAATTATTAGCACATTTATAAGAACAAAAATAATAATAAGGAATAAAAGGAAAGGAAAGGGGAAAACATTATCAAAACAATGTTAAAATTTAATGTTATCAAAAATGTAATGTAATCTATTCATTTCAGTAATATGGCACATTTCAAAAATGTTGGATGGAATTTAGTGAAATCCTGGTGAAATGTCTTAGCTATATTGAGTTCTTTCTTCTTTAAGGAAAAAATACTGCAATTTAGAACAGGGATTAAGATTCTAAAGATATTTTCTCAGCTTTCTGAATCTTTGTGACAAGAAATAAGGGCATTCATAACATACATATGCAAGGTATTTGTCAGGTTAATGGGTGGCTACATTTTCAAAAAGCCACTAATTTCCATTACTAGGCGAGTATAAAGATTTTCCTCTTGTATTAACACAAAAATACCTAGTACTATGGGATCAGAAGTTCAGAGATTAGTAATCCTATCAAGTTTTGTCAGCTAAAACTCTTTATCCAATTTCAACATCTGACTTTTTTTCAGCATATAGTCATGCCTCTTAGACAAAACACTTGATACCAAAAAAAGCATCTCACAACTGACAAATTAACATTGACCCATGTTATAAAAGGACTTTTTTGATTAAAATAATTTAAATAATATAGTTTATTTATGTGCATTACAAATTTTCAAGGTAAAATTTATTAAAAAAATACTATTGAGGGCAAAATAAATTGTATCTGTAAAATTACTCATTATCATTGTTGCTATTATAATCTTAAAGTCTGAAAATCAGTGTTTTGTATCTTAGATGATAGATAATAGATAGATATTAGATAGACAGATAGATATAGATTATAGATAACAGAGAAATAAAATAAAGCAAAGATTATCTTTTGTACACCAGTATAAAAGGAATCAAGAGTTTTGTGTCTGGAGCAACTATAATGTATAGATGTAAAGATATCTAATAGGTCCTCTCTTATACAGAAGAATAGAAGATAAAGAACACTATAACTCATAGATGCTTTCACAGAATTAAAAGTTAAATTTTGGAGCTAAAAATTTTTGCATCGGATACTTAGGCCCTTAAATTCAAATGTGAACTGTTACATTGACTTCAATGTCTTGAACACCACACACTACATAAACAATCAACTTAGAGATAAAAGGATAGTCACTGTTTAAAAAGAAACCTAAATAAATTTCTTATATGCATGCTTTCAAGCATATTTCTTCCTTTCTTAGCATTGCTTGATATTCTGGATTTAAGCCCTTCATGAGACTAGAAAACAGAGAATATATAAAGTTTGAGTGTATCTAATTTCAAAGATGGTCTTTTCTTTCTTTCTTTCTTCTTTCTTTCTTGTTTCTTTCTTCTTTCGTTTTTTCTCTCTTTCTTTCCTTTTCCTCCCTTTTCCTTTCTTGTCTTTTCTTTTCTTTCTTTTCTTTTTCCTTTCCTTTCCTTTCTTTACCTTTTATTTTCTTTTTTATACACAAAATGTCTGCCAAGCCTGAAAATAATGCAGATCATGTTTCTATGTCTGTAAGGTGGCGCTTACCAAGCAGTCTGGCTCTGCTCAGAGATTTTTCAACTGCTCGATGTGGTGGAATTACAGTAGGGGGTTACGAGTGGGGTTAGTGGGAGGGAGTCTTTGTCCCCGATGCATTTAAAATTACATCTAATCTTATCAAGGCGCTCGTCATTGTTTCTGGCGGCCAGGAGCAGGTACAGTACTGCTTTTGTTCAAGTCAGTAGCTTTGCTGAATAAAGTTGAGGAGAAAGCCAAGACTAAATAATATTCTTTCAGAACCTCATGTGCTGATTGAAAAAATGCTTTGAAAGAGAAGGAGGAAAAAGTGGGGGTGGGAAGAGACAGGTAAAGTCACAATAGAAAAGTATCAATGTAGTAAGAAAAGAAGCAGAGACTTAAAGATTAGGGGAAAAAAAACTATTAAAGAAAAAAATTGCTCAAAAACACTTTAATTCTTATCTGCTAAATTGTACTGGATCATTTTCTTTGGCATGATATCATCACAAAACTCAGGGAACATACTCTTTATTTCTTTTAGTTGAGAAATTTGAAAGTAAAACTACTTTTATAAATTATGCATAGCTACAAAGCATATTTTCTTACACAACTAATATTTTCACTTTTGTATTAATATTCTGCCTACTCCATATTCCTAGCTTTTATATATTCTCAATATATAGAGAGTTGAAGTGTCTTTGTCCCAGCTCTTGATGTTGGAGTAGACCTATGACAAGTAAAGGGTAATAAATCCAAGTTCAAAAAACTAGTCCTGACCAGCTTTGAACAAAGACACTATAATTCTAGCAACCAGAACAATGCAATTATCAGCAAGAAAATAAACCCTCCATTTTCCATGTGTCAATAAAGATTGCAAGTTAATTCAGACAGAAATAATTGGCATTAAGATTTACAAGAGATTCCATTATTGTAATTTGAAAATTAAGATGAAAAGTAGCTTGTTTAAACATGTCCAATTTTAAAATCTGGTGAATTAACTTCAGTTACTCACAAACGTACTCTGGAAATCAGTTGTAATCAAAATGACTGGTTTGGACTTTTATCTTTGAAAAATTATATTAAAAATAGATTTAACAAATTTTCTAAAATGAAAAAATATTTTTCAGTACGTTCTTTCAGAATATTAAAAACCTAAATAGTGTGTCTTCTTGATTAACAAATATCCAGTGAAACATATCTATCATTTCCACCTTTTTAACAACTTTAATATATACCAATTATAGTATTTAAATTTAATTTTATAAACAATAAGTACCCTAAACCGTGTGCTACATAGAATAACAAATTAAAATTTTGATTAAATGCATTTTAGTAATTTATGTTTTTGTCTTCATGTTTTTTTACTATTAAACAATTATTTTGGAATGTTTTAAATAGATAGTGGAGAGACTATAAGAGAAGTGCATTTTGGGCTTTGATAGCTCACCATGAATACTATTAGTAAAATTAAAAGTCACATTATTTTTGACAGACTTTAATCAAGTGCACACTAGCTGAGTATTTTAAAGTTATGCTATTCATTACTTAGCTGTCAGTTTGTTCTTACACGCATTACAGTGTAGATAAGTCATCAGAATCATTTGATAAATGACTGCTGCATCATCATTGTTCTGAGTTGCTAAAATGGATTATAATGATGACATTAAGATAGTTTACCTTAAATCAAATATAGCTATATAATCTACTTTATACATCTCGCTTCTTTGTGAGATTGTGATTGTAATTCATTTCTTTAAAATCATAAAATCTCATCTATTAGGTGGATAATTCTTCTGTAAAAAATCTTGTATAAACTTTATAGATTTGCATTAATTTCAATTTTTAAGTTAGAAAATTATAAAGTTTCATAATTACATTCACAAATATTCTACAACTTTATATTATTGTCTACAATTTTATATCAATAAATAAGTGAATATTTATTAAATGTATTAAATAGTGGCAAATTTTTTGAGATTTTAAAAATTATTTAGTGGTTCAATAAAATACCCTTTTCCTGCTTGATTTTTTTCTAGATTTCTTTTACTTCTGCTAAATATCTTTATTTATATCTAGAGTCTTGAATGTTGTTTTGATAAAATCATGCTTCTAATTAGTCATCCTATATAAAAACTCCCTTGGTATGGGAATAGACTATGCTATTTTTATTTACTGGCAAACTAAAATTGTGAATTTATGTTAACATTCCTTTAATTATTCTCATAATTTTTATTGATTAAATTTATTTCAATTGCACAAATCTCAAAATAATCATATTGGTATAATATTTGTATAAAAACAAGCCAGGAATTTCAGTGGAAGACAGAAATAGGACAGGAGGGTCTAGAAATCAAAATTTTGGTTCCTAAAAATCAAAATTCTGCTCATTCACAAGTTTGAAGCTTCCTCTACTTCTTCTGCTCCTGATTAGTCTTCATTCTTACACAATTATAAATCATAGCTATAAATTCAATGGACGGTCAGAAATGTACTTGAAATGTGCCACACAGGAAAATCCAGGGAAATCAATTCATTTATTTTTTCCATCTGTTTTCAGCTATACTACTCAATAATCTTATCTATGTGTATCATGACAAAAGGAATAAATACAAAAATCATGATTTATTTTGAAGAAATTAACAGAGCACATATGATGAATGCTTTTATCAAGAGCTATAAACCATCAGTAAAAGTATTGTGTTAAAACTCACATTTTAAAAACTAGAGTAATTATTTAAATATCTTGCAGTTTGAAGACTATAATTTAGTTCAAAATATTCTCCTATTCCTTTGACAATTATTTAAATTATTTACTTAGAAAGGTTATATAATTTATTTTTCTTTGTATTTCTTGATTCTCAGTAAACTAATTACATTGTAAAATTAAGTCATATTTTTATTGGCTATTTTAATGGGATTTCTGTCTCACAAAGGAGTCCCTCAAATGGAGACCTTAAGCATGACATTATATAGCCATGATTGTGACAATAGAGAAGATCACATATGTTCCAATAATGATTTAAACTATAGATGAATTTTTAAGATTATTTCCATTCTTATTTGCGGACAGCTCCGGTAATTCAATAAGAATTGATTCATTAATGGTCAGTAGCAGTTTTCTGATGCTGTATAAGTGTTTTAATAAGTTGCAGATTTTGTTCTGCTTAGTTTCCTCCCACTGAAAACTTAGACCAGTACCTTCCCTCCCACTAGCTCATTATTCATTTTGTAGGGCTTAAAGAGTCCATTCCTATGTGGCATGACAGTTTCTCACACTTCATTGCGATTTTCTCACCATCCTCCTTCCTAATCTGCTTTCTTCACATACTGGGAACTTATATAAATATTGGAATACTTTCAGGGGTCTCAAACTCGCGGCCCGCAGGCGGCCCTCCGTACAACATTTTGTGGCCCTGCCCGAGAGGAATCTTTTTTTGTTTTATTTTGTTTTAGTTGTTTGGGTCACACACCCCCAAAGTTCAAGGCTTGCTACTGACTTTGCACTCAAGGATCACCCGATTTTGCCTCCTGCGGCCCGCAGGTAAATTGAGTTTGAGACCCCCATTAGGAAGAAGCCTCAAAACCAAGAGCCAAGAGCTCAACGGATTTAGTTTTCCTAACTCAATTATTCTATCTGGTTCCAATATGAAGTGACTAAATATCAGAATGGGTTTTTTTTTTGCAAATAATTTAAATACTTTTTGCACCAAAACGAAACATAAGCAGGAAATACATACTCCAAGTAAAATTACAGATGTTTAAAATTAAAACTAGTATTCTAATATTAGGGCAAAGTACCAATAGTTTGAATTCTAATAGAATAGTCTGAATTCAAGCCACCTGCAACATAGCCAAAATAGCAACAGAAAAAAAAAGTTATGTGAATGTAAAGGATATCATTAGACCAAAACAACCAGCATCCCAGACCCTGATGTCAAGAGATAAAAGGGAAAACCAAGAGCATAAAACTTTGGATAGTCAGTGAGTTGCAATCTTCTACTCATATTAGCTTTACTTAATTGGGAAGTTTCCTAATGTGAGAACTATCCTCTGACCAACAAAAGAGACAAATAAAACATCATCACCTCAGCTTGTATTCAATAGCAGCAATCTTTCTATGCAAGATAATTTGAATTTTATGTATATATACATATATAAATCAAACATTCAAATTTTGTAGTAATTTTCTTGGTATACTTATGTTTTCTATTGCATAGCTATGAGTTTATTTAATTTTTTATTCTTTTTAAAAAAAACTTCAAGTTTGGCCAGGAATCAATTTCCAAAATAATCAATTCAATTTAAAAATAAATTTAAGTTCTAGTGAGTTAAAATATAAGTTATGCATTTTTCTCTTTTCTACAACAGTTTTAGTTGACCTGCTCAATACTAATTCTTTTTATTTTCACTATATCTGCATAATCAAAGCAAATATATTTAAAGACACTAAAAGTTAAATTACGTCTACATTTACCATATTATATTTTTGTACAGAGATGTTTATGGGGTGGATGTGCCACAGCAAAGTGTATGAATCAGAAAAATCTCATGAAGTTTTCTGCGTGTCCAGAAAATGAAGGTATTTTGCACACAGAGACTAATTTCCATCTTTTGCAAAATTGTAACTGCCTCATAGTTTTAAAATATGAGCATAATAAACACTTGTTCTGATATACAGAGGAAGGAAGGAAGGAAGGAAGGAAGGAAGGAAGGAAGGAAGGAAGGAAGGAAGGAAGGAAGGAAGGAAGGAAGGAAGGAAGGAAGGAAGGAAGGAAGGAAGGAAGGAAGGAAGGAAGGAAGGAAGGAAGGAAGGATGGAAGGAAGGAAGGAAAGAAGGAAGGAAGGAAGGAAGGGAGGAAGGAAGGGAGGAAGTAAAGGAGAAAAAAGGAAGGAGGGAGGGAAGGAGGGAGGAAGTAAAGAAGGAAAAAAGGAAGGAAGGAAAGAAGGAAGGAAGGGAGGGAGGAAAGAAGGAAGGGAGGGAGGAAGGAAGGAAGGAAGGAGGAAGTAAAGGAGGAAAAAAGGAAGGAAGGAGCGAAGGAAGGAGGGAGGAAGTAAAGGAGGAAAAAAAGGAAAGAGGGAGGGAAGGAGGGAGGAAGTAAAGGAGGAAAAAAGGAAGGAAGGAAGGAAGGAAGGAAGGAAGGGAGGGAGGAAAGAAGGAAGGGAGGGAGGAAGGAAGGAAGGAAGGAAGGAAGGAAGGAAGGAAGGAAGGAAGGAAGGAAGGAAGGAAGGAAGGAAGGAAGGAAGAAGGAAGGAAGGAAGGAAGGGAAGGAAGGAAGGAAGGGAGGGAGGAAGGAGGAGGGAGGAAGGGAGGAGGAAGGAAGGAAGGAAGGAAGGAAGGAAGGAAGGAAGGAAGGAAGGAAGGAAGGAAGAAGGGAAGGAGGGAGGGAGGAAGGAGGAAGGAAGGAAGGAAGTTGATTTGACAGCTTTGGGAATCTCTGGAATATATTGGGTCATGCTTGTATATCTCCGAAGTAAAAGTAAAAGTGGAAGTAAAAGAAAAAAAATAGGGGCTGGCGAGGTGGCGCTAGAGGTAAGGTGTCTGCCTTGCAAGCGCTAGCCAAGGAAAGGACCACGGTTCAATCCCCCAGCATCCCATATGGTCCCCCCAAGCCAGGGGCAATTTCTGAGCACGTAGCCAGGAGTAACCCCTGAGCATCAAATGGTGTGGCCCGAAAAACCAAAAAAAGAAAAAAAGAAAAAAATAGATAATAGAAACAAGGTAAACCTGAAGAGAATTTTTGCCTTTTCACTTCTTACATAGAAACCAATTTTGAGTTTTTTTAATTTATATTTTGCCTTCCACACCTTTCCACAAAATCCTTCATTTTACTGAACTGAAGTTGTTGATATATGCAGGAAAGAACTTTTCTTTCAGATATATGGAGCTATATAGATTTTGCTTTTGAGTCAGATTTAGATTTCTGCCCCTACTCCAGCAAAGGCTGCCTGGCATGGAAATAGCATATTGCTTTTTATACTCAGTAAGCAGCCTAGTCTTTTAGGTTCCTCTCACAAAGTTTTTTCTAAACCAAAGTTCTATGAAAAAGGCAGGAACTCTGATTTAAAAGAAAAGAGACAAAAAATACAATAAGTAATAATAATAAAACGGTGTGTGCTTGGCAGTATTTTTTTTTTTTTTTTTGCATAGACACAGCAAAATAGAAAGGAAAACCTTTAGCCTAAAAACAGAGAAACCTTACCCATGAAGCATAAGACCAACTACAGGCTTGGGGCATACTAAATTGTCTAACCCCAAAGTCTTTCTCTGTGGTCCCATTAAAAGCTCTTCACAATCATGGTTGCTGTCATCAGATTTCTGTAATTAGTCATGTTTGTGACATGTAACACTTTGAGTTCAAAGTTACAGATGCATTCTGAAATTTTGTGTAAATGCTTAAAGTCTTGAGAGAAAAGTAAGAAAAACATAACTCAATTGTTGTGACTTGGAAGAATATATTTGTATTAACCGAGAACTTAATGATTACATGTTACTTTTCTCCTGCTGCTTTAAAAATTGCATGAACGGTTTTTCTAAGATTTCTTAATTAACTTCAATGTCTTGTTTATTTCAGTTAGTTTTTGTATTTCAAATAGATAAAGAAAACCATTTTCCAGCTCTTCCCATTTCATCTTAAAAATACAAAGCTAAGTAGCATTTAAGTAATATAGAGAAGCCTACACTAAGTTAAGGGTGTGTTTCTCTGCTTTAGTTTTATTACTAGCATATGTACGAGGGTCCGGGGTTGGTGCAAAGGAGAGAAGTAAACAAAAACTGAACAATAATTCAGCAAACTTTTTCCAAGAATAGCTGGCAAGACTCAAAATCCAATGATGATACATTTATGAATCTCAAAGATGATACGAGTTTAGTAGGAACATTCTAATTGGAATCCAAATGTCTTCTGTCAAACTATAGTTTGAAGGTACAGAGAAACACTGAAGAGTTACTAATGCATTTAAACAACATCATAATTCACTCTGCACTGTCAATTGTTGGGAGCCATTACTAGCCCTAAATGGGCTGGAGTGATGGCGCAGCAGTAGGGCATTTGCCTTGAACGTGGCTGACCCAGGCAGACAGTGATTCTATCCCCCCAGCGTTCCATATGATCCCCTAAGCTGAGCGATTTCTGAGCTCATAGCCAGGAGTAACCCCTGAGCATCACCGGGTATAGCTCAAAAACAAACAAACAAACAAAAAAGTTTATTGGTAGGAGACAGTAAATAAAATATGAAAGTAAAGTCGTATAAAGCTTATGTAGAAGGATACACACCAGTCGTTTGCAATGCTACCCTAATGGAGCAAGGCTTAGCAATCCAGCAGGCATCCTCCTTTCTGAATGAGTTTGAATTTTGATGACTCCTGTGAAAGAGAAGTTCAGAGGTCCAACTGAGCCTACACTAGAAACCTCAACTCAACTGTGCTTCAGAGAAAACTTAAGAAATATTTCAGTTGAGAAATCGGAACCATAAGTTTACAATATTGGTAGAGTGAAAGATTTTTAGATAGACAGCACAAAAATACAATGCTCAAAGAAGGCAACCATAGAACACTACTATGAAAAGGAAAATGATCATTGAGCGAGGTCAGGCATGTAAAGTACAAGGTTAGCAGTGGAATACAGTCAAAGAGCTCTATAGGCTCTCTGTAGATTGGAAGCTTTGTCCTGAGAGTAATGAAGTAACACTCCAGTTTCACCAAGAGTTTACACCACCAAATTATTTTTTATAAACAAGAACATCAATGCAAAAAATATATATAGATGATAATAAATTTAACCTATTTGTGATATTGCATTGCAACTTCTTTGAGTGGAAATATTTGATATGTCAGAAAGAAAATCAATCAATTACTGCCAGAAATAAAAACTGACTGATAGATTGTTACAGGAAATTTGTAATTAATTCCTAGGAAGACTTTCTTTACTCCTACCCTCCCTCCCTCCTTTCTTCCCTCCCTCACTTCCTTCTTTAGCTCCTTTCTTGCTTTCTTCTTGTATTCCTTCCTTCCTTCCACTCTTCCTTTATTTTTTCCTTTTTTACTTCCTTCTCACCTTCATGGTACAAGCTGGTATAATTTTTCCTTTAGTTAAGAAAGATCAGAACCTTAATCTTCTGGGTATAAAATTAAAACAAAACTTCTCTGTTACTCTGAATAACAAAGTGAGAAGAATTTGGTCTTGCTATAAGTAACTTAAGAGAGGGGCCTAAGAATAAAGAACAAGGGTTGATGCCAGAAATTTCAAGAAAAAAAAAAAAAGTAGGCTCCTGGTACATAATGTAGACTGGAAATTCACTGGGCACAAAGCCATGAAAAATATCCCAAGAAGCGGATGGCGGAGAAATTATTTAGAATGCTGGTATCTTTACATGACATTAAAGTTAAAGTGGATTAGGGTCTGTAATTACTCTATGATAGCCTCAAATTTATGGCAAAATGCTGTCGCTGATAGGAGCCTCAGTTTGTAGTGCCTTACCCTGGTGGACTGAACAAAAGTACTAGAAATCCAGCAAGACACTACTTGGCTCCACCGGAACCCAAGCCAAGGGTTTATCTGCAGGAATAAATGGTCTTGGTCAGGAAAAGCTGCAATATGTTGAAGTAAAAAATAAACACTTGCGGGGCCTGAGAGATAGCATGGAGGTAGGGCATATGCCTTGCATGCAGAAGGACGGTGGTTCGAATCCTGGCATCCCATATGGTACCCCCGAGCCTGCCAGGAGCGATTTCTGAGCTTAGAACCAGGAGTAACCTCTGAGCGCTGCTGGGTGTGAACCAAAAACTAATATATATATATTAGTTTGCATATATATATGTGCAAATGTATATATACACAAGTGTGTATAATTGTGTGTGTATATATACATAGAAACTTGCATAGAAACATATGCACACACATTGGATATATGTAAGGAAAGGCAGAGGGATTCCTACTTTTCTACAATGCACTTCAAGGCATTTGATTTTAAAATTAAAGTAAGAGATGAATTTGGAAAAATTGCAGATATAAAAAAAGAAAACATCTGGAGTAAAGTTGTTTATACTTGGAGTTAAATCAAGCATGATTCTGCTTGCTAGTTATTACTGTTTAATGTTCACTCTGAAACAAGGAAGTCTTGACAATATTTTTCAGAAAAATCCCCATTGGGATTATTTGTGCAGATGTGACTAAGAGCTAACAGAATGAAGAAGGGATACAATAAGGGATACAATGACATAATATATACAAATGTGACCTGATATTCTATTCTCTTGACCAGAAATACTCAGCAGTCAGTAAATGGGGATATAACTCAGTTCTACAGCACATCCTTTACATTTCTAAGTCCTATTCCAAGTTTCAGCAAACCCCTTTCACACATACACACACAAAGCATCTAATTGTCAAAAACAGAATGTATCTATATGCCACAAAGAATCACTGTATGATAGCATTACTGTTGACTTGTTCAGAAAATTCTGGGTACAATGACCCCTCCAAAATTGATATATAAAGATATCTATCACAGAAATCGAAAATTTTCGTAATTTTGATGATCATAACCAAGTACTAAGTCTCCTATCTTGTGGCTTTTATTAAAATACATAAACATTGGAAAATATTTTAAACAAAACATATTCCAGGAATTTTTGAAAAGATAAAATTAAAGTTCTAGATTATTAGTGAAAGTTCTACCTCAGTCAGCTCCTGTAGAATTACTAGTGGTAATGAGGTTTTTAAGAGACTAGTTATTGGGCAGGAGAAATGGCATAGAGGTAGGACGTTTGCCTTGCATGCAGAAGGATGGTGGTTCAAATCCAGTTCCCCAAGCCTGACAGGAGTGATTTCTTTTGTTTGTTTGTTTGTTTGTTTTGTTTTTGTTTTGGGGCCACACCCGGCGGTGCTCAAGGGTTACTCCTGGCTGTCTGCTCAGAAATAGCTCCTGGAAGGCACAGGGGACCATATGGGACACCGGGATTCGAACCAACCACCTTTGGTCCTGGATCGGCTGCTTGCAAGGCAGACGCCGCTGTGCTATCTCTCCAGGCCCGACAGGAGTGATTTCTGAGCATAACGCTAGCAGTAGCCCCTGGACACTGCAGGGTTTGACCCAAAAACCAGAGAGAGAGAGAGAGAGAGAGAGGGAGAGACAGAGACAGAGACAGAGACAGAGAGGGAGGGAGAGAGAGGGAGGGAGAGGGAGGGAGGGAGGGAGAGAGAGAGGGAGGGAGAGAGAGAGAGGGAGGGAGGGAGAGAGAGACAGAGAGAGGGAGGGAGGGAGGGAGGGAGAGAGAGGGAGGGAGGGAGAGAGAGAGGGAGGGAGGGAGAGAGAGACAGAGGGAGGGAGAGAGAGAGGGAGGGAGGGAGGGAGGGAGAGAGGGAGGAAGCGAGGGAGGGGAGAGAGAGAGGGAAGGAGGGAGGGAGAGAGAGAGTAGTTCTTAATCCTTGTAATTTTATAAGTAAATGAACATGCCCTGCTGCTAGGAACCAGCAAAGCCACCCCAACAGTGCTTGGTCAGACCTGGCTCTAGATCAGACCTGGCAATACTGGAAAAGCAATATGGTGCTGGGTATCAAACCTGGGTCAGATGCAAGCCAAGCAATTATCTCTCCAGTGCTTTGAGGTGAAAAGTTTTGTTACCCTTTTTGGAACAAACCCAATTACAGGGATAACTCCTGGATCTGCACCCTGGAATCTCTCCTGATGGACTCCGTATTGGAAGTTGAGTATTAAACCCCGGTCAGTTTTGTGAAAAGCAAATAACCTACCTATTGCATTACTCCAACCCATCAAAGTGAAATTGTTTAATCAACTGATTGCACTGTGGTAAAAACAAATTTTATTTTAATGGAAGAACTATTGAAATTTTAAAAATATAGTAAAAGTAGATACATACACTGTACTTTTGTCCACAGCCATAAACTATTATAAACCATGAATTCTGATTATGGTGTATCAATATGTAGACTCATCAACTGCAACCAGAGTATCTCTGTAGTGGCACAATACTGATAATGGAAGAGCCTATAAATGAGTGGAGGCAGAGGGTATATAGAAAAGTCCATTTTCCTCTTAATGTATAGATAATTTTGTAAGAGCTGAAGATCTTCGTGACTGAAGATCATTAATCTGCCCACTCTGGAAGATAACATTTCTTCTCATTTATTTAGTTGTTCCTTTAAATATTTAGCAGGGGGCCAGAGTGATAACATAGCAGTAGGGCATTTGCTTTGCATGCAGCCAATCTGGGATGGACCTAGGTTCGATCCCTGGCATCCCATAAAATCCCCCGAGCCCACCAGGAGCAATTTCTGAGCACAGAGCCAAGAGTAAACACCTGAACACTGCTGAGTGTGACCTAAATTGTTTAGCAGACTTTCATGATTTTTTTAATTTTAAAGCTCACATTTTTATGCCAATAAAACATATTTCCTTTGTAAAAAAAAAAAAAGAACATATGAACACATAAAACAATCTAATATTTTGTGTGAAACATTTTACAGCTCTCTAGAAAATGTTGCTAGAGTTATATAGGCTAGTGCATAGCAAAAATATTAAATGGTTTGTAAGTTATACAATTAATTATAAGAAAAGCGGAATCTTCCTCCATTGCTAGGTATGTTTTTGCTCTGAGGCTCATACTCACAAAAATGTGAATTTTTAACTTCTTTACGATTTCTGTTCACCTGTTATTATTTAGTAACTTTCACAGTCAGTATTAACTTCAAAGTCAAAAAACATAAATAGCTTTCTCTAAATATAATGTCTTCTTTCAGGGCCGGCGTGGTGGCGCTAGAGAGAAGGTGCCTGCCTTGCCTGCGCTAGCCTAGGACGAACCTAGGTTCGATCCCCCGGCATCCCATATGGTCCCCCAAGCCAGGCGCGATTTCTGAGCTCATAGCCAGGAGTAACCCCTGAGCATCACCGGCTGTGGCCCAAAAACCAAAAATAATAATTATAATAATAATAATAATGTTTTCTTTCCTTTACCTTTTTTTATTTATATTTCAAAATGTTCAGCTCAGTGCTGATGCTCTGGCCATAAGAAAGCAGACTTCCTGACATCAGTTCTGCCAAAAGCATAAATAAGTTAACTTACAAGGTACTGGTTTTGCCTTTTGCTTTAACATCTTTTCTGAAATGGAAGTACAATGGGCCAGAAAGGTATCATAAATAGGCAGGGGAATACGTTACACACCAGAATAGATAACGAAATGCCTTATGCTCACACTTTCATGGAAAAAAAATAGAAGAAAAGTTGTGTGGTAGGTAATTTTTATTCTGTAAATAAGACTCTACATATTGCTTTCTTACACAAAGATTTATTTCACTATAATAAATATCATATTCAGTGCTGATGGAGCAGGATAAGGAATAGGGTGGAAGAGTACTTAGGGACATAAAGGCAGCCAGGTACAATCCTAATCATGGGACAGTGCCTGAGGTGTATATATTGAATTCAGGGTCTTACAGAAGCTAGGCATGTATTCTACCACTTAAACTATCTTCCTGGTCCTTCTGATATAAGATTTGCTAGTTATCAACAGACCAAAGAAAATATTAGCTAACCAGGATTATACTTTCCAAGAAAAATATTGTATTTCTCATTATACATCATTTTCTTAGAACTTGTATTTTATCAAATTAGTCAAAGGAGCTTAGAATTAACCTCTCTTAGTTCTTTTCATGCTCATTCTGTATGAAATTCTTGCAAAAGTCTATTATACTAAGACAATGGTGAAGGAAAGCAGACATCCTAGTGGAGGGCATAGTGTTGGAACATTGCATGCATGAAACCCTGTCATGAATATTAATGTAAATCACAGTACCTAAATTGTTACAAAACTAAAATAAGAAAAGGTCTATTGTACAGAATAAACTGCCCTTCCTTTTAAAGGGAAGCATAAACTATGATCAAAAGAAAAGTATCTTTAATCAAAATTATAAAATCTAATACTACTGAGGTAGTTCAACAGGCTCTGTATGTACATTCAATTCACTCTCATAATTTCTCACAAGAACTCCAAGTGGTTAAGTAGCATTATCTATAGGTCAGTGTTTCCCAACCTTAAACATGCATCAGTTATCACCTGGAGTGCTTGCTAAAGCACTTGCTACACTCCATCCTCTGAGTTTCTAGTACACCAGAGTTGTACTAGAACAGAGTTCTAGTTCAACAGAGTTGAAAATTGTATTTTAAACAAGTTTCCAGGAGATTTTGGTATTTCTGGCAGGGACAAAGCATAGAATACTAGTGCTTTCTAAGGGCGCAAAAAACTTGGCCATCAAATTACAACCAGCAAGGAAATATTTCTTGCATGATCCATAAAATTAGATTGAATTTCATTTTAGATTTTATTTAAATTTAGATTTAATTTTAAATAATGAAGAACATTCTAATGCCTATTTTGATTTTATTTTGTTTTACTTTGCGGGTGTTCACATCCAATGCTCAGGGCTTACACGTGGCTCAGGGATTACTCCTGATGAGCTCAGGGAATCATATGGGATGCCTGAGATCAAATTGAGTCTGGGTGCATGCAAGACCATCACCCTACCCTCTGTACTATCAGTTTATCCTTAAATACTTATTTGTGGCAAATAAAAATCATACAAAGAGCGAAATTTAGCACCTAAAATAAAGTTTTCTTATATGATATAAAGCGTAAGCATTCTACAGCTGCCTCGCATAATAAAGGCAAAATTAATGATTATGACAATCAATAATGGTCCACAAAGCCTAAAATATTGACTCTCGCCCTTCACTCACACACACAAAAAACATTGCCAATCTTTATCATAGACAGAAGCAAAAATATCCATGTCAAATTTCAAAGTCTGTATTATCAACTATTTAGAAGGGTGGGTTTATTGAGCCATGGATGGTGGTGTTTGTAGAGTTATTCCTGTCTCTAAATTCAGGACTTACTCTTGATTGCTCTTAAGAGACGAATCACTCTCTTGGGGATTGAACCAGCATTGCCAGCATTGCAAGGCAAGCATCTTTTTCTTTTTCTTTTTCTTTTTTTTTTTTTTTTTCGGTTTTTGGTTCACACCTGGCAGCACTCAGGGGATACTCCTGGCTCTATGTTTAGAAATCGCTCCTACCAGGCTCGAGGGACCATATAGGATGCCAGAATTCAGACCACCATCCTTCTGCATGCAAGACAAACACCCAACCTCCATGCTATCTCCCCTGCCCCAAGTGAAGCATCTTAACATCTGTACTATTTCTCTGGTCCCTCTAGCAACCACTTTTCAAGATGCATATATTCACTAATTTTAAAATAAATTCATCGAGGCCAGAGAGATAGCACAGCAGTAGGGCGTTTGTCTTGCACCCAGCCGACTCATGACAGACAGTTGTTTAAATCATGGCATCCCATATGGTCCCCTCTGCCTGCCAGGAGCGATTTCTGAACACAGAACCAGGAGTAACCCCTGATCACTGCTGGGTGTGACTCAAAAGCCAGATAGATAAATAATAAATAAATAAATAAATACATAAATACATAAATACATAAATACATAAATAAATAAAATTTATCTAGTAATGTTAGAATTTTTGGAGGTTTTTTCATTAGTTCAAGATGTGTTTACTTTAAATTATGTTTTTATTCTCACTAACCTCCATATTTCTTCACCACAGGACTCCTAACCTTGTAATATTGCTTTATATCTGTCAGGTTTTTTATCCAGAGAAATATTTGTATGAGTGCTGCTGTTTGGTTCACCTGCAGTTGATTTAGATTTGGTTCCTGTATTGGCCAGAAAATTAGACTGTTATTTCAACAGCACACTATGGAGGATCAGAAGAATATACATTTCAGAAAAGATCTCTCAGATTATTTCCATATTTCAGAGAACTAGCTTGTGATGGGGAATGCATCAAGGCTTCTGAAGTTCAGCCTGGATTATGTAGGAATAAAAAAAATGAAGTAATAACTATGACTTCATAGGTTCAAGTAAAAGGAGTTGACTGATGCGGTTAAGTTCACTGAAGACAGAGCAAGACAGTGGTGTATTTCACAGGGATATCATCATGCACCAGGGCAAGAATAATGTCAACAATCAAAGCTCCCGAACAGTCAACCGAATTCTGAGTATCATGTAGTTCAAAATGGCACCATTCAGCTGAGCCCCCCCGCCTTTTTTTAATTACTATTTAAATCTCTTTGCTTTAAATGGTGGTAAAAAAAAAAAAGGCAACATTTTTTAAAATGCATAAGTAACGTTTTGGGAAAAAGAATGAATTTACAGAAAATATCCATCAAAAGTTCATTAAAGAAAATGTGCTTACTGTAATTAACTTTTTAAAGACATGATGAAAAGTAGAGATATTTAATTATGCTATATTTTAAAATAATAAATAGATCAATTACATATAAATGATCAAAATTACAGAATTAATCAAGAGGCTCCATAAGTAAACAGACATTTGAGTATGTTTATATTTCTATTAACTAGTCAAGACTTAATAAAATGGGAAGTTCCTCTTTGCCAAATGATTCATTGAAAGTCTTAATCAATTTCAAATAAAAACCTCACAGTTTAAGTCTAATTATAATACTTTCAGTTTCAAGCATAGCGATTATTAACTCCTTTCTTAATTAATATTTTCAAGATTGTTGCACTAATTATCTACAGATTTTTAAGGTGTATTTAAGAATATAAGTCCAAAAGAGACTATGTATACCCACTGGTATTTAGGCTATTTGCCAACATGTCTCTTTTCTGACAATGCTGGCTTTGAATCAGGAATAGAGAAAGGGAACAGCTGACATTTGGAAAGTAAACTTCAACTCTACTAATATTTTAAATAGTAGCTACAAGAAAGTGGAAAAGCAGAAAATTATTTTTTACTTCAATATAACATATCTGGTTATAGTTCTAAAATGAATACTCCTTTTAAAAATAGCAAATACATCCAACATCGTGTTTCTTTACAAAGAATTTTACAACCATTCTTTAAATAGGCCATGATTATTCTTACAGTTAATAGTTTTTAATGATAATTATTAATATGTAAATAAAAAAGGCAAAATTTCAATGTCTGTTTAAGACAGGTGACTGTTACATGGAACTTTACTATTTTTTCTAATATTGGTTATGTTTGGAATTTTTCATATAAGACATATAAGACACAAACATTAAGATGTTCATGTTTACATACTGATGAAACTATTAAAGAGATTCAATTAATTTTAAGTCCAATAAATCTTAATAAAACCTATTAATGACATACCTTAAGCATTTACTTTAAAATTCCTCATTCTAAAAATGTCAATAAAATTATTTGAGTTCAAGCCCTGAACATAGTTATTCAAGTTAAAGTAGAACTTAGATAAACATGTCATAATTTTTGAAAAACTGAAAGCTATTATTAAATGCTAGTCTGTTTTGGCTAAGTCATAATACTAAAGAATATTGAAACCTAATGTGAGAGAGAAAAATTTCTTTACCTGGCCAATTTTTACTGCTGCAGTAACAGCTTTTTTTCTAAAGTCTTCTAACTCTTGCTGCTGTTTTCCATTGTGAACTTCTCTCTTAAAGAGGTGAATTGTAAAAGTAAATATAAAATCTCCATCTGAGCTATATGGTGAGACTATGTCTAACCCATTAAAATAAGCCCTGGGAACTTTCAGAAGAGTTAGAGCTTTAATGTCTTTTACCTGGGCCAAATTTCCAACAACTTCCTAATGTCAATATAATTAATAGACAGGACCCCAAATCTGTATCAGCAGTTTTCAACTTTTTCCCCACCAAACAAAACTAAACAACTACACAACTACAAAACTAATTGGAGAAACAGCAAGTACTCAGCAATAAAAATTTCCAGAGAATAAAGGAATCAAGAGGAAAGAAATGAAACTGCTTAAATAATGCTCAGACTATTACAATAGTTATTGGTGATGAAAAATGAGTCTAGTCAAGAAATGTTTTTGAATGCCAATAATGCTAAGACTATCATTTATCATCTTCTGGAAAACCCAACTCTGCATCAGAGTCATATTTTAGTTTCAAGAAAACAAGTCATTTCTCTGATATGCTAATAAAACCTTTTTAATGTCTTTATAGATTGGTAGTTTAAAAGTAGTTCAAGGAAACAAAAAGAATACCGAAGGCACTTCCATCTAAAGAAAAAAGAGGATTTCTATGTGCTATTGAGAAAATTTCTAGCTAAAGAATAACTTTAAATCTTCATGATGCATTTTATAAAGAAAATGTCTCAGAAATAAACTTTCCCTATTATCAGGAAGTAATCCTCCCCATGTGTCTCAGAAGATTTTTTTTGGTTCATGGGTCTACCAACAGCTTAAAATACAAAAGAAAAATGGCTATACAAGTTCACACGCATGCAAAAATAAAATCAGTTGTGTATCTTTGCCATATTTTTTCCAATTTTATTAAGTGTGTAAAGGTTCACATTTATTTATTTTTACTCTTTGGTTCTTTTAAAGAAAAAAAAAAGACAAAGTACAAAGACCAGAATAACATCTCAAATGCTGGAAAAAGTGCCCAAGACACCAGGCTAATTCCAGCCATAAAATGATCCACCAGCACTATGAAAGAACCACAGTGCTAGGTCTTAGCAATGATCTTTCAAATGCACATGACCAGGCAAGAATCATGAGTAGCTCCACAGTACCCTCAGCTCTGCTTGGGATCACCCCATATCTTTGCTAAGTAGAAAGATAAGTTTAAGATAACAAAATTCCAGGGGTACTTTTTTGCCATAAATTCTACCATGAAGAAAGTAGAGGTAAGAAAGGAAGAGGATTAATGTATTCCCATCTGTTGATCTCTGCTTCTACTTGTTTGGAAAGTGCAGTTGAGCTGAAGCTTCTGCACCTCAAAAGAAATAGTGCCCAGGATACAAGAGCCACCCACCGAGTGGGAGAAACTATTCACCCAATACCCATCAGATAAAGGACTTTTATCCAAAATATACAGGGCACTGACAGAACTTTACAAGAAAAAACATCTAATCCCATCAAAAATGGGGAGAAGAAATGAACAGACGCTTTGATAAAAAAAATAAAATACAAATGGCCAAAGGGCACATGAAAAAAAGCTCCTCATCACTAATCATCAGGGAGATGCAAATCAAAACAATGATGAGATACCATCTCACACCACAGAGATTGGCATACATCACAAAGAATAAGAACAATCAGTGCTGGCGAGGATGTGGAGAGAAAGGGATCTTATCCACTGCTGGTGGGAATGCCATCTAGTTCAACCTTTATGGAAAGCAATATGGAGATTCCTCCAAAAACTGGAAATTGAACTCCCATTCAACCCAGCTATTCCACTCCTAGGGATATACCCTAAGAATACAAGAATACAACACAAAAACCCCTTCCTCACACCTATATTTTTTGCCGCACTATTCACAATAGCCGGACTCTGGAAACAACCAATGTGCCCTTCAACAGACAAATGGCTAAAGAAACTATGGTACATATACACAATGAAATATTATGCAGCCGTCAGGAGAGATGAAGTCATGAAATTTTGCTATATACGTGGATGTACATGGAATCTATCATGCTGAGTGAAATAAGTCAGAGGGAGAGAGAGAGAGACACAGAATAGTCTCACTCATCTATGGGTTTTAAGAAAAATAAAAGTCATTTTTGTAACAATCCTCAGAGACAATGAGAGGAGGGCTGGAACTTCCAGCTCACTTCATGAAGCTCACCACAAAGAGTGGTGAGTGCAGTTATAGAAATAACTACACAGAAAAAGACCATAATCATATGAATGAATGAGGAAACTAGAAAGCCTGTCTAGAGTACAGGTGGGGGTGAGGTGGGATGGAGGGAGATTTGGGACATTGGTGGTGGGAACGTTGCACTGGTGAAGGGGGGTATTCCTTACATGACTGAAACCTAATCACAATCATACTTGTAATCAAGATGTTTAAATAAAGGGAAAAAAGTAAAAAAAAAAATAGAAAGGAAGGAAGGAAGAGGAGAGTGGAAGAAGAAAGTGGAGAGGAGGAGAGGCATGAGAGGACATGAAAAAGGAGCAGTGGTCTGTACATTATCAACATCAGTCTTCTCAGAAAGGCTTCTCCTCTGCAAGCTTAAAATTCCAAGCACTATCCTTCCTGGGAGAAGCAGGGAAAGATAATAATGTTTTCCGGGTTTTGTTTACCACTATATTCTCAAACTCTAGTTTTTAAAAAGCACTTATTGAATGAAAGAATACATATACAGTTTTCTGTCTGTTTTAAACCATACCTAGCCATACACCGAGGTTATTCTTGGCTCTGCACCCAGGATTTACTTTTAGTAGTGCACGGGGATCCCACAAGAGAAATGGAAAAACAAATCCAGAGTCAGAGGTTGCAAAGCAAACACTGTACTATCTCTGCAGTTCTAAAGAATAAGTATTCTTAATGTTACTGAAATGATAGTTAAATCAAATTGTGAGAGCCCAAGTCATTGTAACATTTACATTGGTTGGCATTATTATCTATATTACTATTTATTTCAAAGATTAGAATCAGAGACATACTATAAATGCAGAGACATACTATAGAGTTTATGGCACTTGCCTTCATCATTATGGCAGCCAGTCCTGATTCTATCCCCAGCACCCCATCTGGTACCCCAAAACCCTACCAAGGAGTGATCCCTGAGCACAGAACCAGGAGTAAAGCCAGGGATGCCCAAAAGCAACAACAAAGTTTAGCATTTAATTTTAATTTGTTTTATAAAACAAAACCTAAGGAATCACATGTAGGAGTAAAATTTTGACAAGAATAAGAAAATCACATTCTCTTTGTGCCTATGAAAAGAAGCCAGAAAAATAACTGAGGTAACTTTCCTATTTCCCATCCTACACTGGGATAGTACATTATCTTCTAACAAGTAATGTTACTATTTTCCTATATTCCCAATTTTGAATTCTCAAGTTCACCAATACCACCATCTTCCTACTTGCCTTTTTGAAACAAGTGAAGGCACGAAGCATGGAAGGGTTAAATTTTTGGATAACTTTTTTTCAAGAACTGTTTAGTGAAAGAAAAATTCTTGTTCCATTATTCCAGGATAACATCCCCAGTGGCTGATTTTCTTCTTTATGGATTATAAACTTGTCCTCAACATAATTTTGGTATTCCTTTGATGTTCCATGTTTAGCAGAATCTGCTACCTAACAGATGCCTGAATATTTAGAATCCCAAAGGACTGCAATATCCTGTGGTTTCAAATTCCTGAGCAGTTGATCCAGCAACTCTTATTTTATTCTTGCTTTCCAACCATCCTAGGAACTGGTAGCAGATGCTGATTATACTTTATTCTACATTCTCATAGCAATCTAAGGGAGACTGTAAAACAACAGAAAGTTTTTCTTCCCTGGTATCATGTCCTTTGAATTTTTCCTTCCTTCCTTCCTTCCTTCCTTCCTTCCTTCCTTCCTTCCTTCCTTCCTTCCTTCCTTCCTTCCTTCCTTCTTTCCTTCCTTCTTCCCTTCCTTCTTTCTTTCCTTCCTTCTTTCTTTCCTTTCTTCCTTCTTTCCTTTCTTCCTTCTTCCCTTCCTTCTTTCTTTCCTTCCTTCTTTCCTTCCCTCCTTTCTTCTTTCCTTCCTTCTTTCCTACATTTTTCTTCCTTCATTCCTTCCTTATCTTCCCTCTTTCCTTCTTTTCTTCCCTTCTTCCTTCTGTTCTACCTTCCTTTCATCTTCCTTCCTTCCTCCCTTCCTTCTTTCTTTCCTCCTTCCTTCTTTGATTTATTTTTTTAATTTTTTCTTTATTTAAGCACCATGATTGCATACATGATTGTAGGTGGGTTTCAGTCATTAAAAAAAAAATAAAACACCCCCTTGGGGCCGGAGAGATAGCGTGAAGGTAAGGCATTTGCCTTTCATGCAGGAGGTCATCGGTCATCGGTTCGAATCCCAGGACCCCATATGGTCCCCTGTGCCTTCCAGGAGCAATTTCTGAGCCTGGAGCCAGGAATAACCCCTGAGCACTACCGGGTGTGACCCAAAAACTACAAAAAAAAAAAAACACCCCTTCACCAGTGCAACCTTCTCACCACTCATGTCCCCCAACTCCATCCTTCCTGGCTCTCTGCCTGTACTCAAGACAGGCATTCTACTTCTCTCACTCATTAACATTGTCATGAGAGTTAGTGTTGTCATATCTCTAACTAAACTCACCACTATGTGGTGAGCTTCACATAGGGAACCAGTCCTTCCAACCCTCATCTCTGTTGTCTCTGGGCATTATTACAATAATATCTCATTTTTTCTCAAAACACATAGATGAGTCTACTGTGTCTATATCTCTCCCTCTGACTTATTTCACTCATCATAATAGATTCTATGTACATCCAGGTATAGAAAAATTTTATTACTATCTCTCCTGATGGCTGCATAGTATTTCATTGTGTATATGTACCACAGTTTCTTTAGCCATTTATTTGTTGAAGGGCATCTGAGTTGTTTCCAGAGTCTGGCTATTGTAAATATCTCTGCTATGAATATAGGCATGAGGAAGGCATTTTTGTATTGTGTTTTTGTGTTCCTAGGCTATATACCTAGGAGTGGTATAGCAAGTGAAGTTAAATTGCATTCTAAATGTAGATAAATAAATGGTAAACTTTTATATTATTTATGTATTGAGAATGTATTGAATTCTTTGGTCAGTTGCTGAAAATTTAAAGAGAATACTATAATTATATGTTTTATTCTCAGGAGAGTTCTAAATACTTGGAAGTCTATTGAAAGTCTGAAATGTGTAAAGAAAATCTTCGTACTTTTGAAATAAGAAAAAAATTCAGAAAAAGTTGCCCAAAAATACAAAACCCATTGTACGTTTTTTGAAAAGAGTGCATTCTTTACTCTGACTGCTTTGCACATAGAGTAATACTGCTGAATGATAATGAATTTGCTTGGAAGAGCATATTTAAAGTCTTTATTTTTTCCAACTGTTCATAGATATAGACTGATCAGCAGGAAATTTGTTTATGCTTCATGCTCTCCTAGATTGAAAAAGGGGAGTTTTGTCTACTTTCCATTTCCATTTTCATTTATTTTCTTAACTCTCAAAAGCTGGTAAGCATATATGAATTCATGGAATTTGTATTTTTTGCTTTAAAATTTTCTAGTGAAATTTAACAAATGATATATTAACGGTATGAATATATTGGTCCTATGAAAAGGCCAAGTTATTAGAAGACAAACTTTCTAGAACATCTTAGATTAATAACCAAAAAGTAGAAATATAATTTTTCATAAAAATATGATTCACTAAGTTTCTAGAGTTTTGAAAATCACCTAACTCTCTTTCAAGATGTCAAAGTTAGCCAACTATAACATAAATGTAAAAATATAATTACCAAGTGTGTTTTAGTCATTTACTACTTAACCATCTGAAGGGATATCAAAAAATAATTACGTTTCATTTTTCAACACAGAAACTGGTTTATCCATTGTTGACAGTTATTCATAAGGTTTTATTGGTTTGGAACAGTAGTTGGCAGGGGACAAGGAATGCCCATATCCAAACCCTCTCCTCTCTCCCTAAAGAAGATGATAAATTGAATACTCAGAGAAACTTTATCCTTATCATAATATACACATTCAGCCCAATTTAGAGCCTACTGGTCCCCTCTAGCCCAACCTGCTAGTTTATAGGAACCTCTCCACTTTTGCTAAATCATAACAACCCTAACCACCTCACTAGTTTGTTGGGAGAGAAGCAAGACTATAAATATGCCAGAGACCAGTGACTTTGGTGGAGAGCTTTCAGCAGCAGCTCTAAGCAAGAAGCGGAAGGTGTCACTCAGTGGCTCTACCTTGCCACTGCCCTCATTCTCATTTCCACCCACACCACACCCTCTGCAGTGATCTCCTTTCCTATCAAACAAGGCTTGACCAGGGGCCCCATTTGGTCAGTTAAATGGGTCCGTTAAATGTTTTGGGTCTTACCTAGTTGTGCTCATGTGTAACTCCTGGCTGTGAATTCAAGGATCATTCCTGGAATTGTTCAAAGGACTATCTGCACTCCAAAAGAGGAAAACCTGCCCCCAACCCACTGTCCTAACTCTGTCTTGTCTTTGTACCCTCCACCCAAAAGGTCTCTTCCTACTCCTTGGAAAGTGCATCTATAGCCCAAAGACTAATTGAAATTAAAAGCACTGGAAGAATCCTGCTCCTAAAATGTCAAATTCTTTGGGATTTTGCTCTTTTACCTCATAGTCGCCAACCATAGCTCTGATATTCATGTCCAAAAATGAACAGAAGTCTTCTTTTGACACTAATAACTCCAAAGTTGACATTTTAGCAAGCAGATTATTTATTATAGGAGGAAAAACATTTGCAGCTCTGCAAGTGTTTAATTATTAAAATTGTCTGGCTTACCAAAGTTGAAAATATCTTCACATGAGCATTGAAAAAGTTGGCAGCATAAATCACCTATCACCTGAACTAAATCACTCAGCACTTTATATTCCTGGTGCCACCTCAACCATCAGGGTACACTGGTTTCTCAGAGTTACTGGCTTCATCCCAGCTGCAATGGCATATTCCTCTTCACCTAGACTCATCTAGGAATTGAGGTCAGTTGCAGTCTTTAGTTACATGCATCCATTTGTAATTAATGCTGGAATAGCTTGATCCATTTGTAAGCCATAAAAAACCTGGGAGTTGTCTCCAGATATAATGGTATTATAAAAATAAGCTACATTTTTTTTTTTGGAGTGGGGAGGCACACTCAGCAATGTCCCATTCAGGATTACTTCTGGCTCTGTATTCAGAAATTACTCCATGGGGCCAGAGCATTTGCCTTGCAGGCAGCTGACCCAGGGCAGACCTCTGTTCGATCCCAGGTGTCCCATATGGTCCCCAAGCCAGGAGCGATTTCTGAACTCATAGCCAGGAGTAACCCCTGAGCATCATCGGGTGTGGCCCAAAAAGCAAAGAAAGAAATTAGTCCTGTTGGTGCTCAGGTGACTATGTGGGACGCCAGGATGGAATCCTGGTTTTTTATGCAAAGAAACACCCTATCCTCTGTATTATCACAAAAGAGCAAATGCCAAAAGGCTGACTAATATGTATCATTCAAAGCCTGTGAGGTATGTACTGGTACTCTCCAAAACCTCTCTTAAGGATTCATTGCATTTCCTTCTGTTATTGTTTCATCATTCTTTTTTCTTTTCTTTTCATTTTTTTGGAAAGGGATTCCCATTTGACTGTGCTCAGGACTTACTCCTGGATCTGCACTCAGAAACACTCCTGGTGGGCACAGGGTTCATACAGGGTACAAGGGATTGAATTCAGGCCAACCATGTGCAAGTCAAGCACTCTACCTCCTATGCTATCACTCTGGATTTATATTTATGGGCAGAGGAGCTACATTCTGTAGACATTATCAATTCTTGGCTCCATGAAAGAAGACTGTGATTGTTGGACGAGGCACTTTCCTTATCTTAGCATAGAAATGTCACATGTGCAGAAACTCATAGTTTGTTAGCCAAAACTAGGCACATTAACAGAGACAGGTTGCCTAACATAAAAAGCAGCATAAAGATGTATTTCCTAATATGAATTCAGTCATTTCAATGAATAATTTATTACCTTCATAGGACTGTGTTTAAAATCCTACAGAGCTAGGCAAGAAACACTGACACAAACATAAATTAGTAACTTTTCCACCTCATCTGCTTTCCCAATTCCAGATTCTCATCACCAAACTAAAAAGTAACCAGAATGAGGTAGTAGGCAAAGTCTACTAGAAGCCAGAGGACTTGGGACCCCTGAGTAAGGGATCAGCAAACTAAAGTTCCCAGGAAGAATCAAAAAGAGGCAGCTTCTGTGTCAATTTAATATGAAATGGGGCCGGGCGGTGGCGCTAAAGGTAAGGTGCCTGCCTTGTCTGCGCTAGCCTTGGACGGACCGCGGTTCGATTCCCCGGTGTCCCATATGGTCCCCCAAGCCAGGAGCAACTTCTGAGCGCATAGCCAGGAGTAACCCCTGAGCGTTACCGGGTGTGGCCCAAAAACAAAACAAAAAAAAATTTAATATGAAATAATACTTTATTAGTATTTTGTGATATTTTTAAAAATTGTCTGTGATAAATTTATGTTTCTATATTATACCTTTTTTTGGTTTGTTATATTCGATAGACTTTTCTTTAGCTATAATATTTCAAAAATAAAATATTAACAATAAGGAAGCTTTCATAAAAGCATACACCCATGCATTATTAACCAAATATACCTTTTGCTGTCTTTTTGGAAAGTAATCAAGTCAATTAAATTAAAATTTATGGGCCAGACAGATAGCTCAGTGGGCTGAGCACATGCTTTGCAATTAGAACGCCTTTTGGATATAACCCTTCACAGTAGGAAAACCAAGAGTTTAAAAAAGTGTTGTCCAGAGACATGAGACCCAACCAAGCCAAAGAAACTGCATACTTTACTTTAGAATAACTTTCCCACATAATATGTACTTCAGTTTTAAATAATTAAAAACTTTACCAAGTAATTCTAAGATATATAACTCCTACAAGTACAACTAAAAAGTCATGTGTGTGCTGTAGCCAGAAGGTGCAACCTCTGGCAAGCACTTTAACACCACAATTACCCCCATTGAGCACTATAATCCTACTGTGCTTGAACCAAGAGTAAAAAAACACCAGCACAAGTGTGCAAACATCACAACTAAGCATAACCTTTGGTAAGCACCATTGCAGAGTACAAGCACCACAACCAAACTTGGGATCCATATTCTCACCACAACACAAAAATGTACAAGCAACACAAAACATGTCTGTAGCCACAACATCAATAAGGATAAATGGAAGGAGGAGTTGGAGAAGAAAGTTAAAAAACACACATGAGCATTGTAAAAATGAGAGTGCATTGACCTAAAGCAGTGCTTTTCAATTATTTTGTCATGCGCCTCCTAGGAAGAAGGAAACATTTTTGTGCTTCCCCCTCCTGCGTGACTGTAAATAGTATCTTTATTAAAAAACTTTAATCTGCAAAACAAAAATATATAAAATAATTTGAGCTGATTTTTTAATCAGAGGTGATGTCTGGATTAATAGCTATAATGAGCACGTTTTGCAAATCAGAGCTTTTTGAAGCGGGGTTTGAAGAAGGACACAGCAACTCTCAGCTCCAGAGACATACAGAGATATAAAAACGGGGCTTAGCTTGTTATAACAGTGTTTGCCGAGGTCAAACGTGACCCCCTTTACTGAGCTTCATGCCCCCCTGGGGGGCACACCCCATGATTTGAGAAGCACTGACCTAGAGAAATATTACAGTTGTTAAGGTGCTTATCTTAACAGGTTCAATCCCTGGCACCGCATATAGTCCCCCAGCAATGCTAGGAGTGATCCAATCCCTGAGCACTTATCCCTAAATACTGCCAGCTGTGACTCTCCTTTGAAAAAGAGAAAAAGAAAAGAGGGGATATATTTTTGAGAGAGTCATTGGGGAAAGTGTAAAGGTCAAAATTCAGATTGCTTTTCTAGGAAGCTCTGAATAGAGCAGGGGAAGACTTTAATGTCTGTCTAATGTTTAGTTTTAATGAGCTTTCATCATCATTGCAATGGGAGACCTGGTTTTAGCACGATCTCAGTATCAGCTATCATAAAAAGCTTGTCTAAAAAACGTTAAAAATAAAACCAGTTTTCATTCACAGCTCTTTAGAACTTATTCTCAGATGAAAGATTTATTCGCATTTCAGTGGGACATTTGGGGACCAAATGTAAAACTAATTTCTATTACTGTATCCAATAGTAATCATATCAGCTTATTTGCAACTGTAAAGATAGGGGAACCTGTCAGAGAGTGTCTTGAATAAATAGGGGATCCCCCCTCAACACCCATTCCTTCTCCCCAGCAGCTGGACAAGAAGTCTGGAGATAGGGGGAAGTCTCCTGGCAGTGATTCAGAGGAGCAGCTATGGCAAGGCAACACGTCTCTGATTCTTAAGCATGTCACTTCATTGACACAAGTTAGCTGTGAAAGCTCCCAGCAGTATATCAACTTTCAAGACAGGGTTATTCCAGCCAGTTCGCTCTCCTCTGTATAAGGAAAGCAAAATGATTTGCAAAATCCACAATATTTTACTGCTTTTTAATTATCTAGAGCCACCATTCCTATACATAAGGAAAAATTAAAAAAACAAATTGCATATACAGAAAATGAGAGTAGATTTAGAAATGGCTGGTTCCAGATTCTGTCACTGTACAGTTACAAAAAGTAAGGAATATTATACCAAGTTATAGCTGTTTCTAGTTTAAAACTTAAATAAGAATAAAATGAGGAATATGAGTCTGGATGATGAATATAACTCATCTTAATTTTCCAATTAGGGTGAAATAAACCAAAAAATCTTTAGGATACAGATCATTCTTATAATGTAAGTATGGTGTAACCAGAGTTTTAAAGTATCAAAGAGCCAAATATTTAAAGTCTGGGTATCAAAGACCAAAGAAATTCTTGAGGTTTTTTGTTTTCTTTTCAAAGTGAAGTCAATGTTGGCAGAACCCATCACTACCTACAATATTGACATGGATATCTACAAAGAAGCATATGGTTTTACCAAAAAAAAAGTATAAAGCATTGTAGCTAATAAAATGACAAACAGGAAACAGTCTATAAAGCTATGACTGAAACTACTAGTTAATCTTGACATGTTTTATAAAAGGCTTGATTACTTAACATTTTTCCCCAAATAATTAAAATTTAGGTCTACTTAAGGCAGGAAAGTGAAAAAATAGCTACACAGAAAACTGAAATTTTGTTTCTCCCAAAGTCCATTTGTACTCATTGTGCATGGAAATATGAGGCACATCACCATATGAGATTAGACAGAAGTGTTCACCAATATGCTTTCAGTCCCAACTTGGTAAATGAAGAGATAAAGTGGAGACAAGGAGTATGACCAATCTATTACTCCATTCTGAAGGTTGCATATGCATGCAAAGTTTTATTTACAAAGATAATTTATGTGGCAGTTGGGGGATGTGGTGACCATCAAGACAGTGCCTAAAATTACACAATGCCATGCTAGCATGTAGACAGACATTCTTTGGTATTTATCTATGTATTTCCAAGAAATGTCCTGATATATAAATAGGGACCAAGTTGAGCTTTATGAAATCCCAAAGTCTGTTCTTGTTTTTTTACATTGAATTATTATATTCTTTTTTTTTTTTTTTTGGTTTTTGGGCCACACCCGGCGGTGCTCAGGGGTTACTCCTGGCTGTCTGCTCAGAAATAGCTCCTGGCAGGCACGGGGGACCATATGGGACACCGGGATTCGAACCAACCACCTTAGGTCCTGGATTGGAAGCTTGCAAGGCAAACACCGCTGTGCTATCTCTCCGGGCCCGAATTATTATATTCTTAAAATGAACAATTTTCACCATGTGATTTCTTCTATCACATTGGTGTGCATGCACACTGCTTTCTTAGGTTTGTAGACTCATTCACAATTAATAAAGCATAATCACTGAATACCAAGAGAAGATTAGGAAGTGAATGACAACTTAAAATCTGGAATCCATAAATATCTGTATTATCATCATTCTCAAACCTTTCTCCACTTCTGATGTCTTTTGGGCCTTAATTTCCTCCAACCTCACTTTTCCATTATTGCAATCTGCTGCTTCTCAGTGAAAGCATTTTTATAGATGTACATTATTAAAAACTGTACGAGATTCAAAGAGAAAAACATTTTTTACCAGACCCATGCATATCTAAAGTCTTAATAAAGCAGCTCTAAAAATATCAAGAATGATTATAAAACTATAAACAATCCTTTGTATTGGTGAATATGTGGAACAGGTAAGCATTTAAGAAGATGTTAACTTTTGAGATCCACTGAGCAGTCAATGAAATAAATGGTTAAGCAATGCAAGAAATTTACTTTATGAAATAAGGAATGGGATAAAAATAGACTCCAAATTTTATTAAATTCTATCAACTATGGAAAAGAAGGAATAAATAATTATAGGAAGATTCTTTTGTTTGTGTACTTTTGAAATTTTCACTACCTGAGTAACTAATGGAATCCTCCCTATCTTTTGTACCCTGGGCACTTTCTTTGTAGTACTGCCCTTTATCTAGAAGAAAACATATAGACCACTACATGACATGCCTAGACATTCAGCAGGTATGACCGTAGGGAACTCAAGATAACATGATCCTCTCTTCTCTGCTGTTACCATATTGATTTTCTGAAGCAACTGAAGAAATTCCTGCCATGGGAGAAATGAGGTCTGCTGTTCTCAAGAAAAGGAAACTTTACACTTCTGAGTACTAGCCAAACTAGTCAAAGGTGGGGGTGAGATCAATAACTTCTAGGGAATTAGATAGAAGTGGGGCTCATGGAATATTCTAGGAGTAACCCTGAAAGAATTTGCTAGTAGTTGAAGAATAAATAACTTAGAGTTGGGAGGTCTCTGGGATACCAGGCCCCTAACCCTGTTGAACCAGGTACCTTTCCCTGGCAAGTATGTGACTCTTTGCAGCCAACAGAGGTCACTGAGGCGTCTCTGAACATTTTCTCCCTGACAGAGGAAAAGATAAAAATATGAGTCATTGATAAACTCAGCAAAAATAACATAGGAATCATTGCAGTTCCAGAGACCCAGGAAGAGAATAAGAAGAGTTGCAGGAAGTGTGGCAAGAAGAAGAGGAGGAAGAAGAGGAAAAAGGGAGAAACGAATAAAAATAAAAAAGGAAGAAGAGAAAAAAGAAAAAGAAGAGGAGGGAGAGGAAGAAGAAAAGGAGGGAGTAGAGGAGGAGGAAGAAGAAAAAGAAGGAAGAAAAGAAAGGAATAAGGAAAAGAAGAGAAAGAAAAAGAAGACAAAAAAGGAAGAAGGTGAAGAAGAAAAAAACGTAAGGCTCAGAGAGCCTCTACACAGAAAGGCAGAGGCTGGTTGCCTGTCTTACATCACCCCCAACTTCCAAAAGTTGCCAGAAATAACCAATGAGAAACTGGTACCAAGCCTTTGGAAAGGGCAAGGATGAAAGCAGTTTCCGGAGACTCCATGAACTCTTCAAGGAATGCATTTTTATCTCCTGCGGGTGAGCAAGACTCTGAGTTGCCAATTCTGGAGTATGCAGAACAGATGGGATCAAGTTTTGGATGTTGAAAAGTGTCCGTTCCCAGAGAATGTGAGGGTCTGTCTAAAGCAGACATTCAGGAAATTTTTCTGGGGTCTCCCCTTGCTCCATAGCGAATCCCTGGTGGCTTGTGTCAGGTTTGCTGACCTTATAGAAAGGGTTTTTAACCCGTAAGGTTCTGTCACAACAGAAAAGATACAGCAAACTTTGGCTTCTCACTAAGGAAAATCCAAGCCCTTGTCAGATCCAGTTGCCTAAAGACAGCCTCGCCCTGCAGCCCCAGACCCAGACCCAGAGTCAGATTCAGCTAAACTCAGAGGTCCATCGCATCATCACACCACCAATGCAGGCAAGGCCTCTACCTGTGCGTTCCTACACACAAAATGTGTGACAATTCACTGGGGACAGACTACACAACATGATGAGCATTGGCCCTCAGAGACCCCCCTGAGTGGACAAAAAGTCAACCACTATCTCTGACTTGCAGCTTGGTGAGCCAAATCTGGCATGATGATTTTCTCCCAAATGACAGGAGCAAGTCCTCAGATCCAGCTGCTCAAAGACAGCCTCACCCAGCAGCCAGGCCCCAGTGCCAGAGTCAAATTCAGATGGACACAGAGGTCCATCTCATAGTCACACCCCTTCTGTCTCTGTCACAGACAGCTTCAACAAATCTTTCCCTAAGGTCCAGAGAAAGGTAGAGTCTTCAACTCCTTTTAGGGCCATACAAAAGTGGGATGACCACACGTTCAGAAAAACACGAGAATATGAAAGCATCATAATATCTATGGTGACAGAATCACAAAGGACCCTTCATCAAGTCCCACCTGAGCGTCACTAAAACTATGAGGATTTCCAAACTCACTGGCCAGTGTCTGTCTTTCCTAAGGTTTTGAACAGTTCGACACTACAGAAAAAAAAAAAAAACTGGAACAGTAGTTTCAGGAAAAGCTTGTGTATATCCATGATACTGAGAAAGACCAACAGGTCACCAAACAAAGGCAAGCTCAGAGGAGACACGTAAGAGAGCATCAGGCACAGGAGAGTCATGGGATCTCGAATCCATTGACATGACTGGGCACAAGCAACCAAGTGGACAACCAGAATAGATCTAAGAACCCGCTAAATATGGGCATCTCCATAGAAAAAAGAAGAAATTTCTCCAGGATATAGGACATCATGTGGGTCAGATCCTCAGGGATGTCTTGATGGACTCTATTAAGACTGTAGACACATAACCTAAGACATTGAGAAAAGAATTTCTCAAACTCCCCACACAGAATCTGGAGGCAATTCACTAGGAACAGACTCCACAACATGCTGAACATTAGCTCTCAGACCTCCCTGACTAGACAAAACAGCCACCATCTTTGACTTGCAGCTTGGTAAGCCAAATCTGGCATGATGCCTTGCTCCCAAGTGACAGGAACAGCACAACTCAAGACCACACTTAAAGAATGTCCAGTCTCAAGGAAAGTGAAAGCTGTGGTGCTCAATCCTTCATCTCCTGTCACCAGAAAACAGGATCCTAAAGGGTCACGGAAGGCTCCCAGTCTACACAGGTGACAAAAAGAGTCACAAGGACCCAGAATGCATTTTTCTTCCCAAGAAAGCCCACAGGAGTCTGATTCTATGTATGACACTCCTGTATTTTCTCCAAGTCAGTGATCTAGTAATAGCCACAGGCAATGCTCAGAACTTATCGGTGCACCAACAGAACAGCATCACTTGGCCAAGTCTCATAAACAGCCTCCGGAAACTGTCCCGACATATTTGCAGTGGCGTTTCTCCAACCAGGACAAAGAACCCAAAGATCAGCTTCCTAACTTTAAAGCTGCAACCTCCAAAAACTCAAAACAGAGGTACAGAGTGAACAGCCGGTCTCTCACTACTGAAGTAAAAAGTACTAAGCTCTGCAACTGGCCACAGTCTAGAGGAGAAAATCACCCTTCAGCACAGCCTGTCTCCTACTCAAGGAGGTGCAAAAGAAGAGACACACTTCTCATAAAGAGCCAGCATCATTGAAGGGTGTGGCCACAAAACACCAAGAAAAACCTTAATTTAGCCTTATTATCATTCCCCTGCCCTTTAGTTTGTATCTGATCTTGCAACTGAACCAAGGGGTCTGGATTTTGTTCAAGTATTTACTTCACTCAAAAGTCAGACAGTTGGGGCTGTCTACTAATGCTACTTGGGGCTATTCTCCATTTTTTTAAGTTCACTGAACTCACAAAGCCTAATGTTGAGAGTTGGATATGCTTCATTCTTGAATCTTGTGCAACATGTCCCATAGGCTTCTTCTCACCAACCTAGAGAGAAATCCCTGGTCTTTCATCTCTGAGTTATGGTGACCTCAGGGCCTGCCATTCATCATTTCTTTCTCCCTCTCAGGCTACAGACCACTCATTGCCTCTTCTGTTGTCTAGACAGAGCTCTGGACATTCCTCTGGTTCTTATTCTCTGGGTTTTAGGAAACCCAAAGAAGGTGCCAACAAAAGTCATGTTAGCCTTCTAAGCAGAATTCAAGGGCAGCAGTGATGGTACAGTGGGCAGAGTTCTTGCCTTGCACTAGGCCAGCCTGGTTTGGTCCCCGGCATCTCATAGTTTCCCAAGTCTGCCAGGAGCAATTCCTGAGGGCAGAGTCAGGAGTAATCCCTGAGAACCACCAGGTGTGGCCCAAAACAAAATAAAGAAAAAGCAAAATGCAGCTGTCTGTTTAACTTGTGGGCCCTGCTTGTTTTTCCACTTCCACTTAGTACTATATTTTTCAGTCATTATTGTGCTTTTTCTTTCTTTCTAGGATTTTCTTCTCCCTGAGCAGGACCAGGTGTGTCCCAAAACCCTTCCCCCCACAAATAGAAAGAAATGCAGGGACATTTCTTATGAGACAGAACATTCTAGAAACCAGATTAGTCTGAGGGCCAGGGAGAGTTTCCTCTGAAGCATTGATCCAGGGGTCAGTGCAGCCCACAACCCAGTCTTGTTCTGGGGGAGGGGGACAATGCTGAGAAGACCCTAGTATGGGTTCAGGCCTGTCTTATTTTTGCACTTCCTGGGACGGGGCATCATAGACCACAGTGTCCAGCTTCCTGCCCTCATGTCTGTGGGAGTCTAGCCACCCAAGGGAGGCCTTGTCTCAAGCTGTAGCCTGTGGCAGTAGAGGGCAAGCAAAGGGTTACTGGATCCATCACAGAAGCCATTAGCAGTGACATCCTAGGAGAGCTACAGCTTGTCCCTGGGAAGGCTTCAAATTATGCTTGTTTCGCTTTTATGGCAGAATGTTCCAAACTCTGGGTGTACACATCTGCCTGCCATTGGGGTACACAATTGCATGGAGAGGCATCTCCCCACTGAAGAAAGCCTCCTTGAGGTTACTGGGTGGAAATTATCTTGTTTTTCGGGGGGGAGGGGCTCATCAGGAGGAACTCAGAGGTTACTCCTGGCTCTGTGCTCAGAAATTGCTTCTGGTAGACTCAGGGGACATTTACCATGGTTTTATCTGGAAAAGGCTTGGTTGTCTTGGTTTCTTGGTTGTCTAGGTCTTTCAGAAACAACTGAAAGTACTTCAGACATTTATTGTGATAAGTGGGAGTATTCAGCTCACATTTTTTCCATCTCAAGATTCTAACAAATTAACATAACAAGTAAAATCAATATCAAAGTCACCATTGCATAAATTATAACAGTATGTTCTATCTTGACTGTTGGAAGAAAGAAGGTAGCAATTTGAGTAAGGAAAAGCCAAGATCCATCAATCCAAAACCAAACCCTAATCATAACTTTAAACCAAATAAGCTTAAAAAACCTGGCAGTGAAATTTACTTAAGAAATCATCGGATTAAAGTCTCACTAGTTGTCAGCTGAGTCCCAAGCTCCAGCACCATCTATTAGAATCAGGCCTCAAGTTTCAAATCCAGGACACTGAAAAGACGTGGATCTGGAAGCAAATGCTGATACAGGAAATAATTCACACACACTAATGGGGGTGAAATGAATTCAGAAGTTCCAACATAAGTCTTCACTTCTAAGAAGCAGGAAGCTTAGTAGGAAGTCTGGAAACACAAGAGCACATGAAGTTTTTCTATTGAACATTATAGACCTAGAGACTTAGAGAATTTACAGTAGATAGGCCAACCTACCCACATTCTATCCATGAAAATACATATGGTCTCTCAAGCTTCAACAGGATTAGTCCTTAAATACACAGTTAGGAATAAGCATTGAGCACTGTTAGGTGTACCTTTTTTAAAAAGTAATAAACCAAAGAACATTTTATACCTAATAGAACAAAATAATACCTCCTTTCTATGAAACAAGTGTTTAGAGCTATTAATACACAGGCATATAAGATATTGAGCACTGTTAGGTGTACCTTTTTTAAAAAGTAATAAACCAAAGAACATTTTATACCTAATAGAACAAAATAATAGCTCCTTTCTATGAAACAAGTGTTTAGAGCTATTAATACACAGGCATATAAGATAACTTGAATCATTTCAAATAAAGGAAGCATTTATTATTATTCGATTGAATCCACTTTTATTATATAACACTGAAACTGTGATATTAGGAGTATAGAAAATATTAAGGGCAAGATTAAGGATAAAATATCATGGCAAAATAAAAATCACATGTATTACATATGTGCTTGCTTACCAAACAGGGGTTAATCCATTAAAGGAGGCAAAATTGGGCTATATACAGAAGTATTCAAGGTTCAATACTTGATCAGTGCTCAAGAAACAAAGCAATGTATAAAGGAATTATTTCTGTTCTATCTCTCTAACCCTAATAATAATTTGTTCAAAATTATTGTCTTAGGGATATCGAAAAAATTTTCTTAATAACAAAATGAGAATGATCACCACTTCGAAACAATGAAAACTTAAGAGCTAAGAGTCTTAAATCTAGGAAAATAATGAAATTATCTAAGGAAAGAGATAGCATGGACTTTTGAGGTCTTGTAATTATATGAACTTTTATAATTTGTCTCCATTTTAATTTGCAATAAAACTTCAGGTGTCAACCATGTTCTATCTAAAGGACCTTGGAGACAGAGACAGAAGAAATCTTATTAGAGTCAACTACAGTTGGATTTGCATTAGACTTCACTTTTTCAGCTTCTCAGGCTGACAGATGCACCATAGGAGATGAGTCAGTTTGAGAGACTTTAAATATTTATATTGAAGTTAGGACACTGACACCAGGAACAAAAATATGGTCTGGATGGCTCCAGCTCAGAGCCTATTTTGATGTTCCTGGTGTGCTCTCCCATAGAGATAATTTTTCAAAATATGAAAAACCTAGACCAGCAGCTCATGTTGCAGAGACAGAGCCACTGACCAGGCACCACATAAGGTGCACTCCAGCCCCATAAAGAAGGACTTTATTTTTTGCCTTCTTTTTGGCAAGTGATAAGTATCATTACATACTAAGGAAGAAACAGCTCTATTTTATAGAGTATATGTGTTAAGAATGATGAATTCCTCTCTATATTATGGCTCATATATGGAAGAGGTCTTTAGGTGGGTTTATATTTGAAATGCAAAGATTTTTGTTTTTGGTTTTTTGGGCCACACCCCGTTTGATGCTCAAGGGTTACTCCTGGCTAAGCACTCAGAAATTGCCCCCTGGCTTGGGGGGACCATATGGGACACCCAGAAATCGAACCGCGGTCATTCCTTGGCTAGCGCTTGCAAGGCAGACACCTTACCTCTAGCGCCACCTCGCCAGCCCCCAAAGATTATTTTAAATGTGCGTCATTAGGCAAAGTTTCCCATTTTTCTTACAAAGTCCTCTGTCAAAGATGGCAGTTAAGGAAACCATTTCTACTGTTGAAAGTGCCCCCCAAAAATCTGATACAAGAGCTTATTTTAAATGAATATGTATTCTGTATCTGTATCTTCTACAGTGTTTCTGTTCCTGTCCCTTTTACTTTCACACACATCTACACAAACACATACATTTGTTCCATATGTTTGTTACACTGCTCCCTACAAACAAGGATTCTGTTTCAAGGTATTCTCAAAATGTCACTGCTAATGTCTTATATCTACAATGACATCTGCCTCTTACAGTGTGTATCATTGAGAATGTCAATTTGATAGCACCTGTCATTCTCCATCATTACAATTATAAAAATATATAGCACCAATTATTATACAGTGGTGGGGGCTGGAGCAATAGCACAGTAGGTAATGTGTTTGCCTTGCATGTGGCCAAGATTCTATCCCCAGTATCCCATATGGTCCCTTGAGCCTGCCAGGAGCAATTTCTGAGTGCAGAACCAGAAGTAACCCTTGAGTGCCACTGGGTGTGGCACAAAAACCAACAAAAAATATTATACAGTTGGAAAGAACCATGCATCATTCTATAAAATTTAGCAAGAAAAAAGAAAATACTAAAACATATTTGTCTTGTTGATTAAATTATATATGTATTATATAATCGCAATATATCCAAATTGTCCGCATAACTGCCCAAATTTTGTCTTCTCTCTCTTACTTGTAATTTGCTTTTAGATTATCACCCCAAATTTATTGAAGAATTATTAAAATTTCCAGTATGTGCACAGAAATCATGGGCTCAAGAAAAAAGAAAGAAAAAAAAGAAAGAAAGAAACCTCAGAATGCACAATTTAACCCCTTTTCCATTCTTAACTGATAAGGAACACTAAATTTAGCATAGCATAACATATGGTCATCCATTTTTTTCTCTTTGGGCAGTACCTGGTGATGCTTAGAGGACTCTCATGACTCTGTACTCAGAAGCTACTCCTGGCAGTGCTTGGGTGGCCATATGAGATTCTCAGTACTTAACTCAGGTTGACTGTATGCAAAGCTAGTGCCTACCCACTCTGTACTCTTTCTGGCCCCTTAGGATCCTCATTGGGGGGTTTTAGTTTATGTCTTCTCTAAATGATTTACCATTCAATATGACAAAATTAATATACAGTGAGTGTAATTCTTTCAATAATCTGACTTCAAGGTTATAATTTCTAAGACAGTATTAAAACTTTAAAATATCAACCAAAGATATGACAACATATTTTGTCATATCTGGTTTTGGGAGTATAACATGAAGTAAGAATAAGTTTTATTTGGAGATACTGAGGAAGCAAAGAGAAAGGATAAGAAAAAAAGAGTAATGAGAGTGCGGGCTTCTCCAAAGGTGGAAAGAGTCCCGGTACACAACCCACTATGAAAGTATGAAAGTTCACATCTCAAGACGGGGAAGCAGGCGACATGTGCTTGCACAAACATAATTCTATTTTAATCTGAAGTTCCAAAATAGAAAACATCACCCCCAGTGGTTTTAGTATTGCTACAGTTTTATTCATACAGACACATGGGGATCATAAATTGGGGACTCTGGGTCTAATTCAGATTCTCATACATACAAAGCACATACTTAATCACAGAGCTACATCCATGATCCTAAATATTATTCTTAATAACATTATTCAATAGCATAAGTTTTGGAACATAAATCCAAAGTTTAATAAACTAAGTTTGAAAATAAAATATTTTCCACAAGTTACTATGTAGCCCAACTCTTACCTATTTTGAAAAAGTAGGGCACATCATTTTATTTAAAAATCAGTGTATTTTGGGACCAAAACAATCTTACTGTAGGAATTGCATGTGCCACCCCAGGTTTGATCCCTGGCATGGTTTCCAGAGCACTGCCAGAAGCAGACAGGAGTAAGCCCTTAGCACCACAGGTGTGGCCCAAAAATCAAAAGAAAAAAATACTCAGTACATTTTTAAGGTTTTTTTTTTCACATGAATTCTATTATAAATATATGAACTTTATGTATTGTGTGTAAAGACACATTTATAATTCTAATAAAGAGATATTTTAACACACTTTTCATGAAATTACTGTGAGATAGTGCACAGAACTTTCAAGGCAATGTGAAGTAAAAGATTCGATTTGTGTGTAAAGCTACCAAAAACAGGAAATATTTTCTAACATGTAATTAGCATTATTCTTCCTTTTCAATATGTAGAAGAGAATTTTTTTCTGATATCTCCTTATTTAACTTCATTAAAGAAAAGATGGAGTTTTTTTTTTTTTTTGAGGGGGTTGGTTTTGGGGCTATACCTGGTGACGCTCAGGGGTTATTCCTGGCTATGCATTCAGAAATTGCTCTTGGCTTTGGGGGACCTTATGGGGCTAGGGATTGAACTCAGGTCCATCCTGGATCAACCTCATGCAAGGCAAGAGCCCTGCTGCTGCGCTATTTTAAGCAAAGATGTTTTCTTCTGGTCTAGATTGATAGTACAGGGGTTAAGGTGCTTGCCTAGCTGCAGCCAACCCCAATTCAAATCACTAGCACTACAGAAATTGCCCAGGTAAAATCAGGAGTATTCCCTGAGCACAGAGCCAGAAATGAACTCTGAGTACAGACAGGTAAGGCAGAGATTCCCCCCAACCTCCAAATGTTATTATTCCTTAAATCAGATTTTTTATAATAGACATATATTAGACAAAGGCATTGCATAACAATTTCAAAGGATGTATCACTGAGCCTAGACATAATTTATAATATTGAAGACTCATTCATCATTAATGTCTTCCATGAAGTATTGAGTCAGTCTGTTTTAAAAATGCCAGCTTTTGCAAAAACTTCAGGACATTAACTTATCACAAATGATTAACAGCTATAAATTGATACATTTCTAGAAGGCATGTTGGAAACATAGATCAAAGATACCATATCTACACATATACATGGATTCATCAAATTGCATACCTATAAAAGTATTCAAGAAAACAGTAAGTATAGTTTGTAGAGATTTATATCTCCTAAGTAGATATGAAACAATGTTAATGACTCTTGTTTGCTTGCTTGTTTTTTGGGCCACAGCTGGCAGTGTTTAGGACTTACTACTTTTTCTGCACTCAGGCATCACTCCTGGTAGGCTCTGGGAGCAAGGGTTCAAACCCAGGTCAGTGACATATAAGACAAATGGATCTTACTCTGATTGTCAACTAACCAGTTTCTTTTCATTTTTTTTTAATTTTTATTATGGCCAAAGTGAATTACAAATCTTACATAGTGATATTTTAAGGTACACAGTGACAATAAATGAGGGCCTTTCCACAACCAGTGTTGTCCTCCCTTCATCCCTGTCCCCAAGCATATATCCCTTATCTACCTCCTTTATCTCCCAGAATGCTACTGTAACTAAAATCATATATGTAAATGTAAACCATTATTTTGAAGTTCCAGATATTTTTACTAGTGGTTTATTAAAGGTTTAGAGTCAAAGGAGCACTGTAAAAACAATTTTAGAGTGGCAATTATCATTTGCATGGGCCCACCAAAGTATGGGGGACATGGAAAGGAAAAACTTTGGCCTAAATACAAGGAGACCCTACTACTGAAGTTTCCTGACATAATACCAATTCGAGGATCCAGTCAAACTAGTTTGTCCAATCCAGGTCATTATCTGTAGTGCCCATATAGTTTTATTTTTCACACAGTCTCTGTTGTAGGTATCATGTTTCTGTATTGAAGATCCTGGAATCTGTATATTAGAAACTAACCAGTTTCTAATAAGTTCTTGGGAAAGAAAGCATAGACACATCAACCATCATTGAAGCAAAAAAAAAAATTTGTTACATTAGTCTTCTAGGTCAAAATATTATGGTAATTTCTTCAATATCAGTGTAAAAATCTTACTCAATGCAAGGATTTATGGAAGAAGTAGAAGATAAACATCTTTTCCAGAAGTCCTGTAGAACCTGATTGCCATGTTCCTTTGCGATGAACCCTCCTCAAGTCCTCATTTGTGAGTATAATAAAACTCAGAATAATAATATTATTTTAGTAAACCTTTTTTATCTTAAATACCATTAAGAATAATTTAATATAATTTATAGAAAGGATGAAGGGCAAAAGTATAATTCAAGAATGGTCAATTTAGATATTTTTCTATCCTTTGTTGATAATACCCCACTCTGAAGCAGTTACTGTTCAATTCTAGACTGTGAAATTATATATATTTATATATGTGTGTGTGTACAGGTATAGTTAAAGTATGTATTTGTGGTCAGAACCTGTGCATATGATATATTCCATAGTTCATTTACCAGAATCCATGAACCAGTACTGGAAATCATCTGTCTAGACACTTCTAGTGCAATAAATTAAAAATAGTAATTTGGGGTTGGCTTAGATTCAGTGAGGCTGATATCCTTACAGAGGCATGAAGATACACACCAAGATTTTATTATACTATACATCAATATGATATGAAATAAAAAATAAATACATATAACCTTAATATTGTGTAGATTATCTTTGAACAATTGGTGAAGTTGAGTCAGTTTTTATGTGCTAAATAGTTTAAGAATGATGATTCTTTGGTGAAAGATTGGTGTTGAAACAACAAAACCCAACTATCAACAATTTTTTAATATAATTTTTATTTTGAACATAGTGGCTTACATATTGTTGACAATAATATTTTAGGTACAAATTTACATAAAATCAGGAGGATTCCCATCACCGATTTGTCCTCCCTACACCTCCATTTTTGTCCTACCTCCCATATCCTCCTCCCTCACCCCCGGGGCTGCTAGAAAATGTGGTCCCCTCTGTACCTAGTTTATTACTTAGTAGTCTTACAACCTGTTTGGTCTTGGTGCTTCCCTTATTTCCCCCTCTAACTGGCAGGACTAGATAGTTCAAGTTATGTGGTTTTGTTTGAAGAAGAGAAAAGTAATAAACTGGGGTAAAAGTCTAATACGCCGAAAATGGGTGGAATCCTTTTAAAGGCTCTCATCATTGGTTTGAGAAATAAAGGAGAAAAATAAGGTGAAACACCCCAACAGTACAAAAAGAAGTGTCAAATATCCAGTGAGCACTCCAACAATAACAACGATAAGCACCACAAAAAAAGCCATGGTCTTGAGATTAAAAAAAAAATGGAAGGGCACATAAAAAAAAGAAAAGAAAAGAAGGAAAAAACATAAATATAAATGGGGACAACAACTTCAATAACCACACCAAAAAAAGGAAATCGACAAGACGTAGATAGTAAATAAAAGTAAAAAGTAATAATAAATGAAGATAAAAAAATAATATATAAAAATAAAAAAATGTTTTGTGCTTTTTGCTTTTTTTTCCTCCTGCACTGGCACAGTAAATATTGGGGTCATTCGAAAAGGAATTCACTTGGCCTAAGAGATATGGGGTTTCTCCACCCTTGGAGTTTATTGTCATGGGATTAACTATAGACTCCATTCAGGTTCATTTACTCTCCCAGTGGTGCTTTCGTGGTGTTTGGAAGACTTCTGCTCCGTCCTGGGTGATAAAATCAGACCTCTGTATCTAGAGATCTCAGTATCTGCACAGGTCCAGGAGTGGGATTTATGATGAAGTCTTTCTTTGTGGTTCTAGAAGTTTTGTTCCCTCAGTGTCATTTTAATCCATCTTCTGTGGTTGGAGGTCTTGGTCTTTGCACTGATCCTAGGACGAAACCTAGGATAGCATCTTTCATTGTGTTTCCAGAAGCCCCATCCCGTTGCAATTGTCTCAGCCAGACCTTTGGGGTTCATAGTTGTTGTGCAGGTCGTAATTCAAACCCTAGACTGGGGCTTTTTTATTGGTCCCAAGATATATACAGTCCAGTCATGGTTCTAGTAGCCAGTCATCTGTAAATCGCAACATTGGCTTTTGGACCTACCAAAGGGTCACAAGTCTTCTGATTTTGTCTTATCTTTAGCTGGTGAGGTAGGATAACCTGCTCTTAGGTCAAGTTGTTCCCATTTTCCTCATTGTCAGGATTTCATATTAGATCTGGCACTTGTTGGTGGCCCAGCAGTATTAAGGATGTCCTAGATGGAATTTGTTTCCCATATCTGTTGTGAAGAACTTTGTCATTTCTATGTCTGGGATCCAGGGTTCAAGGCTGGATGGATGGTGTCTAATCACCTGGGGTCTAAGTTGGGTTCACATGACATATTTTCAGGTGGGAGATATCCCTGTATTGTAAACAAGTATGATTTCTTATCCCTACTAGATAAAAGCTCGTTTTTATATGTAGGATTTCCCCTTTTATTAGTGTGCCTTTGCAGGGAGAAATGGTGCTACATTGTATTGTCGGTGCATTTGGGGGTGGACATAGAAAAAAACAGAAACAGGTCACACACCCATAAGAGATAAAAATAAGAATAAAAATATATGTGCTCACCTATGTATCTGTAGAACATACATTTAAAAAAATTAATTAACAAAGTAATTAAAGGAACAAAGTGATGCCAGAGACTACTTTACTTTTGGGGAAAAGCAGGTAAGGAGTTGGTGTAATACAGGTTTTATACTTACGTTGGAAGTTTAGGTTTCCCCATTGTCTTTTGGGATTTTCTTGTGTTGTGTGGGTTCCCAGGCACCTTTCTATCACAGCCCCTAACCTTGAGATTGGTAAAAGATTTGCGGCAGGGAGGTCTTGAAAGAGCTCTTGCACTGGGGATACTTTTAGAGCTAAGTCCAGTTTCAAGTAACAGTCCACATTAGGAGGAGTTGGTAGGGAGGGCTGCGCAGCATGAGTCCGCAGGGGAGTTGGTTGCCTTTCCTTGCAGGGGACGAGGTGTGGGTTTGACTTGGTGTCCCTTTGCTTGGGTGCTGGGTACTGGTTCATAGGGGTAGGAGGTCAGTCTTGATTCCCAATGGATTAAGAACTGAGGGTGAAGAGTTTTAATATGGTGGGAGGTCTGGATGGGATTGAGAGGTGAAGGGATAGTTGGATTTTCAAAGGGGGAAAGGGGGAAGTATATGGAAGGGGTAGGAAGGAAGAAAAGAGAAAATACATTAGAAAGAAAGGGAAAGAGGAAAGAAAAAGAGAAGAAAAGTAAAGAAAAGAAAAATAAGAAAGAAAGTAGTGAGAAGAGAGGAGGAAATAGCAAGGGAATGCTAGTTTGCTTGAATGTGTTCAATGAGTAGGACCTGTAGTATAAATCTGTTCGTCACAGTTGCTGCTTCGGTAGTCTGACTGGTCACATGCTTCAAATCCTAAAAGAAGGTATAACCTAGAGATAAAGTGTATGTTAAAGAGTTTTCTCGGGACATTCTCAGAGTGCAAGCTAGGTATGGTATTTCGTGTGACTGAGCCCCGAGATGCCATCTTAGTTTGTCCACCTTTTGTATCCAAGAACGCCTGTGGATAGAAAAGCTGAGAGGTTATTTTAAATAAGGCACGATTAAGGCATTAAAACATAGTGTTATGAGATGTTTCCAATGGAGTCAGTGATTTCCCGTGGTATTCTTTACCTGTGATCCTGTATAAAATCCCTATGGGATTATTATGGGCCTTTGTAGTAGAAGGCTGTTTTCATACCTGTTCTCTCAAAGCTGCTGTTTCTGCTGTTGCTGGTTTCTTTGTGGTATAAAGTGTAGTCAAGAGTTTGTGTTGCTCCTTTTTCATGTATTTTGGACACTGCTCCTGAGTATATGTTGACTATTACAGTGTTTGGAGTTTCTACCCTGTTAAAGCCTGTTATTTGGTTGTTGAGTATTAGTTGTGTATAAGATGTATGTTCTAGGTGCTTCAGAATAGTGCTACCATTCTGTGTTTATCTTTTGTCTTCTGACTTTCTTCGTTTAATATAATATGATCTAGGTCCATCCACATTGCTGCAAAGTCTGAGATTGTATTGTTTCTGACTGCCATGTAATATTCCATTTATATATGTACCACATCTTAATGATCCATTCATCTGTTGTTGGACATCGAGGTTGGTTCCAAGACTTGGCTATTATACTCAGTGCTGCGATAAATAGTGGGGTGTACACATACTTTGGAATGAATGTCCTTCCAACTTGGGGGAAGATACCTAGGAGAGCAATTGCTGGGTCAAATGGCAGCTCAATTCTGAGTTCTTTGAGCACTCTCCAGACTGTTCTCCATAGGTGTGGACTAGGGGGCATTCCCACCAGCAGTGGATGAGAGTGCCTTTCATACCGCATCCCCGCCAACACAGATTGTTCCCATTATTTTTGATGTGAGCCATCCTCACTGGTGTAAGGTGGTACCTCATTGTTGTCTTGATTTGGATCTCCCTGATGATGATTGAAGGTGAGCATGTTTTCATGTGTTTCTTGGCCATCCTTCTGTCTTCCTCAGAGAAGTGTCTATTCATTTCATCTCCCCATTTTTATGGCTTTATTTGGCTTTGGGGGGCTCAGCTTTCTGCCATGCAGAAGCTTTTTAGTTTGATGTAGTCCCATTTGTTTATGTTTGATGCTAAAGTTCTTGCCATTGGTGCTCCATCCTCGAAGACCTTTTTGATATATAGGTCTTCGAGTGTTTTGTCTATTTTATTCTCAATAAACTTTATAGATTCAGGTCTGATTTCAAGGTCTTTGATTCATTTTGAGTTGACTTTTGTATAAGGAATGAGGTATGGGTCAATTTTCACTTTCGTACATGTGGTTTTCCAGTTGTACCAACACCATTTGTTGAATATGCTTTCTTTGTTCCATTTCAAGTTCTTGCCTCTTTTATCAAATATTAGTTGGCTATATATCTGGGGGTTTATGTCTGAGAATTCTGTTCTGACCCACTGGTCTGAGGTCTTGTCTCTCTTCCAGTACCATGCTGTTTTGATCACTATGGCTTCATAGTATAGTTTCAAGATAGATAAGGAATTGCCACCCAGCTTCTTGTTTTTCAGTATGTGTTTGGCTATCCCGGGTCTTTTCTGGTTCCATATGAATTTTGTGATTGATCGTTCTAATTCTTTAAAGAATGATGTCTGAATTTGGATAGGGATTGCATTAAATCTATATAGTAGTTTGGGTAGGATAGTCATTTTGACTATGTTAATTCTACCTATCCATGAGCATGGAATGTTCTTCCATTTCTTTAGATTCTCTTCAATTTCTTTTTGGAGTGTTTTAAAGTTTCCCTGATATAGGTCTTTCACTTCTATTATAAGGTTAATTCCTAGGTACCTGATATTTTTTGATACTATTTTAAATGGAATTCTATTTTTAACCTCTCTCTCCTCGACTTCGTTGTTTGTATATAGAAATGCTATTGTCTTTTGTGTATTGATTTTGTATCCAGCCACTTTGCTGTATTGGTTGTTTCTAGGAGATTTACTGTGGACTCTTTAGGGTTTTCTATGTATATCATCATATCATCTGCAAATAGAGATAGTTTGAGTTCCTCTTTCCCAATTTGGATTCCTTTGATTCCCTTCTCTTGTTGGATTGCTATTGCTAGGACTTTTAAGGTTATATTGAATAAGAGTGGAAAGAGTGGACAGCCTTGCCTAGTTCCTGACCTTAGTGGGAATGCTTCTAGTTTCTCGCCATTAAGTATAATGTTGGCTGTAGGCTTTTCATAGATAGCTCTGACTATCTTGAGGAAGGTTCCTTCTAACCCTATTTTGCTGAGTGTCTTTAACATGAAAGGGTGTTGGATTTTGTCAAACGCCTTCTCTGCATCGATTGATATGATCATGTGGTTTTTGTCTTTCTTGTTGTTGATGTGATGTATAATGTTGATTAATTTGCATATGTTGAACCAAACTTGCATTCCTGGTATAAAAACCACTTGGTCATAATGTATGATCTTTTTGATGAAGTGCTGGATTCGGTTTGCTAAGATATTGTTGAGTATCTTTGCATCTATGTTCATTAATGAGATTGGTCTATAGTTTTCTTTCTTGGTGGTGTCTTTGCCATCTTTGGGGATGAGTGTGATATTAGCCTCATAAAAGGAGTTGGGGATGATTCCTGTTTTTTCAATAGTTTGGAAGAGCCTATGGAAAAGTGGTAGTAAGTCTTCTTGGAATGTTTGATAGAATCCACTTGTAAATCCATCTGGGCCTGGGCTTTTGTTCTTAAGGAGTTTCTTAAATACATCTTTAAGTTTCTCTGAGGTGATTGGTCTGTTTAGGCTTTCTAGTCCTTCCTTTTCCAATCTCGGAAGATGGTATTTTTCCAAGAATCTGTCGATTTCTATTGGGTTTTCTAGCCTAGCTGAGTATAGTTGTTCATAATATGATTTCATGATATGGTGTATGTGTTGGGGTTCTGTTGTAATCTCTCTCCTTTCATTTGTGATCCTACTGATTTGGGTGTTTTCTCTCTCTCTCTTTTTGGTGAGTTTTGCCAGTGGTTTGTCTATCTTGTTTATTTTTTTCGAAAAACCAACTCCTGGTCTCATTGATTTTTTGTATTGTTTTCTTAGTTTCTATGTTCTTTATTTCTGCTCTGGTTTTTATTATTTCTTGCCTTCTGGTTGTGGTTGGATTTCTCTGCTGCTGTTGTTCCAATTCCTTGAGGTGATCCTTTAAACTGTTGATTTTGTCATTTTCCTGTTTCTTGATATAGGCCTGTATTGCTATGAGTTTCCCCCTAATTACTGTTTTTGCTGTGTCCCACAAATTTTGAGAAGTTGTCTCTTCATTATAATTTGTCTCAAGGAATCTTTTTATTTCTTCCTTGAGTTGCTCTTTGATACAGCTGTTGTTAAGCAGCATGTTGTTTAATCTCCAGGTATTAGTTTTTCTCCATTGCTTCTTCTTGAAGTCAATTTTGACCTCTGTTGCATAGTGATCTGATAGGGTGCTTCTAATTATCCTTACATTTTTGGTCTTATATAGGTTGGCTTTGTATCCTAAGACATGGTCTATTCTGGAGAAGGTTCCATGTGGGCTTGAGAAGAATGTGTATTCTTCTTTCTGGTGATGGAGGGCCCTATATTAGTCTATTAGCCCTAGATCTTCTAATTCTTCATTTAAAGCTCTTATTTCTTTGCTATTTTTCTGTTTGGTGGATCTGTCCAGTGGTGATAGGGGAGTATTCAGGTCCCCTACTATTATCACCTTTCCCTTCATGTGTTTCTCCAGGTTTGAGAGCAGTTGCCTCACATATTTTGCTGACTCTACATTAGGTGCATAGATATTGACCAGGGTTAGTACTTCTTGATCTAATGTTCCCATGATCAGTAAGTAGTGACCCTCTTTGTCTCTGATCACTTTCTTGAGGTTGAATGCAATTTGATCTGATATAAGAATGGCTGTCCCTGCCCTTTTTTGTTATCCATTGGCCTAAATAATTACTTTCCATCCTTTTATTCTAAGCCTGTGTTTATCCTATAGTTGTAGGTGTGTTTCTTGCAGACAGCAGAAGTCCGGTTTATTTTTTCTAATCCAGTTCTCTACTATGTGTCTTTTAATTGGAGAGTTTAGTATGTTAATATTTAGGGAGATTATTGACAGAGATGACTGTTCTGCAGTTGTGTTGTGTATGGTGGTTTTTGTTACAATCGGGGGTTTGGATTGTGTAATTTGTCTCTGAGTAGGTCATTTAGTATCGGCTTTGTTTGCACAAATAGTTCAACTTCGTTCTTGTTTAGAATGTTTTTAGTCCGCCCTCCCATATGAATGATAGTTTTGCTGGGTATTGGACTCTAGCTTGGAAATTTCTTTCATTCAGTTGTTTAAATATATAATTCCACTATCTTCTTGCTTGAATTATTTCAAATGGGAGATCTGGTTGATTCTTATGTCCCTATCTTTGTACTTGAGGGTTTTTTCCTCCCTTATTGCTTTAAGGAGTTCATCTTTCTCTTTGAATTTTTGCCATTTGGATTACTATATGTCTTGGTGTTGGTTTATTAGGGTCTATTTTATTAGGGACTATCTTCACTTCTTGGATTTGCACTGAAGTTTCTTTCCAGAGGGTCGAAAAGTTCTCTGCTATTATTTCTCTGACTACTTGTTCTTCCCCTTTCCCTATTTCCTCCTCATCTGGTATACCTACAATTCTTAGATTGTTTCTTTTGTCCTTATTCATTAGATACTGGACTTTTCCTTCCAGTGCTTTGCCTTTTATTTCTTTGTTGGTTTCTTGGTCATTTTTTGTTTGCAGTTTTCCTTCGAGTTCTTCAATGTGCTTCTCCAACTCTGTGTTTCTGCTCGTAAGGCTTGCTACTTTGTCTTTTAATTCCTTCAATTTTTTTGTATGGACTCTTTCATGTTCTTTAACATTTCTTCTTTAATTTGGCTGATTTGTTCATCCATAGATTTTTTATACTTGGTAGCTAATGTTACTTTCATTTCTTTTATCAATTCTTGCATTTCCTTCTTCATTGTTGCTTTTAGGTCTCCTTCCATGGATCTGTGCATTTTGGTGGACTTGGAAAGTTGCTAGGGTTTGTCTCCGTATCTCCAGATATTAGGGTTCTCCTTGATTTACCCATATTTCTTTGCATTTATTGGTGTGGTTTGGAGTGCTGTGCCTTTGGCTCCTCCTGTGCTCTTTATGTGGCTTGATCCGTTGCTTTTCCCTTTTGTTTTCAGCTAGTGCAGGTCCTCTCCTGGGCACAGTGGTGGAGGGCACTGTTGAGCCTAGCTCCTTCACACACCCCCACCCCTATCTGGAAGTCAGCCCTCCTTCAGTGGGTCTGGTCAATTTCCTTCTCCTTATTCCTGCCAGTCGTGCAGTTCTGCTCCTGGCCACAATGGTTGAGAGCGCTATTGAGTCTAGCTCTCTATCCTCCCTCTGCTCTCTGGAAGTCAATGGAGCTCCGCCCCCTCCGAGCCTCAGCGAAAAAAGAAAGAAAGAAAGAAAGATGGTTCCACATCACAAATTACACAAAAGGAACGATAGATAACATATTTTTAACACTGGTTTACATGATAGTTTCATTTTTCTTTGAACAGTGAAATTATGTTAGAATGACAGACAAAAAACATACATCTCAGGAGGTTGAAAATCGTCACAAGCTTTGTTCCTTGTAACTACTATGACTGGGCAAAACCTACCCCAGGACCAATAAAAAAAGTCCCTAGTCCAGGTTTTGGCCTACGAACTATACAACAACCAAGATCTCTAATTCCAGAGGTATGACTGAGACAACTGAACAGAACTTCAAGAAACATAATGACTCTATCCTAGGATTTGTCCTGGGATAGATGCAATAACCAAGACCACCAACTACAGAAGAACGAGTAAAACAACAGTGATGGAACGTAACTTCTGGAACTTTAAAAAAGATTCCGTCCTATAACATGTGCAAATACCAAGATCACTAGCTACAGAGGCCAGATTTTATCATCTATGAGGGAGCAGAAAACTTCCAGATCACAAAAGGATCTAGGAATGTAAAAGAGCATGTACAGAATCTGTAGATATACCCATGACAGCATACTTCAAGGGCAAGGAAACTTTGTATATCTTAGGCCAGGGGAATTCTCTTTCTAATCTCCCCAATTTTTATTGTGCCTATGCAAAAAAAAAAAAAAAAGTCACAAATTAAATTCTTTTTTCTTTATAATTTAATTTTTTAAAGGTTGTTGCCTGTCTTTTTGTTTTCTTTTTTTCCTTTTTATTCTCTTTTCTTTGCCTTTTTTTTTTAACCTGTACTTCGATTCGTTTCTATTTCAGGATCGTGGTTAGTGTTCGGTTGTTGTCAGTAATGCTGTGGTGCTTCACAGGCTTTTTTATTTATTCATTTTTGTCTTGTTCTATTTTGGGTTAGATTTTTCTTGTATTATTTTTATGTTTTCTTTCCTTTTTCCATTTTTTTCTTAAAGTGAGATTTATAGTCCCTCGAAGGACCCCTCCCATTTTATTTTTTGTTTGTTTGTTTGTTCTTGCTCATTTGAATTTTTACCCCCCCTTTTTTCTTTTCTTTTCTCTCCTTTTTTTTTTTTACCTTTTTTTTCTTTTTTTCTTTTTGCCTCTTACCTTCAAACAGAAATACATAACTTTAACCATCTTGTTCTGCTTCTTAAATTGAGGGGGAAATAATGGCGGACTCCAAGACCAAACAATCATATGAACACTGAGTAGAAATAAAAAATGATCAAATTTGAACACCAAATCCATAGCCAACTACAACAGAAATGATACCCAATCTACAACAGGCTAGGCACAGAAGGGACCACTTGTACTGGCAGCCCAGGAGGCAAAGGAAGGGCGATATGGGATGTAGGCTGGGAACAGGGGTGGAGGGAGGACAACATTGGTGGTGGGAATGCCCCTAATTCAATGTCACTATGTACCTGAAATACTACTGTGAATTATTTGTAAACTACTTTGGTCAAATTAAAAATTATTAATAAAAAAATAAGAAAAGAAGCTTTGTTCTTGAAGGACCATATTTTCTAAACACACTGGTTCTGGGGAGATAGTTTAGGGTTCATAGTATCTTCCTTGTAAGCATAGAGCTGTGAGCTCATGAGTTCAGTCCCTAGGGCTACCATAGCTCCCAGCATGATCCTGGCAACAGTCTCTGATCCAAAAATGACTTTCAACTATAAGTGGTGTGCACATCATAACCATATGAGTGTAACATTTGGCAAGGACAGAACCAAAAAACAAGTAAACAAAAAGTTCATGAAAGATTACTCTTGATAAGCTCTATAACCCAAATGTGCACGAATACCACTGCTAAGGGGTTGGCCCCTAGTGAACAACTGTGCAAGCATCAAAACTAAAGTTGTGAGATGTTCTGGAAGCACCACAGCAAGTGTAAGAGTTGCAACCCCTTCCCCAACACCAAACAAAATTACTACAATGAGGTGTCTGTGTGCATCACCCTCAGTCAGCAGATTTTTTATTATAATTTAAAATTTATCTTTCTTGTAGAAGAGATTAAAAAAATGTAATTTTATATTTTTAAAAGTAAATCACTCTACAAAGGAGGTAAATACTAAATTTAAAATAATATCTAAGCAGGTATTTTAATTAAGTTGACTCTACAAAAGTTCATAGTCTTTTGAGATAGAAAGAAAACCCTTCCAAAATTACCTTGGTTTTCAGTATATCATGATGAAGCATCTAATAATCTATGTGCAAATCTAGGAGCCTAAGTGATTACTTTTGAAGAGGGATTAAATAATCCATTATTTCATTTATTTTCCAAATTTTATTGAGGCACCATAATTTATTACACTGTTCATGATGGAGTTTCATTAATGCAGTGTTCTAACAGTATACTTACTCCAAAGTGTTCCTGCTTCCCTTCACCAATGTCCCAAGTGTTGCTTCCATTTACACCCACCTCTTCCTTGAAGTAACAATTTTATTGGCCAATTATAAGATTCTGTCGTTTTTGTCCAAATCTATGTTTCTTTATATCCTACATTAGGGAAAATATTCTGTTTTTATCCCTTGCCTTCTGATTTTACTTCGTATAATATTTTCTAGTTCTATCCACATATCACCAAGCTGTATAATATCATCTTTTCTGGTTGAGAAGTATCCCACAGAGCATATATACCACAGTTTCTTTATCCTTTCATCTGTTTGAGGGTACTTGGATTGTTTCAATATCTTGTGTATTGTGAATATTGTTAGCAATGAATATAGGGGCACAAATGACTTCAAAATAAAGGGCTTGGGGGCTAGAATCAGATGCCAAGAAATGGAATTGCTAACTTCTATGAAAATTCAACCCTCATTTTTTTTAATTCTCCATACTATTTTCCACAGAAGTTGAACCAGAGAGATGACATCTGCATTAACAGTGACTGAGGTGTCCTTTTTTCTACAACTATGCCATAGTTAGTTTTGCTCTTTTTAATGTGTGCCAGTCTTACTAATATAAAGTGGTATCTTGTTTTGATTTGTATTTTATATGTATTTGATATTATATGATTTAATTGTAATAAAGAGCACTTTTCCATGTACAAATTGCCATTTATGTGTTTTCTTTGGTTAAATATCTTTCAGATCCTTTCCCTAATTTGTGAGGGAGGCACATCCAGAGGTACTCAGAGGAAACTCCTGACTGTACTCAGGAATCACTCCTGAATGACACTCAAGGGACCATATGAAGTGCTGGGAAGTTTAGCTTAAGTCTGCCATCTGCATATACTATCTCTTTGTTACCTCGCCCCATTTTCTTCCTCTATGAGCCCATAGAGAAAAACAATGACTAAAATAAAAAGTTACCCAATAGTCAGAAATACTAGCTTATCACTCATCTAACAAAATATCTAAAAAAATCTACAAAATATGTTATTTTTATATATGATTGGGGGGATTGGCCCACACCTGGCAGTGCTCAAGTGTTACTCCTAGTTCTGTTCCCAGAAATAGCTCCTGACAGGCTCGGGGGACCATATAGAATGTTGGGGATTGAACCCAGGTCAGCTGTGTGCAAGGCAAATGCCCTACTGCTGTGCTATCACTCCAGCCCCTATTTTATATATGAATTTAACATAATATATCAGATATGTATTTTAATCAAAAATATGCACATTTTATCTATATTATATTGTCTATATTTTAAATAAACAAAGGTTCTATATAATATGTATATATATATATATTTTTTTTTGGTTTTTGGGCCACACCCAATGATGCTCAGGGGTTACTCCTGACTATGCACTCAGAAATTGCTCCTGGCTTAGAGGACCAAATGAGTTAATAGCCTTTGTGGGAATCAGAAGTCAAGAGCAATTCCCAGCAATACCCTGCCATCCAGGACAATCAGCTCAATGATTTGAAATGTGGTACACAGGTCTAGCAGCATCAGCAGCCATCATGACTAACCCAGTGGTGCTCAGGTAACCTTATCAATGCTGAAAATAAATCCAGAATCTAGTAGATGAAGCACATTCAGCCCTCACTTCTGCACTGACTTTTGGCCTGATTTATTTTTTTCCCTTACAACATTTGGTCATATATAAGAAATTTAATGGCAGTGAGCATCCATAAAATTCAGACCCTAGAAATCATTAATATTCTTAAGTAGATTGATTTTCATGTTCCAGAAATATACACCAAAGAATGGTTGAGGTGTTTTATTGGAAAAATACTAAACAAGTATAGATTTTAGGTTAGTACTATCAAGAGCCTTATTAAATATTGTAAACTTTATTTAAAGCTTAATAAGTTCAATTATCTTGTGTAATTGAGGTTTAATGAGAAGAATTGATACATGACAAATAACTAGAAAAGAGAGGTAAATGGTATAAGAGGTACTTCAAATTATAACCATTTCGTTTTTTAATAATTTTTATTTTGACCAAAGTGGATTAGGTACATAGTGCAATGAATCAGGGACATTTTCACCACCAATGTTGTCCTCCCTCCACCCTGTTCCCAGCATGCATCTCATAACCCCCTCCTTTGCCCCCCAGGCTGCTAGTATAAGTGGTCCTTCTGTGTCTAGCCTGTTGGAGATTGGGTATGGATTCTGTTTTTTCATTGGCTTTGAATTTGATGTTTAAGTCTAATCATTTTTTATTTCTGCTCAATGTTCATACGACTGTTTGGTCTTGGTACCCTCCATTATTTCTGCCTCAATTTGTGAGGTAGAACAAGATGGTTCAAGTTATGTGGTTCTGTTTGAAGAAAAGAAAATATAAGGGGAGGGCAAAAATCAAACAAGCAAAAAAATGGGAGGAGTCCTTCTAGAGGCTATAAGTATCAATTTAAAAAAAAGAAAGGGTAAAGGAAGAAAATCATAACAATACAAAAAAAATCAAATAAAAAAAAAACTATGTTCATAGCAGTGCTATTTACAATAGCCAGAATCGGGAAACAACCTAGATGTCCATTAACAGATATATGGCTGAAAAATGGTGGTACATCTACACAATGGAATATTATGCAGCTGTTAGGAAAAATGAAGTCATGAAATTTGCCTATACATGAATGGAATGGAGATTAGTATGCTGAGTGAAATGAGTCAGAGGGAGAGATAAATGCAAAATAGTCTCATTCATCTGTGGGATTTAAAAAATATGACAGTAATAATACACAAAGATAATAGAGATGAGATTTGAAAGGACCAGCCTATGATATGACACTTACCACAAAGAGGGATGAGTGCAGTTAAAGAAATTACTGCACTAACAACTACCTTGACAATGATAGTGTGAGAGAAATAGAATGCCTGTTTCAAAGATAGGCAGGGGGTGAAGAAGGAGGGGAAATGGGGAACATTGGAGGCAGGAAAGTTAAGCCAGTGAATGGTTGTGTACATTGTATAGTTGAAACCCCAATACGGACATTTTTGTAACCATGGTGCTCAAAAAATATTTTTAAAATAAATGAATGTTTCTAGATATTAAGGATCTAGAGAAAGAAATCTGCTAATATTGAAAAAAACATTTATGCAAGACATTTTGAAGTCAATATACTTTAATCTAAAGGGCAGTTAGTAACTGATGAATTTACTACATGAAAATAAAAATTTCAATAAATTATTGATTTTCTTCTTAAATTTTGAAGGGAGGGGCCGGGCGGTGGCGCTAAAGGTAAGGTGCCTGCCTTGCCTGCGCTAGCCTTGGACGGACCGCGGTTCGATCCCCCGGTGTCCCATATGGTCCCCCAAGCCAGGAGCAACTTCTGAGCGCATAGCCAGGAGTAACCCCTGAGCGTTACCGGTGTGGCCCAAAAACAAAAACAAAAAACAAAACAAACAAACAAACAAAATTTTGAAGGAAAATTTTTTATCTTTCTTTTTGTTTGTTTGTTTTGTTTTGTTTTGGGGCCACACCCGGCGGTGCTCAGGGGCTACTCCTGGCTGTCTGCTCAGAAATAGCTCCTGGCAGGCACGGAGGACCATATGGGACACTGGGATTCGAACCAACCACCTTTGGTCCTGGATCGGCTGCTTGCAAGGCAAACACCGCTGTGCTATCTCTTCGGGCCTGGAAATTTTTTATCTTAAGATATGTTCAATTTTTAAAAAATATTAGCTTGGGCTGAAGAAATAGTACTGCATTTTGGATACTTGCTTTGCATGCAGCTGACCAGAATTTGATCCTCAGCATTTCATATGGTCCACCCAGAAGTAGTTTCTGAGTACAGAACTAGGAATTACTCCTTGAGCACTGATAGTTGTGGTCCTTAAACAAAGAGAAAGTATATATATATATATATGTATGTATGTATATGTATGTATGTATATGTATGTATACATATACATATATATATTAGTTAACACATTTCAGAAATATGATCCTCATTGAGGAACAGGCACTGAATCACTCTTATTGATGCTTAGGTTTTACTCATGGCTCTGTGCTCGGGGTCACTCCTTGTGGTGCTTAATGACCACATGCAGTGCCAGTGACAGAACATAAATCGACAACCACCTTTAAGACAAACACTTTCATTCCTGTCTTGTTTTGTCATTCACAAATTCTAATTGTTTTTAATGAACCTGAAACATTCTCTAACATAGAGATAAATCTGGATTTTTCCCTAATAACAGTTAATCCATAGATGGGAGGGACTATTTGCCATGCTCACATATAAAATCTTCATATGTATGAATCCATCATCTTAACAATTTAAAATGTTAGTAAGGACTATGATGACTGAGAAAATTAAGGTCAAATTGTGCAAGTAACTTTCTCAAGGTCAACCAGTATGAAATAGCATTACGGCTTGAACCAGGGAAATTGGATTTATATGCAGTATTCTTAAGTGACCTACCTTTTTTTTTTATTCATCTTGGGTAAATAACTGGTAACTTTTATATGCGTGGATATATAATCTTCATATGTATTCATATAAAATTCATATGTAATCATATGTATATATGATTCATATTCATATAAAATATGAATATGTAATATGTAATCATATTCATATGTAAACATATGTATATATAATTTCTGCTCTTCACAGAAATTTTTTGTTTTTGGGCCACTCAAAGTGATGTTCAGGGGTTACACCTGGCTATGCACTCAGAAATCGCTCCTGACTTGGGGGACCATATGGGACCCCAGGGATCGAACAGAGGTAAATCTTGGGTCAGCTGCATATAAGGCAAACACTGCGCTTTGACTCTGGCCCCTCTTCACAGAAATTCTAAAAACAAACTCTATAAGCAATATGTGGCTATGTGGTCTTCTTGGTGTTTATTTTCAGGGAGAGAAGAAATGAAGACTGAAATATGCATACCTCTCTCCAAACCAGGAGTCGAATTTGTGTAGTTTGTCTGGCAAATTGCTGGAACTACAAATTGGGTCAACTGTGAAAACTACAAAATTGAGAGATTCAGGATCCTACATAGATTTATACTCATGGGAAGTATCACCAGTATGACAAATAAATGGATGTGACTGGCCTTGGACTGGCCAATTTATACAGCCCAGAAAATCAGAGTAGAAGTCGGCAAGAGCAACCAGACTATTAAAACAAATCCTCACTCAGCACTTATAATCTTTGATTCTAATACTTTCTTATCACAACTACTGAAGATGAGGAGACTTAATGAACTGAAATCCTGACTAGGAGAGATACAAGTATGCTCCAATCACCTTACAAAGGCTTTGGAATATTTAGAAAAAATAAATTAAATTAAAAAAAAAAAGATGTGGCTCATTCTCAGTTGTCTTTCTTTTCTGATTTTAATTTTCTGCCTTTTTTAACCTTTGTCATTGCTTTTGCAATTAGATCACTGAAATGTATGTATTTATTTTTATAAATATAAATATAATGATTACATTTACAGCAGGTTTGATTTATAATATTTTTCTATAAAATATCTTCTCAAGTTCCCATGTCATGCCTATTATCGTCCTAGTTTTCAATATGAGAAAATCTAAATTTCCTGAACACAGCCATCCCTCTGAAAAGTGACTCAACTCTGTTAAATGAATGAGTCTGAAGGTTAAGGTTATGGTTCTTTATATAGCACCAAGAGATGTTTCTCACTTAATCCTGGCAAAGCCATAAAAGACGCCAAGTGAGCATTAAAATATTGTATCTTTTGCATGTCTTTTCCAGAAGCATGTAGGAGCGAGTCAGCATATCATTATTATTTTCATTTCACTGAGTATTTTAATAACAAATTTTGACTGCAAATTATTTAAAGAGTGGAGAGTTCAAATTAAAATGTCAGTTTTGATTCAGTGAAGATGATTTACTTTCAAAATATTTAAGGAAAATATTTTCCCTAAAACCACAAGGTGACAAGATATTTGAGTACTTAAAATAACATAAGTTCACTATTTAGTTAAAAAGATTTTAGATCTTATTAGAAAAATCTCTGAAATTTTAGACTACATTATAACACAAGTCTCATTAAAAATATATATGTACCAAAACACATTTGCATAAATATTTAAAATGTGAGCAGCAAGTTGGAGATTTTTATACTGTAGTTTGTCAAAGTCTATGACAAACAACCTCCAGGAATTATTGTCCATGTTAACATCCATTAGATTTTTGTGTACTAATATAGCTCTTATTGATGAATTATTATGTACGTTGCTAAGCCTCTTCCCTTTTCATATAAACACATTAACTCCTTGGTAGTATTTTTTCTTTAGACTTTTCAGGCTCACTTCAAAGTTGACAGTCTCCAGAAAAACAACACAAAATCTCTAACTCTCTTTAGTCCTAAATATCTCACAATTTATGATGTTCACCACCACCTTACACCAAAATGACTTAGTGTTTCTCAAATAATCAGCTTGAGGTAGGCTTCATACATATTTTTTATTTAAATCTAGGTCATTGGTCATCAAGATCTATAAGATCTTAAAATATGAAGATTTCATAAAGCTGAGCCCAAATATCACTAATGCCCTTTCTCCTATTATAATTTTGCAGGTTGTAAAAAGCTAAATCAGAACTAGAATATATAAATGATGTTAGGATCCTACTGTTTCTCTCTTTTCTTCTATTGTTCCTCTTAGATATGATTTTAGATTTTATATCTTACACAAACATAATAACTACCTTGGACATCTTCATATTATAATCAGGTCCAAAAAAATGAAGGAAGTCACATTGATACACTCTCTTGATCATCACAATCTCTTCTTATTATGTTTTAGCTTTTTTTCCCCCTACTTTGAGCCACAATATTACGAAGACCTCTCCATAGTATGTCTCACTATTTCTAATTACTCAATATTTATATGTAAAGTAATTAAAAAGAGAGCCACAAATATTTTTCTTTTGAGGTTGGAGCAACAGTACAGAGGGGAGAGTGTTAATACAATTGCATGTGGTCTACCCAGGTTCAATTCCAGGTATCCCATATGGTACCCCCTATTCTCCCAGGAATGATTTCTGAACTCAGAGCCAGGAGTAACCCCTGAGCACTGCCAGATGTGGCCCAAGAACAAACAAACAAACAAAATTTCCTTTTAACTGATACACTTCAATTGACAACATTCTTGAAAATAAGTATTCTTTTTTTTCTCTTTTTAGTTTTTGGGCCACACCTGGTGATGCTCAGGGATTACTCCTGGCTATGTGCTCAGAAATCGCTCCTGGCTTTGGGGGACAATATGGGACCCTGGCGGAATCGAACCACTGTCTGTTCAAGGCTAGCGTGGGCAAGGCAGACGCCTTGCCACTTGCACCACCGCTCAGGCCCCAAAAACAAGTATTTTTTTAATTTAATCAAATTGCTTTTCTCATTAGATATAGTTAATCATGGTAGAATAGATTCATTGGAAAGCAAAGTAAAGATAGCTTTGATAATATACAATTTCTCTGAGTTAATTCAGAAGTTAAGCAATAATTAAGCATAGAACACTTAGATTCTATTACTATTCAAAATTCACAGGGAACTAAAACAGAAAAATAAGACAAATTAGCTAAGAACCCAGGAGACACATAAATAAAGAATTTAGAAAAAAAATATGAAAGTGTGTATACTTAAATGTCAATCAAGAAAAATCGAGGCATATTAAAGAAATCAGCATGATGGAATTCTAATAAGAAATAGTTTCACAGAGGACATAGAATTCAAAACAAACTCTAGGGTCTAAAAGACAGTACAACAGGGAGAGTGATTTCCACAAATTGGGTCAATGTCGATTCAGTCCCTGGTACCCTATATTTTTTTCCAAACCTTATCAATAGTAATCCCTGAACAAAGTCAAGATTCAGTCCTGAAAAATGCCCATATATACCCCCCACTCCCAGAGGAGGGGAAAAAAAAAAAGAAAAGAAAAGCACTTTATTTCAGAAAAGAAATTGCATAAGAAATAATTCAAGGGTGGAAATCTATGATCATATAAAGGACTGGAACTAAAAGAAGTAGATGGCTTAATTCATATACCCATTTTATATACTCCTACACTATGGAAATGCCCACATATTGTTTGTTCATCAAGAGCCATCCTTACTTTTTGAATGAGGGTTTGTTCTGGCTTCCTCTAATAAAATATTTAATTGGTAATATTGCTAAAAAACAAAAAAAGGCTACTAGCAGTCAGATCAATAGTACAGCTAATAGAGCACTTGCCTTGAATGCAGCAAATTTGGGTTCAACCTCTGGAGCCCAATATGACTCTTTGAGCACTGCCAGGAATGATCCTTGAGCATAAAGTCAGGAGTAATCTCTGAGCATCACCATATGTGGCAAAAAAAAAAAAAAAAAAGAAAAGAAAAAAAAGAAAAAAAAAAGAAATGTTAGAGCTATGAAACAGCAACTTTTGCATATTGTGAGACAATGCAAAATGACCCATCATAGCATATTTTCATGCTAACATTCTTGGTAATAGCACAAACAGGAATTTGGGTAGAATTGGAGGACAAAGAAATAGTAATATAAAATGGATTTTTAAAGTAATGAATTTGATGGGGCCGGAGAGATAGCATGGAGGTGAGGTGTTTGCCTTTCATGCAGGAGGTCATCGGTTCGAATCCCGGCGTCCCATATGGTCCCTTGTGCCTGCCAGGAGCGATTTCTGAGCCTGGAGCCAGGAATAACCCCTGAGCACTGCCAGGTGTGACCCAAAAAACCACACACAAAAAAAAAGTAATGAATTTGAATTAAAATAATTTATTTATGATAGGATTTTATCTCGGAACAAAATCTTTTCTAGCTTTTTCCATGTAATGGTTTTATAAAAACTAATAGCAATGAGAACCACCATCATCCAAACTGTAACCTTAAAATGTGGTTTTACATTAAAAACTGGAAAAAGAGATAGCATAGCGGTGTTTGCCTTGCAAGCAGCCGATCCAGGACCAAAGGTGATTGGTTCAAATCCCGGTGTCCCATTTGGTCCCCCGTGCCTGCCAGGAGCTATTTCTGAGCAGACAGTCAGGAGTAACCCCTGAGCACCGCCCGGTGTGGCCCAAAGACAAAAACAAAAAAACAAAAACAAAAACAATAAAAACTAGAAAAAAATGTGGCTCTACATTAAGAGCTAGAAGAATTGTAACAGAAAAAGAAAACGGCTTCAATTTTGGGGCAGGAGGTGTGCCTGAAAATCCCGGAACATTATGTCATACCAGGAAGTAAATAATGTTTCAAACACTATGAGGGTCAAGTCAAAAGAACTTATGAGTCAAACTAAAGAAATTCTCAGCAAGCAATGAAAGAACAATCTCAGTGTCAACAATGTTAACATTTCAATGAATTGGAAAATCCCAAACATAATAAAGTTCATACAAAATGAATAAATAAATAAATAGATATCTTGACGAACCTAAAATTATTTTGAAAATGATAAATATCTAAAGAAATCATATATTTGCCTTTTCAGTCTTAACTGTATTTGTATAACAAGTAACTTGTCAAAGAAGGGAAATATCTCTACAGACATTCTCTAGCAAGCAAAAGAAAAGAAACAAAATATCAGCACTTTATAAACTTTTGAATAACTAAAAGCTTTGTTCATAAATTGTTGCTTACGTTTTTATAACAAAGACTTGCACTTTTGTACTCTTATACACTCTTTCACTCTTATACACTCTTGATGGAAGAATACACCAGGGGTCCTCAAACTTTTTAAACACAGGGCCAGTTAACTGTCCCTAAGATTATTGGAGGGCCAAACTGTAGTTTAAAATAAAAACTATGAACAATAGTAGCCTGCAAGCCATTATTTGAAGACCTTTTCCTAAGACTTAGAGAATAAGTAAAGAGATAATAAGAGAGAGAGAAGAGAGAGGAGAGAGAGAGAGAGAGAGAGAGAGAGAGAGAGAGAGAGAGAGAGAGAGAGAGAGAGAGAGGAGAAGGAGGGGAGTTGGAAGTGTGGAACACATTCCACATATGTGCACTCAAAGCCTGGCGTGAGTTGGCAGCTAAGTAGGACAGGCAGCAGTGGCAAAACATTATGCGGGCCAGATAAATGTCCTCAGTGGGCTGCATGTGATTTGTGGGCCATAGTTTGAGGACCCCTATCAAATATTCTTCAAACAAGCAAGAAAACAATGCAGAGATTCTATTTCCTGCTGCCAAGGAAAACTCAGTGTCTGCA